>NW_012267432.1:993635-1040542 GCF_000151885.1 Dipodomys ordii
TCTTCTTCTTCTTCTTCTTTCTTCCTCCTCCTCTTCCTCCTCCTCCTCCTTCTTCTCCTTCTTCTTCCTTTTTTGCCAGTCCAGTGGTTTGAACTTGGGGCTTGGGCTCTGTCCCTGAGCCTCTCTATGCTCAAGGCTCTACCACTTGAACCACAACACTACTTCTGGCTTTTTTATGTGGTACTGATGAATTGAACCCAGGATTTTATGCATGCTAGGCAAGTACTCTATCACTAAGCCACATTCCCAGCCCCCTCCTCCAACTTCTTGTCCTGTTCTATAGTAGGCATTTCATTTATTCAGTGTACATTATTCATTTTTTGTTGTTTATTACCTGTTTTCCCATTAGAGTGTAGGTTCCAGAAATGAGAAATTTTTATGATTATTGTTTTTTTACACTGATGCAACCAAACACCTAAAACGGTCACAGATATAGCTGATACTTAATATTTGTTGAATCAATGGATGCCAGAGGAAAGGAGGTCACAGAGCAAAGGTATATAGCTCGGCTTTGGACAGCTACCCTTCTTGCTAGCAAGAACGAGGAAATAGTGCAAAACTAAGTAGTGTATGTCTCTGTGCTGGTCCTGGTGCTTGAACTCTAGCCCTGGACACTGTCTCTGAGTTTTTTAATACCCTACCACTTCAGTCACAGACTCCACTTCCAGCTTTTGTGGTGTTTAATGGGAGATAAGAATCTCACAGCTGGGCACTGGTAGCTCACACCTGTAATCCTAGCTACTCAGGAAGCTGAGATCTGAGAATCATGGTTCAAAGTCAGTCCAGGCAGAAAAGTCCATGAGACTCTTATCTCCAATAAACTACTCAGAAAAATCCAGAAGTGGCACTGTGGTTCAAGTGGTAGAACACAGCCATTAGAAAGAATAATATTGTGTCATTTGCATGGAAATGGATGGACCTAGAACAAATTATGTTAAGTGAAGTAAGGCAAGCTCAGAGACACTAACCAGCACATGTTTTCTCTCATATGTGGAAGCTAGATATAACATACACTGGGACATGATAAATTATACAGAACTCTAAGCATTCACACACAGTGAGTCCAAAGGAGGATACTCTTAGGAAAGGAACACAGAGGCACAATGCCTATGTGCATCTGATCATACAAAATAATATTTATCAAAATGAACTCCAGGAGCTTTTTTCCTTTGAAAAAAAGAAAATGATGGAAGAAGAACATTTCAAAGAAATCAGATGTCCTCTAGGTCCAGAGAGTTGCCCCTGTCTGATTGCCAAGGAAGAAACAAGGACCTCTAAGCCCCACAACTACCAAGAGCTGAGTCCTATCATCAAAACGAATACACTTGGAAGTAGATCCCTCCCCACAGTGTCTGCAGATGAGGAGTCAGCCCAGTCAACATTTTGTTATACCCCAAAGCAAGTCATGCTGGAGATCTAAGTTACAAACCTGTAAAATCCTACAAGGGTTTTTGGCTTTTGAGCTTCTTATTTCCTGATACTATGTTACAATGCCACAGATACTTTGTATGATCCAAGGTTCTCCAGAAAAGAAAGCAAAAACAAAAGCAAAACCCAAAAAACAGAAGCATAGGCAGAAAGGCAATCATATCAGCTGGAGAAACAGGAAGGCTGCTCCGTATAATTCAGTTATAGTGTTGTCATGAGCATCAGGATGAACTCAAATTTGCCCAAAGAGCAGATTTACCTTTCCTCTGCCTCATAGTTCTATCCAGGAAATAGATTGGATTATGGTAAAGGTGATGTTTACTCTGTCTGCCGGAGAAAGGGAGAGGGGAAAGGAGAGGGAGACAGGAAGGAAGGAAGGAAGGAGGGAGGGAGAGAGACAGGGAGGAGGAAGGGATAGTGAGGGAGGGAGGGAGAGTACAAAGTTTTTACTTGAACAAGTGAAAATGGCTTGTTATGTCCTGAAATGGGAAAGAACAGGTTTCTTTTGTGGGGAAAAAAAGATTAAGAGTTTCTAGGGATATTTTTTTAGGGGGGGGGAGTCCAGTCGTGGGGCCTGAACTTTGGGCCTGGGCGCTGTCCCTCAGCTCTTCAGCTCAAGGCTAGTGCTCTACCATTTGAGCCACAGCGCCACTTCCCATTTTTTTTTTTGCTTATGTGATGCTGAGGAATAGAACCCAGGGCCTCATGCATGCAAGGCAAGCACTCTACCACTGAGCTACCTTCCCAGCCCCTTTCGGGGTATTTTAAGGTTTTATGTTTGTAATACTTAATCTGATATCCAACTGGAGACATTAAGTAGTTAGATATAAAAATCTGAATTTCAGAGGTGAGGTAGGGTTGGATTTCTGCTGTTGTTTTAAATCATTCCCCTGAATTTTAAAAATCACCTCAGCCACTCTTAGATTTCCTAGTCCTCAACGAGATGGGCAACTAGTTGAGATTAAAAAATTAGTCTTTTACAAGGCTTTTGTCTTACATGGGTTTCTTTTGGAAGGAGGGTTGCTTCAAATGGGTATGGGGTGGCAGGAGTAAATCTCAAAGTCATACCTTGTTGGAACTTGCACTAATTTACATATTCACTAAGTGGATAACCAAGACCCCCCCCCCCAGCTAGTGCTCCTAATGAATCGTGTCATTTATTTTTCATATTAAGCAGGTTCCTCTGAGAGGCCCCCAAAGCCTGAAGAGTGGTAGTTGGCTGGCTTGCTTCGGGTCCCTCCCCACCAGGCATTGTACCTGCCTCTAAGCCCCGCCCACACACCCCCTGTCCCCGTCACGCCCTCATTCTTCCTCCCAGCTGAGGCTCTCGCCTTCCCAAGATGTGGTAACGGTTCTAACAGCTAGGGGTCGGGGGAGGGGGCGCTGCTGAGTCCTGGCTCAGGATCAGCAAGAATCCCTTTTTCTGGGCTTTCCAGGAGCAGCACCACAGCCCCTATCTCCCTCCAAAAATCCACCTCCCCCCCCCCCCCCCTCCCCCCCCCCCCCCCCCCGCTTTCCTCTCCTGCCCCATTCCTTTGCTTTTTCTTTCTCCAGGCCTCCCCATCGTCTCCCAACCAAAGTTGATATTGTGTGGGCTCCTGGGCTTCCGGTCCTTAAGATCTTCCCAACCTGCTGGCAAAGGCGTCAAGGGGCTGGAGCTTTGCTGTCTCTGAGTCTTCAAGGTGATTGCCTGCTTCCACTTTGTGTGTCGGTGTGCCTCTCCAAGGTATGGCACCTGCCACACAGCCTCTTTGTGTGGATGACTGTGATTAAGGTGAGCCCATGCACCGGACCCAAATCTAAGTTCATTCATTTCTCCCACAGACGCTGCCCAATGAAACCTCATCAGCAGACCTTTCCCTTGCCCCGTCCCTTGATTCCGACATCTCTTAAGCCAGGTGAGGAACCCTGGGAGGGAGGGAGGAACTGTTGCACCAGGTAGAGCTCCCTCAGCTCACCAGGACCTTTTCTTCCTAGTGTTTGGGGAAACAGTTGGGAGATTGTGAAGGTCTCACCATCCTCTAATCTGGCTCTGCCTTACAGCTCCATCCATTTCCTTATTGTAGATGGGTTTTTCTTCCTTTCCACACAACTCCCTTAACCTGGCCCAGAACTTGAGGGCTCTTTTCCTACCTCTCTTCTGGGCTGGGCCATGCAGGTGCGGACCAGCAGCAGAGCGCTTGGGACTGGCATTTGGACCCTGAGCTGTGGGCCAGGTCACTTCGACAGCAATTGAACATTCATCTCCTTTATCTGGAGAAAGAGAAGGCAACAGTGTCTACTGGTCGGTCTTTGACTGATACCAGAGAGTCTCTGGACAGCGATGAACGGCCCCGGACCTCTAAGAAGAAACGAAGGCAATTCCTGAAGGAAATAGAAACGTCTACACTGCTGGAGCTCCTGATTGCTGAGATCAGAGCTCTGTTCTCAGCTGTGCTGCAGGATGGCAGCTCTGCAGCTTGGCGATACCTGCATGCAGTACTAGGTCTGTTGCCTCCATATCGTGAGATACTAGCCAATTGTCTTGATTTGCTGCCTTTCCTGGAACAGCTTTACTGTTGGGCACCCAGGGTGCAAGTCCAAGTCCACCTGGACCTGCTAGATGCCATAGACAAGGCCTTTCCTCCAGACAGCTCTCTGTTACGCTATGCCTCCCATGTTGACTGCTCTCCTAGGAAGAAGAGATTCCATCGAGAGTCCCCTTGCCCTGCCTGCTCTTTCTTGCAGGCCCAGTGGAGTGGGGGACAAAAAAAGAAGGAATTGGCCACATGGTCACGACCATTGACACTGCGTGAGTTTCAGCACTGCCTGGGCATTGTTGGTGCTGAAGTAGCCCTAGAAGAGACCCATTGGCTGGATGGCCTTAGTCTCCTGCCCTTGGCCCTGGCAACCAACATCCCTGTGCAGTATGAAAGCAGTGACACTGACTACCCAGACTCATATGTTGACAAACAGACCAAGTAAGTGAGTGAATGGTCTGGTCTGGGACTTTGATCAGGGGAAAAAAAGAAATCCATTCGTGAGTACCCAGAAGGCCTCTAAAATGTCTCTAGCCAGTTCACTGTGCCTCTCACCAATTACTCTAACCCCAAGCTGAGCTGATGTTTGTGAGACTGATCCAGTGAGGTTTTGTTTTGTTTTGTGTTGGTCGTGGGGCCTTAACCTTGGGCTTGGGTGCTGTCCCTCAGCTCTTCAGCTCAAGGCTAGTGCGCTACCACTTGAGCCACAGTGCCACTTCCAGCTTTTTTTCTTTTTGCCTATGTGGTGCTGGGGAATTGAACCCAGGGCCTCATGCATGCAAGGCAAGCACTCTACCACTGAGCCACCTTCCCAGCCCCCAGGGCAAGTTTTCTGAGCCCCGTTTTTTTTTGTTTTTGTTTTTTAATGAAAAACAAGAAAACAGCATCTCAGTGTTAATCCCCACAGGGAAGGCAGCAATTGAAAGTCAAAAGTCTGGGCTGGGAATGTGGCTTAGTGGTAGAGTGCTTGCCTAGCATGCATGAAGGCCTGGGTTTGATTCCCCAGGACCACATAAACAGCAAAAGCCAGAAGTGGCACTGTGGCTCAAGTGGTAGAATGCTAGCCTTGAGCAAAAGAAACTCAGGGATAGTGCCCAGGCCCCAGGACTGGCAAAAAAAAAAAAAGTCCACCATCAGGAAACCAAAGTTGCAGGAAATAGCTTGGCTTTCCAAAGTCAGGTAAACAGTATGTTTCTTTTTGGACAATGTTACCCCTTCCCTCCCTCCCAATTTCCCTATAATTTGTTATAATTACAATTAATCCAGTGTTGTTATTCATGTATGAGAAAGAAACTGGGAGCTGGGAGCTGGTGGCTCACACCTATAATCCTAGCTACTCAGGAGTCTGAGATCTGAGGACCATGGTTCAAAGCCAGCCTAGGTAGGAAAGTCCATGAGACTTTTATCTCCAGTTAACCACCAGAATACCAGAAGTGGCACTATGGCTCAAGTGATAGAGCATTTACCTTGAGCTGAAGAGCTGAGGGACAGCGTCCAGGCCCAGAGTTCAAGCCCCACGACTGACAGAAAAAAAAAAAATTAAAGGAAAGAAAGAAATAAACAGGGTATTTACATGTCCATATGAGTAGCTGGTTGAGGGGCTCTGGCAGTATCACACAGCATCACATCACCTCAGGCACCTGTTCTAGCTCCTTCTTTCATAGACCATCACTGGCTACGGCCATCTCTAGGTATCTGACCTTTTGGTCTGCTTTCTTCCTCTGGCTTTTTGTCATATAGGTCTCAGTTGGACTATGAAATTCCTCAAAAATCCCTCCCAGGGAGAAGTATTGGCTTCCTGCATGAGTTTTCCTACCCAGCTAGTCAGGTGTTGGCCATCATGAAGACCGAGAAGTACCTGAGGACCATACACTTCCTCTACCTCAATGTGGCTCCCAATCGCCTCTTTAAGTAAGAGCCATAGCCCAGACCCCTTTTATGTTTCTTTCTTTCTTTCTGACCTCCTCCCACACTATTTCCTTTCCTCCTGTCTCCCTGCACCTGTTCCTGTCCCTACTTCTTTCTCCCAGTAACCCTCTTCTGTCTCCTAGTTTTCCCACCACCCCATCTCTTCTCAGCAGCTTCCTCCTCACCCATCCTCTTTGTTTCTCATTTGCTGTTGCTGCCATTTGTTTTCATCATCCTTTTTTTTGTCTTCCTCACACTTCTCTCTTCTTTATATTCTAGGATGAGGAAGATGTTTGGTCCTAGCCTCCAAAGCATATTCAAGAGTGTTTTGTTATTTGTTTGCTTTCCAACTCCAAGGCAGTAATCAGATATTTAAATCTTTAGTGCCAGGGAAGCATTTATCTTCCGAAACCATCCATTTCCTTAGACTGAATCCTTTGGGGGTTTTTTTGGTTCTTTTAACTTCTGCTTCCTGGTTTTATTTTATCTCTAGGTCTATCAAAAAAAAAAAAAGTCCTTCCGTATGACCAAAGGCATTCATTTACTTTCTCCCATTAAATTTAAATTACATCCCTTTTTGAAAATAGATTTTGGATTTTTTTTTGCCAGTTCTGGGGCTTGAACTCAGGACCTGGGCCCTGTCCTTGAGCTTCTTTCACTCAAGGCTAGAGCTTTACCACTTGAGCCACAGTGCCAATTCTAGCTTTTGCTGTTTATGTGATACTGAGGAATTGAATACAGGGCTTTATGTATGCTAGGCAAGCACTACCACTAAGCCACATAAGCCTAGGCAAGCACTACCACTAAGCCCTGGATTTTTTATTTGATAATCATTGTACATATTTATGGGGTGCAGTGTGATAGTTCAGTATCTATGTATGATGTGTATTGATCAGATCACCGTTGTTGGCATGCTTGTCACCTTAATCATGTACCGGTTCTTTGTGGTGGGAGCATTTAAAACACTTTCTACTAGAAAAGTTCAATTAATGACTGGAAATATTCAATTAACTGTTGTTAGAAGTAGTTTTCCTATTGTACAATAGAACATTATAAAATATTTCTCCTGTCCAGTTTCACCTTTGTACCATACCGTTAATTATCCCCTCTGTACCCTCCCTCCAACATACCCCCCTCAGGCCCTCGTACCCACTATTAAGATGACACCTTTTCTCACATGGACACATTTCAGAAAATGTGATGCAGTCTCACAATGGAAACATTTTTTAACTTTATTTTTTCATAAAATACTATTGCCACTGGCAGTCAACTGTGTCTTAAATTTGATGGGCTATAAGAACCTGACATATGAACTTAGAACAGAGTAGGGTACCATTTTCTTCTTGTTTATCCTAGGCTTACATTTCTTCTTCCTATTATTCCTTTCATCTGTCTGGTTTGAAAAATCACTTTGCCCTCTTTCTTTTCTCTCTACTTTCCTCAGCCTTTCTCCCTGCATCCTCTTTGGTCTGCCTCAATTTTGTTTTGTCATTGAAATATGCACACACCTCTTTGGTTCCTTGTTGATCTCAACTTTTTTGCTTTATTTATTAAACATATTCCTAAATATTTTTGTGATCCTATTTTAAATAGAATTCAAAGTATTTCTTTTAAATTATATATCTATTGTCTTAAGAATTACAAAATTCTTGTATACTTATATTACACAAGGTGAGCAGTCACATTGTGAAAGTGCCATATACACATATAATATACTCTGTATTCCTTTCTTCTATTGCTCTTTCTTATTCCCACAGCCTCCCTTTGTAAAAAAAAAATCTTCCTTCAAATTTTGTTTTGTGCTGGCACTGAACTTGAACTTAGGGCCCTGAGCTCTGTCTGTCTCTGCTTTTTGGTTCACAGCTGGTGCTCTACCATTTGAACCAGCCTTCAGTCCTGGCTTTTGCAGATTTTTACTACTTAATTAGAAATAAAACTCTCTCAGATTTGTCTGTCTAGTCTGTTTCCACATTTTGATCCTCATATCTCAAATTCTTGAGTAGCTAAAATTCCAGTTATGAGGTATTATGTCCAGATCTCTTACAAAATTTTAAGTGGCTTTTATCATGAATTTCATATGTGCCTACAATATACTTTAGTCATATTCTCCCTCAGTTACTTTCTCTTTTCCTCCTTCCCACCTCCTGCTGGTTTTTCCCCAATAATATTTCCCCTAATTAAAAATTTTTTTTTGGTCAGTTGTGGGCTTAAACTCAGGGCCTGGGCGCTGACCCTGAGCCTCTTTGTGCTCAAGGCTAGGGCTCCACCTCTTGAGCCACAGTGCCACTTCCAGTTTTTGAATGGTTTGGAGATAAGAGATTCACAGGGACTTTTCTGCCCAGGCTGGCTTTGAATCACAATCCTCAGATCTCAGCCTTCTGAGTAGCTAGGATTACAGGCATAAGCTACTGGCAACCAGCCCCAACTGAATATTATTTTTAGTCTAGATTTTAATCTAGATTCCACAGGAGTGAAAATATGCTGTGTTTGTCTTTGTGAGTTTGACTTGTCCAACTTACTGATTAGAAACTTTTTAAAATTTGTTTTTGTGTGAATAGGCCTTATGATCTGATAGTAGTGCCACATAACAAGGTGAATCCTGAACACTACATCTTCTCTCCCTTTGGGGTGCTGTATGTACATCCACTGGATGGCAGTGAGGCCATGACGCTGGGTACCTGGCATCGTCACTCTGTTCTCTGGCAACAGCTCCAGTTCATTCCGTTCTTTAAGTATTGCCTCTTACGCAAGGCCTTGGCCTGGTAGGTGGGTGATAATGGGGGTGGGATGTGGATGGAAAATGCTTGGGAGCCACAGCTTATTGTCACTGACCTCTAATCTGTAGTTGGAAGAAGAACGTGAAGTTGCTCGTACTGCATCAGATCCAGACTCTCCTAGGGACTCAACTGCTCTCCGCTGTGCCCCACTTTGGAGCTGGGTTACTCCACATTAGCAGGTAACTTATTAAAAATACAACTTCAGCCAGGCATCCAGTGGCTCACCCCTGTAATCCTAGCTACTCAGAAGGCTGAGATCTGAGGATCATAATTTGAATCCAGCCCAGACAGGAAAGTCTGTGAGATAGTTATCTCCAATTAACCAGCAAAAAGCCAGAATAGGAGTCATGACTCAAGTGATAGACTCACTAGCCAGTAGGGGTAAAGCCAAACCAGAGCTCAGAGGTCCTGAGTTCAAGCCCCAATACTGAGATAAAACAGTAAACAAACAAAGCCCCACAACTTCAGTAGATTTTTAAAAATTATTTTGACTGCTAAGCATGATGACATACAACTATAATCCCAGAACTTGAAAGGTGAAGAAGGATTGTAAGTTCCAAGCTAGCCTGAGAAATGAAGCAAGATCCTGACTCAAAAAAGAAAGAGGGTCTGGGAAGGTGGCTCAGTGGTAGAGCGCTTGCCTTGCATGCATGAGGCCCTGGATTCGATTCCTCAGCACCACATAAGCAGGAAAAGCCAGAAGTAGCACTGCATATCAAGTGGTAGAGCACTAGCCTTGAGCTGAAGAGCTGAGGGACAGTGCCCAGGCCCAGAGGTGAGGCCCCATGACTGACAGAAAAAAAAAAGAAAGGAAAGAAAGAAAGAAGGAAAAAAAGAAGGAAAGAAAGAAAGAAAATGTTTTGGAAAACATTTTAGAAAGTACAAAAAAGCACAATGAAAACTAAGTCTTTGAATCTCATCACTCATAATTACTATGAACATATCCTTCTCACCTTTTTCCTACCACATATACAAAATATGACTGTAGTTATATAATCTTAAAGAACCTTTTTCCCCAGAAATTATATATTCTGAACATACATGTAGGTAGTTACATGCTTTTCCACATCAGCTTGACCCAAATGTTGAGCAATTAAGTTTCAAGTCCAAGATCTGAGAGGATCTCATTTTGAAGCCAGCCTGGGAAGAAAAGTCTGTGAGATTCTTATCTCTGATCTGTGGCTCAATGAATAGATTGCCAGCCTTGAGTGAAAAAAGCTAAGGGGCAGAGCCCAGGCCCTGAGTTCAAGCCTCAGTACCAACACAGACACAGACACACAGATTGGCTATTCTTATTTTCAGTGCTTCCTTCCCTTCCCCTTATGAGGCTGCAGCTACTCTTCCCAACTCATAGTTCCCAACTCAGCTTCTGAGCTGAAAGCATTGAAGGAATGCAGTGGGTAAGGGAAGACATAAGAGACCCTGGAGGCTGTAGCCTGGAGACTATATCTGAAGAGGACAGTCACTACTCAGGTCCAACAAACTGCTGTCATTTGAGAGGACAGATGTAGTGTGATCAGCTCCTTTTCTTTTTCAGGATTTCTTGGAAGTCCACATTTGGTGGTGAAATTTCTTAATTTTAACCATTTGGCTCAAGTTTTAATTAAAATATGTGCCAACCAACTCGTTAGTGGCATATACTAGATTTTTTTTTCAGTCTAAAATGGACACATCATTGCCAGTTTGCAATCTCTGCTCTAGGCAGTTTCCATCCTCCAGTCTTGCCTGATTACAAATGTAAGGACTTGGGAGTGTGGATATATCTGAATTTAGATTCTGAAAACTAGTAAAGCACTTTGCTCTTTGTGGCTTAGTTTACTGATCTGCAAAATAAGATAAAGATTTCTGCTCTGCCTGGCACCAGTGGCTCATGCCTATAACCCTATCAACTCAGGAGGCTAAGGTCTGAGGATTACAGTTCAAAGCCAACCCAGACCATGAATCCATGAGACTCTTATGTCCAATTCACCACCCAAAAGCCAGAAGTCAGCTGTGGTTCAAAAGGTAGAGCGCCAGCCTCGAGTGAAAAAGCTAAGAGACAGCAACAAGGTCCTGAGCTTAAACTCCAGTACTGGCACTTTTTTTTTTTTAACAAAAAGATTTCTGCCCCTGTAATGCTAATGTGAATTAAAATGCAATTGTGGATACAAAGTGACAGAGCCAATGGCTGCTTAGTCTCCACTGAGTAAAAGACAAAATTTTGAGCCCAGGTACTGGTACTCACACTTGTAATCCTAACTATTCAGGAGGCTGAGATCTGAGGATTGCAGTTTGAAGCCAGTCCAAGCAGAAAAGTCCCCATAAGACTCCTATCTCTAATTCATCACCCAAAAAGCTGAAAGTGGAATTGTGGCTCAAAGTAGTAGAGCTCTAGCCTTGAGCAAAAAGTGCTCAGCAACAGCATCCAGGCCCTGAGTTCAAGCCCCACAACTGACCAAAACCAAAACAAAACAAAACAAAAAAATTTCTTCATACGTGTCAAGAATGTTTTAAAGGTATGCAGTTCTCTAGGAATAATGGGGAAAGTGGATATCAGAAGTTGCAATTTAATCGCCTGGGGTTATAAGACTACCTGTCAGCCTGGACTTTGAGAGTCTGCATTTCCTTTATTCCAAGGAAAAAAACCTCATTTGTCTCTTCCTCCTAGCCAGAACTTAGGATCTGTTTGATCCTTTCTCCTGGAAGAGAGAGATATAAACACCCTCACATATCTTACTTTTTTTTCCCCCCAAACACTTCCTCAGCTAGCACCTTCCTAGGCTTGAACTCTTCCAGAGAACTCTGAAGAAGATCTGTCACTGCTGAGCACTGGGATTTTCATTATCTTTGCACACATTTGCATAGTTTGGTGTAAACAGGTCTTGGCCTAAGAAGAGACCACAGGTGTCTAAGGAGCTACCTCTAATGAACTCATCCCTTGCTTCCAGGCTTCTGCAGGAGCTTCACACTGTGTCCTGGCTGCCCAATGACCCTAATTACTGCTATGAGCTGTTGGACCTGCGAAGGGCCCTGGCCAGAAAGAAATACAGGGCCCTGCGGGTACTCCGTTACTTCCTGAATCTCTGTACATCCATTCTTCAGTTGGTAAGAGGCTCCCATTTGTTGTGAACCTTTTCTCCAAACTCAGTTCCCTGGAATTCCAGCATCCTTTTGGTTAAGCTTCTCCCAGGAACCCATGTGTCTTAGAGTCATTGTCCTACCCAGCAGTAGAAGTCAGTCAGGGATCCAGAATAGGTGAGCAGAGACTGAGATTCAAACTTTCTTAAAGGTTGGTTCCAGCCTAAGGGCAGAGATGATTAAGAATAGAAGAATGTTTCTTTTGTTGGTTGTTTGTATTGACTTTAGGGAATTAAGACACTTGGTAATTTGAGGCCTGGAATTCTGATCTTTTTCATTCTACAGGAATTATCTTTTATGTGTGTGTGTGTGTGTGTGTGTGTGTGTGTGTGGAGGGGGAGGGGTTTGAACTCAGGGCCTTGTGCTTGCTAGACAGGTGCTCTACCATCTGAGCTACTCTACCAGACTTTTTGTGTTGGCTATCTTTTTCTTTTTGTCCATCATGGGCACTGAACTCTGGGCCTGGGCTCTGTCCCTCAGTTCTTCAGCTCAAGGCTAGTGCTCTACCACTTGAGCCATGGCACTACTTCCAGCTTTTTCTGCTTATGTGATGCTGAGGAATCGAACCCAGGGCCTTGTGCATGCAAGGCAAGCGCTCTACCACTGAGCCACCTTCCCAGCCCCTGCGTTGGCTATCTTTTGAGGTAGGGTCTCACTTTATGCCTAGACCAGCCTGTACTGTGATCCTCCCATTTGTGCTTGTCTGCATCGATAGAATGACAGGTATACATCACCTCACAGAGACACTGGTTGAGACAGACTCTTGTGACTTTTTAGCCCTAGCAGACTTGAATCTCCAATCCTCCAATCTCTGCCTCCCAAGTAGATAGGATTACATGATTGAGCCACAGCACCTGGCTGGGATAATCTTTGAGCCTTTATGGAAAGTTTGTCTTGCCTCGGTTGCTAGTAAATACATGTGATTATGGTCCTACGTGCCTGTAATCCCAGCACTCTGGAAGCTGAAGTGGGAGGATTAAAAGCAAACCACAAATTCAAGTCCAACCTGGGTTACATAATATGTCTGAAGCCAGTGGGTTCTTGATAGCAATTCCCTGTGTCAAAAAAAAACCAAAACCAAAACCAAAAAAAAAATGTCTTCTGATGGTTGCTGTAAAATTAATGATGGATAAAAGATCTAAGTGTGAAAGGAAAAGAGGACAGATTTAAGATTACAAGATCATACAGGGTGAGAGTTCTCAGTATAGGGAAGGATTTCTTAAATAAAATACAAACTTGTAAACTACAGCAAGTCGGTGTGCTTGTCTATTAAAATTAAAGGTACAGTTTAAAAACAGCAGTTAGGGCTGGGAATGTGGCTTAGTGGTAGAGTGCTTGCCTACCATGAAGAAAGCCCTGGGTTTGATTCCTCAGTACCACATAAACAGAAAATGCCTGAAGTGGTGCTGTGATTTAAGTAATAGAGTGCTAGCCTTGAGGAAAAGAAGCTCAGGGACAGTGCCCAGGCCTTGAGTTCAAGCCCCAGGACTGACAAAACAAAACTCCAGTTAATAAATGATAAAACAGGGGCTGGGGGAGTGGCTCAAATGGTAGGGCACCTGCCTAGCAAGTGTGAAGCACTAAGTTCAAACTGAGAACCTCCCAAAAAAGAGGAGGAGGAGAACAAAGAGAAGGAAGAGAAAGAAGAGGATGAAGAGGTGGCTGAGCAGGAGGAGGAAGAGAAGGAGGAGGAGGAAGGGAAAAGGGGGAAAAACAAAGGTATTAGAACAAACTGAGAAACTTTGTATGCTACTGCCTGGAGTGGGAGAGTCCGTCCAAGTTGGCAGTCTCCGAAAGAGGTAGGATGGGAGATGGAGAACAGGAATTACCACAGCTGGTAACTGAATTGCTTTAGAGCCAAGCTTGCAATTGGTGCTAAGTGAATGCATTCTGCTGCCCACTACTAGAGCCAGAAGACATTGGAGATATTAACGAAAATGTGTTGTTAATTGTGGTGGTGGGTTGATATCCTTTATCCATTGCTAAGAGATTTTTATATTGAATGGATGTTCACTTTCGCCAATTGATTTTTTTTTCTGCTTCTGTTCAAATGATCTCAGGATTTTTTTTCCACTTAGTTTGTTCATTTGAATTTCCAGTCTGAGGACACCATTGCATTACTAGGATAAATTTGCTTCCCTTCTTTCCTCCCTTTGTCCCCTTTCTTCCCTACTCCCACCGTCCCTTCCTCCTTTAATCCACTCTTCCTTTTTCCTTTTCTTGAATGATTTAATTTTATCCTTATTTGGAGAGCTTCAGGATAGCAAGATAAAATCCCATATACCTTTTATCCAGCTTTTAACTTTGCTACATTTAGTTTACTATTTATATTCTTTCTTTTTTTTGTATTACATATGAACACATTTTCCTCTAACTCCTTTAAGACCAAATTCAAGGTATCAATTCACTTTATTTCTAAACCTGCCAGTGTGTTTTCTCAAACAATATTATATTTCTCCTTCCTTCCTTCCTTCCTTCCTTCTTGTCATTCATGGGGCCTGAACTTTGGGCCTAGGTGCTGTCCCTCAGCTCTTCACCTCATGCAAGCACTCTACCACTTGAGCCATACCATCCCTTCCTGTTTTCTGGTGTTTAATTGGAGATAAACCTGCCCAAGCTGGCTTTGAACCAAGATCCTCAGATCTCAGCCTCTTAAGTAACTAGGATTACAAGCATGAGCCACCAGCACCTGGCTACATTTTCTTTAACTATACATAATTGCTAAACAAATAAATATAAATGCCTCCATTCCTGTTACTGTCTTACTTCTAAAGTTCTCTTTGATACAGATTTGTGTGTGTGTGTGTCAGTCCTAGGGCTTAAACTCATGGCTTTCTCATTTTTGCGTAGCTTTTTCACTCATCATTGGTGCTCTACCACTTGAGCCACACCTCCATTCTAACATTTTTCTAGTTGATTGAAGATCAAATCTTGCAGACTTTTCTACTTAGGCTGGCTTTGAGCCTTGATCCTCTAGGTCTCAGCCTCCTGAATAGCTAGGATTATAGGTATAAATCACTGGTTCCTGGCTATGATCTTTTTTTTTTCCAGTCCTGGGGCTTGACCTCAGGGCTTGGGCACTGTCCCTGAGCTTCTTTTCTTTTGTGCAAGGCTAGTACCCTACTATTTAAGCCACTGTACCACTTCTAGCCTTTTCTGTTTATGTGGTACTGAGGAATTGAACCCAGGGCTTCCTGCATGTTAGGCAAGCACTCTATCACTAAGCCATATTCCCAGCCCTGGATTTTTTTTTAATATCCCCTTTATTTTCAATTTTTCTTTATTAATTTGGGCTTTTTCCTTTTTTGGAATGTTACTCTCATAAACAGATGGAAATCATTTTATTTGGGAGTCTATCTTACAGTAGGTTTATGTCGTAAGTTCGCTTTTTTTTTTTTTTTCATCTTGTCTTGATGTTTTTGGTTTCCTGTGATTTCCAGTTAAATCTTTCTGTGTTTCTTGTCTTTCCTTGGATCGCTTACAACTTTATTGTTACTACTATCCTCCATTGACTTGGATTCTAATACATTTTATTCTTCTTGTGGTTGTCCAGGTATCACCCAGAGTCTATTGGTCAGTCTTAGTTTTAGAATCTTGATTTTGTTTCTTTGCAGACTTTCCTAGTTGAGTGGGTGGCTGCATGACTCAGTTCTGGGCAAAAAATAAGTATACATGGAAGAAACTGTAAAAATTCTTTAAAAGAGACAGATCCAACTAGAATGGTGTGTGTGTGTGTGTATATGTGTGTGTGTGTGTGTATGTGCGCGCGCGCGCATGTGTGTGTGCCTTTCCTGTCCTTTTACTTGTAGTGAAAGTTGTGGTGATGGAGAAGCCATCACCATGATTGGGGAAAGTCACACTGAGGTGGGAGGAGGAAAAAAGGAGAAGCTTTCTTTTCTTTTTCTTTTTCTTTTTTGTCTGTCGTGGGGCCTTAACTCTGGGCCTGGGCACTGTCCCTTAGCTCTTCAGCTCAAGGCTAGTGCTTTACCACTTGAGCCACAGTGCCACTTCCAGCTTTGTTCTGTATATGTGGTGCTGAGGAATCTAACCCAGGGCCTCATGCATGCAAGGCAAGCGCTCTACCACTGAGCCACCTTCCCAGCCCTGAGAAGCTTTGTTTTAACCATTATTATTGGGCCTATGTATCATCTATAGATTTCTCTCTCGGTCTCTCTCTCGGTCTCTCTGTCTCTGTCTGTCTCTGTCTCTCTGTCTCTCTCTCTCTCTCTCTGTCTCTCTCTCTTTATTGGTTGTGGGGCTTGAACTTTGGACCTGGGCGCTATCCCTGAGCTCTTCAGCACAAGGCAAGCACTCTACCACTTGAACCACAGCACTACTTCCTGTAGATTTCTTTCATTGCATTAAGCCACAGTTTTTCTAATATTCTGGTAGCTGCAGCTAAATGCATATTTAAGGTTTGTAATGTGACTACTCTACTTGTATTTTTATTTTAAAATACTTAAAAACCTTACTATATGCATATTCTTAATTAAAATCCCAAAATAGTTATATCTGGTACTAAGGCTTAAACTCAGGACTTGATACTTACTAGGTTAGCACTCTACAATTTAAGACATATCTTCAACTCTGATTTTTGCTGGTTGTTTTGGAAATAAAAAAAGTCATAGGCTTTTTTTGTCCAGGCAGGCTTCAAACCCAAACCCTATACTCTGGATCTCAACCCCCTGAGTAGCAAGGATTACAGATGTAAGCAACTAGGCCTCAGTTCATATTTTATAGCTAACACTTACAAGTCCACTTCTTTTTTTAAAGCAAACAATATTTTATTAGAATTATATATAATATATAATGATAAATATAAAAAACATATTAAGTATAAGATCTTAAAATACTTACATTCAATTTTTAAAACTCAACATTATAATTTAGGTGGTAGGAACGTTATATATAGCCTATAAAGTAGTAGATTCAAATTATAAATTACAGGAATTTGGGGGCTGGGAAGGTGGCTTAATGGTAGAGTGCTTGTCTTGCTTGCATGAGGCCCTGGGTTCGATTCCTCAGCACCACATATGCAGAAAAAGCCAGAAGTGGCTCTGTGGCTCAAGGGGTAGAACGCTAGCCTTGAGCTGAAGAGCTGAGGGACAGTGCCCCCACCAAAAAAAAAAAAAAAAAGAACAAGAATATTTTTACAACCTGTAATGGATTCAGATACCTCATCTCTAATTTTAGTTTTTCACAGAATCAGAAGGATATACATCAATAGTACACTTGTCTAAATCTTCAATATATTGGTCTTTAAATGCTATTTAATTTTCCAAGAAAACCTAAATTATTAAAGTGCATCAGAATCCTCATTATCAACCAAAGCAAAGCTTCTACCAATGATGAAATGTTTCAAATGTTTGAAAATAGATGTTTTCAAATTTATATATATTATATATATTAAGAGGACATAGCTTTCCCTCCTGCTTGTCACTTGCTTCACTTGATATAGCTCTTTTAAGATTTAATGTCCAAACCCTGGGAGATAAGCAGGTTTAAGGTAGAAGCTGCTACATATGCCCTAAGATACAAGGAGCATACCTAAGACTGATCCTCCAGAAACAAGAACTGGAATACTTTTGGTGTTTTTACAAGGAGTTGTTATCTAAACAAGTCTAAAAAAAAAAAAAGCACTGTCTAGTTCAGGTTGCAATATGGAAGGTAATGTGTCACAGTTGTTTAGAACAAGTTTCTCCCTATCTTAACAGTTGACTCAGAGGTAACACTTTCTCTTATAACAATGCTGTTATATAATACTTTTTCTTACCTAAATTAAAAAAAAAACTCTGGTGACCATCTATTTATCTTCTTTGTTGCTACATTGTATTATGCATGATATCATTTATCCTACTATTTTTAATTATTACTTAACTTTTCACCTACTTCATGAATTCTACAAACTCCTCTGGGTTTTTCACTTCCTCCATGATCCAATTTTCAATAACTTCCCTTTTTCTGCCTGTATTATAAGCTTGATACACACTTACAATGCCCTACTTATTAGCCAATTCAGTGGTAAGTGTTCTCCTCCCAATTGTAACAAAAATATCCTTCTAGGATGAAGGTGTGTAAAAGTGTGTTGACAAATCCTATGTCCAATCAGCATTTATTAAATAACAACTAGATTGTCTATGTTAAAAGTGATATGATTGATTGCCTCAGGCAGAGTCTAGAAAATCTTAGGTTGGAATGTGTAAGCCATACAATCTGTCCAAGTTATTTGGAGGATAGAAATGATTTTCTTTTTCTTTTCTTTGCTTTCTTTTTTTTGTTGGTTGGGAGCTTGAACTATGGGCCTGAGTGCTGTCCCTCAGTTCTTCAGCTTAAGCACAGTGCTCACTTCTGGCTTTTTTTGTTTATGTGGTTCTGAGGAATTGAACCCAAGGCCTCATGCATGCGAGGCAAGCACTCTACCACTGAGCCATCTTCCAGCCCAGAAAGGATTTTCTTTTCTTTTCTTTTCTTTTTTTGGTCCAGTTGTGGGGCCTGAACTCTGGGCCTGGGCACTGTCCCTCAGCTCTTCAGCTCCAGGCTAGCGCTCTACCACTTGAGCCACAGCGCCACTTCCGGCTTTTTTTTTCATTTTGCTTATAGGGTGCTGGGGAATCAAACCCAGGGCCTCAGGCATGCAAGGCAAGCGCTCTACCACTGAGCCACCTTCCCAGCCCCCAGAAAGGATTTTCTTAAACCCAGAAAATTGGACTTGGTTCAGCTGTCCTCAGTGCTTCAAAAACAAGCTTTAACTACCACAAGAACAGGACGGTTCCTACCTCCCCAGCATTCCTATATCTCTTAAGGTCCATTTAATTACATTCTCCTTCCCAGACTTCCCTGGAAAACACCCAGCAAATCCCCCTTCTCCCTAAAATAAAATTCATTTCCTTCTTTTCTCTGAAAAAAAAGTTTCTTCACTTAATAATAAAACCCATAACTAGTCTTTAGAGCCTTTGGAAAAAAAAATAGTAATCCAGGCCTTTTCAACATAGCTAAATCAGAAGCAGAACTGGTTTCTTCACTATCTCTTCTCAGAATGGTCAGCAGCCTAGAGCCACTAAGGCCCAATCTTTGCTTTTCAGTTGTCTTGCTGGTTTGGTTTGGCCTCATTGCTACAGCCATCTCTGCACTAGGGCATCCTGGCATGATGAGGCACCACAAAAGCCATTGTAGCCCAGAGCTTGATAAAACTTATCAGACTACCTCAAGGTTTTGTTGTTTGTTTTTTGTTTTTTTTTAAATAATCAACTTGAACAGAGCTATTTTATAATTTACCTCAATATCACCATAGGTATTATGGAAAGGTTTTCTACTATTTTCAGTTAGTTGCTTGAGCAGTTACTTTTCTGACTCTGAGCACCCTCTTAAAAAAGCTTTCTCCTCCCCACTATGTATGCTCTACACAATAGATCTTCAAAAGTTCTTCAATTAGGATCATTTCTTAGATCAGAAACCAAAATGATTTCCTCACCTCTTTAATTCTCCATAAGGCATTAGTATTATGCTGTCATATAAGAATTTGTGTGTGTACTTTATGTCAGTTGCTTTTTTTAAAATAAAATAAAAAGCTCTTCTTGTTCTCCTGTGTTCAATATAGGCACTCAAGCACATAGTTAGAAATTATTAATAAAGGCCACAAACATTTCCTCTCATTTCATACATCTGGTCTTGTATGCCAATTAAGAAAAAAAATGGTGTCAGGGAGACTGGATCTTTCCTTCTTTGGGTAGTTGCAGAATTTTTATCGGAAGTCCTAATAAAATATGTAAATCCTCATTTGCCTCATTTGTTCTAAGTCTTAGCTTATGTCCAACTTTCCTTCAAAGACGATCTTTACCCGCCCATTAGAATGTAAAGACTTGGAGATTTTGAACAGCAAGGGTCTAGGTAGGAATCAAGTCACTTTCAGTCATGTGTTGGTTATGCGGAGGGGGAAAGATACAGAAGAACAGCAAGGAAGTGGGGTAAAAGAAACATAGGTTCACTGGGAACACTGGCAGGAAGCAAGTCTTTCAAAGCTGGTGTCGGTATTTCCTGAAGCCCCAGGCTGCTACCACGGTGGGAGCGATCCGGGCCCCAGCATCACCGCTCTAGGAATACTATTTGGCTCCCCTTCACTTGGATGTCGTGTAGGTCCCTTCTGTACCCGTCACCGGTGCCGCGCTCTCAGCCTGCGGTACAAAAGACGTCCACAGCATCCTGGTGCTGCAGGTTGGTTGGGATCTTATCACCCCCCTGGAGCTGTTCTCTAGTAAGACTGATTGCTCCTGTCCCTGGTTTACTGCTCTCTATGGGATTTGCCTGAGGCTCGGCAGACACACCCACGAGTGAAGCTGAATCAGGCTCTGCACAGCACAAGCCCACTTCTACCAGCACCTTCTCCACGGGACGTTTCGGACTCTCCCATTGAAATGGCAAATCCTTGCCATCTCCAGCACTCTCAGTCCCTTTTCCCTTGCCATTTGATTATTATAGCACTTATCACCTTTTTTATATAAAATATAAATTTTTAGGTATTTTGTCTACCCCCTTATGTCTTTTTTGTTTCATGCAGTGGTCTATCTCTAGTATTTCTACGCTGTGAATGAATGCCTCATTTCTATGCTACGAATGAATGCCTCATGTGAATTTGCATCCAGATTTTTTTTCAAATGTTTAGTACAGCTAGGTACTGGTGGGCTAATGCCTATAATCCTAGCTATTCCTAGGAGGCTGAGATCTGAGGATTGCAGTTTGAAGCCAGAGGGGGCAGTAAAGTCTGTGAGACTCTCATCTTCAATTAACCTCCAAAAAGTCAGAAGTGTAGCTGTGGCTCAGGTGGTAGAGCACTAGCCTTGAGGAAAAAAAGCTCAAAAAGGGCCCAGGCCCTGAATTCAAGCCCAAGAACTGGCACACACACACACACACACACACACACACACACACACACACACACACACACACACACACACACAAAGAAGATATTTAGCACAGTTAGTATTGTTTAGTACTAATTTCCTTTCTCTCCTCTCAGTCTCTCTATAGGCTTCTGCTAATCTTACATTTACAAATCCTGGAATGTGAGTTCTGAGAGTTGTTACAAACATTCTTATTTTCAATCTAGCCATTTTAATGAACAGTATATTTCACAAGTTTCTTTGCCTACTAAAGCTTCTAGTAAATATATTTGTCCTCTTGGATTCATTTTCTTTTGTTTGAAATACACCATTCCTTCCCCCCCCCCCCCCCCACCCCCATACGTGCTTCCCTGGAGTCCTGCTCCTAATTATCTCTTTAATATCTCTTTATCTTCCAGCCCCTCTGCCCTCTCTTCTCTCCTCTCCAATTTCCCCGCCCCCCCCCCCCCCCCCCCCCCCCCCCGCCCCGGGAAAATACATGGGTGGTAAATTTTCTAAATCTTTGTGTATCTAAAATTGCCTTTGTTCATTCTCCAATTTCAATGATGCTGTAGGTTTAAAAAATCCCTCAAGGGGCTGGGAAGGTGGCTCAGTGGTAGGGTGCTTGCCTTGCATGCATGAGGCCCTGGGTTCGATTCCTCAGCACCACATAAGCAAAAAGAGAAAGAAAGAAAAAAAGAAAAAAGCGGAAAGTGGTGCCATGGCTCAAGAGGTAGAGCGCTAGCCTTGAGCTGAAGAGCTGAGGGACAGCGCCCAGGCCCAGAGTTCAGGCCCCATGACCGAACCACCCCCCCCAAAAAAAATCCCTCAAAACTCACAAGTTATTTCACCTATTGCTGATGTGTATAAAGAGCTATAGTGAATATATTGTTATATATATATATATATTATATATATAAAATACTTTGTTGTTTGTGTGAAGTGTTACATCTTTTTATATTTACTATGGAGCTATCCTTTGCCAGCCACTTATGTTAAGCAATTTTAAAAAATGAAATTAAGGCATGGCAGAAGACCACCTTCATGGGACTTATGGTGTAGTAGCTGAGTGACACACAATTCTGGTTAATGGCAATGCACTGGACTCTGAGCTGTGAAGGGGGATGCTGTAGGGTTCAGGGCATTGTGGGGAGTATGGAAGAGGACTCTTCACCAAGTCTAAGGACACGGGTGGGTGTGTTGTGCCTTACTTAGGGCCCAACTAACTAAGATTTACATTTGTGGGTGACAGAAATACAACCCACAGAAGCCAGTCAGTTCTAAACCATGAGCTCTGTGGAACACTGCAAGGAACAGGAGAGCAGTAAATGACCAAGAGTCCATCCGGGCCAAGCATAGTTTCCTTGTGTCTTCTTGTGTTTGTCTGCTCAGGACAAGATCAGAGACTCAACAACTTCTGTCAGCCTTTATAGATTGAGAACCCTTCTAGGTCTGAGAAGAACCCCCAAGGAGGTCTCCTGGGCTTCTCCCCACACTTCACTTTCTTCAAAGAAAGTCTGTATCAGTGCCTGGAAACAGCTCCTAGGAGAAAATAAAGCAGCCTCACTCCACCTTGTCCTAATTGTCAGAGTCCTCCTCCTGAAGTGACTGCTGAGCTTCACTCTTCCAGTCTCTCCTGCATCTGTTCTGTGCATTATGATGCTCTCTGAACATAGACACAAATGGAGGTCTGGCCATTAGCACAGGGAGTCATTTGAATATATATCCTCTGTTTTGCATCTTCTCTGGTCACTTACAGTTATCTAGGGACAAATCTCTATCATAAAGGAGTTCTTATCTAGGCACTTCTGGCTCATGTCGGTAATCCTAACTACTCAGGAGGCTGAGATGTGAGCATCATGGTTCAATGCCTGGCTGGGTGGGAAAGTCCTTGAAACACTTTTTTTTAAAAGTTTTTTATTGTGACAATACTGTACAGAGGGGTTACAGTTACATGAGCAAGGTAATAAGTACATTTCTTACCTCCTTTGTTTTCTCCCTACCATCCCTTCCCTCCCACCTCCATAACTACATTCCCCCTCCCCGGGCCTAAATTGAAAAGTTCATTTTTCAACATAGTGTCTTGTACATCTCATTGTTACAATCCCCAATTAACCACCAAAAAGCCAGAAGTGGAGCCTCAAGTGGTAGGGTGCCAGCCTTGAGTGAAAAAGCTAAGACAATGCCCAGTCCCTGAGTTCAAGCCCCTTCCCCTCTCCCACCCCCCCCCCCAGCACTGGCAAACACATACACAAAAGGAGCTCTTCATGTGCATATCTATGTTTCAGACATCAGTACATGATAGTTTGCACAGGCCAGTGGGTGAGTAGTTTAGTCTCCATCCTCCTCTCTTTGATGAGTTTCCTCTTATACCCTGACAGATTCATGAGGACACACACCACATGCAACATGGCCTGCAGGAGCAAGTGCAGAACTGCAGAAGACCCAGGATAGACCATGGCTCAGTGCACCTTCACAAGGTCCTGCTCCAGCAGCTGCAGCAGAAGCTGAGTCAGACAGAGACCTGGCTGCTACAGTTAGGAAGCTTGCACCGCTTGGTCAACTACATGACTTGTCAGAGCCTGGTTTCAATCTTGGAAGATGAGATAACCTCTTTTGTGGCTAATATTATCCAAGTGAGGTGGTGGGTGAAGATGGGAAGGCAACCAAGGGTCATGTAGTGGGGAGGGGGGAATGGGTACACATGCTCCATATACCCTCTTCTGCTTCTTTTACAGGCCCCCAGGAAAAGCCCCTTCCTCTTATCACGGCTTATCTTTAATGAATATAACCAGCTGTCTCCCATGCCCCCTATTGAAAATATAATCCGTAATCTCATTGATGGTGTGAAGTCTATCAAGACCTCTACCCTGCAGGTATTGTGGATTGAGCAGGGGTCTGGCTATTGGACTTCCTACTTCTACCACCATTTGTGCAATGCGAAGTTCCCAGTCTGGTTAGAATTTCTTATAGTTTGTCCATTTCTGCCTCTTTTCTGTATCCTGGTATGAAGGTAGTACGGTCTGCAACTCTGAAGCCCTCCAAGAATGTCCTGAGTAAAAAAGGTATTTAAAAAGACTTCGTCGGGGGTATGAAGGCTGGAGGGGGGGGCACATGTAGAGTATGGGAAGTAGACAGGTGTCCCAGCCCATGGAACTTAGTCCTTCAGTACGGAATAAAGCAGCTCTTGAAAGGTAGGGCAGTTGGACCCAGTGTGTTTTTGTTCACTATCCAATACTTGTAAGCTTACATACACATGTGTATGTAGTGAGGGTGTATATTTAAGAGTAAATTAAATTGCCCTTCCCCTACTTTGCCCAAAAGTCCATAAAGTTTTTCTCTAGTGAAATAGTTGCATTTTATTTACTGTTGAATTTGGTTGCTAAGTTAATTTATACTTGCTTGAGGAGTGTTTCTTGTTCAACACTTGATTTATTTATTTAGTTAGTTATTTTTTGTCTGTCATGGGGCTTGAACTCTGGGCATGGGCGCTGTCCCTCAGCTCTTCAGCTCAAGGCTAGTACCCTACCACTTGAGCCACAGCGCCACCTCCAGCTTTTTCTGCTTAGGTAGTGCTGAGGAATCGAACCCAGGGCCTCAGGCATGCAAGGCAAGCACTCTACCACTGAGCCACCTTTCCAGCCCTGACACTTGCTTTATTTTGTACAGCTGCTTTTCATTTCATATGGAGGAATTAATTGATAATGTTGACCTTTCAGTCCTGCACCTGTTCATCATCAGGGAAGCAATACATCTTCATATTTCCCTTAGTTAGAGTACTAATATAAGAAACAGACATGTTGAATTGAAGCCCTTTGTACAACTACTTAAGGATAATAAAAAATAATGGAAAAAATAGAATAGTAACATGAGAGCTATAGGCGTGGTTCAGGGTGGAAAGCAATGTGGTAAAATGTTAACTTTTGAATCTCAGTAGATGGGTAATGCCATTCCTTACATTTTTTTTCCTACAAAATTTGAAGCAAATAAGATCTGCAAAATCAGATCAGCAAATTGGGATTACTATACTGAAACAGAACCAAAGTTTTGAATCTCTATAAGGATTTTCCCTAAATTCTTTACAAGAATGAAGTTATTGGGGCTGAGAATGTGGCTTAATGATAGAATGCTTGCCTAGCATGCATGAAGCCCTGCGTTTGATTCCTCAATACCACATAAAGAGCAAAAGCAGGAAGTGGCATTGTGGCTCAACTAGTAGAGTGCTAACCTTGAGCAAAAGGAACTTAGGGACAGTGTGCAGGCCCAGAGTTCAAGCCTCAGGACTGGCAAAAATAAAAATAAAAAAATACAGAATGAAGTTTTTTTGAAGTTATTTTTAATAAGAAATATGTAGCAGATAAACCCCTTTTAGTAATATTTAAGAAGCACACATCAAACTAAGAAATATTTATTTCATGAAGGCAAGATTTATACATCTTTTTAACCAAATTTTAAAATTATTTCAAATCCCTATTTGTATATGAAAAATAAAACTCCTCTACAGTAGAAACATACACTGATTATAGTCTAGTCACTAAAAGAATACAGAATGTATTAATAACAAAATGTCAGGGTCATATATCCCCCATCTTTACTCTGTGTACTCCAACGTATTTCACAGAACATCTTGGAGCAAAAAAAAAGTAGAATATTAATATTACCATCCAATGTTTCTGTAGTCTTCTCTCAAAATTTTACTTAGTTCAAAACTTAGAAAAAAACCCATCAGATCATCAATCACTTTTCTCATCTGTCAAATGTCAAGTTCAAAAACTACCAACCATGATATTCTTATGTTAGTGTAAAGTATGACAATTATTTGACTAAGATCTTCTGAGTGTCTTTTTTATATTTGTGGCAAGCTAAATCCGGTACAGTGAAAAAAGACAAAGGATTGTCTCATTATACATTTTTTGAGACATAGTCTATGTAGTCCACGTGGATTTGAACTCTATAGACATCATCCTTCCTCAGCTTCCCAAACAGGCCTTCATATTATCTTTTATATCATGAAGGTTATGTAATGCATTATTTTATATAATGGTGTATTTAATCTTTTTACATAATCTTTAGTGTGCATTTTAGTTGAGATGGTGTTGAAGTTAGCTTAGAGATACAAAACAAAGAATGAAAAAGATGTGACTGTTCATTTTGTCTTCACCAGGAAATTTCACATTTCACTGGGGTCTTTCAAAAGAGATAGATTTGAATAGTATGACCAGGAAAAAGTATTAAAAGAAACAGTGTGGGAGCAAGATGATTTTAGATAGGAGAAGAAACAGACTTTTTCTTCTTGGTGCTTTGTGAAACTTTAAAGAGATGAAGAGTTGACAATTTTAGCTCTGTGTGAACTATCAGAATCCCTCACTCAAGGAAATCTACAGTAAAGATCTATATTATTTAGAACTTTCAAAATTAGATTGATATTTTATTGAACTGTGGGCCTGGGCACAGTCCCTGAGCCTTTTTATGCTTAAGGCTAGAACTTTATCACTTGAGCCATAGTGTCACTTCCAGTTTTTGAGTGGTTAATTGGAGATAAGAGCCTCACAGACTTTCCTCCCTGAGCTGGCTTTGAACCATGATCCTCAGATCTCAGCCTCTTGAGTAGCCAGGATTACAGGTGTGAGCCCCTGGTGCCTGGCTGATATTTTAAAATACAGCTCGATATCAATTTATATGTAATGTGTGTGTGTGTGTGTGTGTGTGTGTGTGTGTGTGTGTGTGTGTTCCTAATTACTCTGAAATGATTGGTTTTCTATTTGAAGCAAACTTTATTTTGCTCTCATTCTAGGACTATCATATTGTTATTGGTGGTTTCTCCTTTATTTTATATGTTCCTTCCACAAAACTACATTAAAAATAGACTCGCTTTTGTTTGTATGTAGTCACACTGGGATTGACTTTGTATAGCTCCATGTAGGTCTTGGCACCTTGAGTCATTGTTCTTCAACCTTGTCACAGAACAAAGTTACTCAATTCAAAGGCAGTAAAGAAAGAGCAGCATCAACCTTCACAGAAATTGGAACTAGAAAGTCAGGCAAAGTGACCCTGTCTCTCCAAGTATGACTAATCTTTTTAGCTCTGTTTCTCCCTGTGTATCTTTCCAGTTCCTTGTATTCCTAAGATCACCTATCTCTATTTCCACTGAGTGTTCTGCTTCCAGATGACTATTTTCAAATGACTTGAGCTGTGCAACACCAGTTCCACCCTTGACACTATATGATCTTTTAGTCAAGTTTTCCCGTATGTGTGAGAAATTGAGAAAATAGGCTCCATGCTGGTGAGTCACATACCCATAATCCTAGCTACTCAGGAAGTTGAGTAGTCCAGGGTCAAGATATTTAAAGCCAGCCTGGGCAGACAAACCCAAGAAACTCTTATTTCTGATTAAACAATAAAAACCTGGAAGCAGAGCTGTGGCTCAAGTGATAGAGTACCAGCCTTGAGTGAAAAAGCCAAGAAGAGTCTGAGACCCTGAGTTCAAGTGTGCGCACACACACACACACACAAATGAAAAAAAATAAGGACTATCATATTGTAGACAATCATGTAGCCACAAACTACCACAAGGGAATGTGTCATGTAAACTGATTGGTAAAGGTACCTCTTCTTAGAAGGATGTGTGTAATGGAGTTGTTTGTAATCTTCTACTATGCTTATCTTGGTTATTAATATGTGAGACTGAATGTGTGAGTTGGTTTGGGACTACATAATCCTAACATAATCCAAGGAGAATTTATGGTTCTCCCAAGAAAGATATATTTTCAGCTTGGCTCAGTTACAGTGGCCTAAACCATAAAACCAAAACATGTTGAGGTAAGTGCTTCCAGGATTTAATGGCTCAAAAGTGCTGTTAAGTATGATTATGTGGCAAAAGATTAAATGCTATGAACTAGGGTCTTTATATCTTTTCCACACACCTTCCTGCATTTATTGACAGGTCAGGGCAGAACATCTTTGAAGGGAGAGTGTGCTGGAGAGGCTGCAAACATTTGTTATTGACATTTTAAAAAAATCTTCAGGCTTCTTATTTTTTTGTTGTTGTTGTTTTGTCAGTTGTAGGGCTTGAACTCAGGGCCTGGGCACCGTCCTTGAGCCTTTCTGTGCTCAAGACTTGTGCTCTAGCCCTTGAAACACAGTATTACTTCTGCCTTTTTCTGTTTATGTGGTGCTGAGGAATCAAACCCAGGGCTTCATGCATGCTAGGTAAGCACTCTACCACTGAGCCACATTCCCAGCCCTCTTTAGGCTTATTGTTTATAGTTCTAAAACAATGTGCAACTCTAAGCTTTTCCTTCTTTTCCCCCCTCTCTTCCTCCTCTTCTTCCTCCTTTTTTTTTTAAGAGAGAGAGGGTATATATTATTATTATTATATACTAGGTTGCTTCAAACTCACACTCCTCCTGTCTCACCTATCTGAGTGCTGAGATTACAGGCATGTATCATCATACTCCACCATCTTCCCCAATCCCCTTTGTCTTTTTTTTTTAATGGTGCCTGTCCTTGAACTCAAGCCTTTTCACTCAAGGCTGGCACTGTACCATTTGAACCACAGAGCTTCACTTCTGTTGTTTGGGTGGTTAATTGGAAATAAGACTCAAGGACTTTTCTGCTTGGGATGGCTTTGAGTCACAATTCTCAGATCTCAGCCTTCTGAGAAGCTAGGATTTATAGGTGCAAGCCACTGGTGTCTGGCTTTAACTGCCTTTGCTTAAGCAAAACTAGAGAGAAAGTGGGCAACAAGTCACCAGGGTAATTCTCTATGCCAGAGTCTTGGTTTTCACAAGAAAAAAATAATCTTATCCAGAAATATCCCTAGCAGATTCACTTTTAAATCTTCTTGTCAAAATCTAGAGAATGTTACTACTTCTAGTTATTAAAAAAAAAAAAGCAAACAAGAAATCAAATGTCTGACATCCTCAGCTTTTCTAAGGGGTAAGCTTTGCCACCAAACAGGAAGGAAGAGGAAGCTAGCTTCCTCTTCCAAAGTCCCAGTCTTCAGAGAGGCTTTCCCTACCTGGCAAGCATTTTCTACATTGTTACATCACACTATGCTTACTCTTTCCCCTGTCACTCAATCTTAGTTCTGCAATTAGTCATGAGTGAAGCTCAGTAGCACTCCTTACATTGACATTCTTTAGTAATTTTGTTCTGTCTGAAGCTCATTCTCAATATATTCTTTAGGAGAGCTTTCAGAAACAAAATTCTCAAGTTCTTCTCTGTTGATAACAGTTTATATCTTTTTGGAGTTAGTGTTGCAAGGTGTGAAAGTATTGTTGTATGCCTTTTTTCCCATTATTTATCTGAAATACATTACTTCACTGTCTTTACTACTGTGAATTGTGTGTTGACGATCTAATTTTTCCCTTAAATGCAATTTCTCTTTTTTTTAATTTATTTTTTTTGTCAGTGTGGGCTTGAACCTCGTGTCTGGGAATTATCCCTAATTGATTTGCTCAAGGCTAGCATTCTACCACTTTGAGCCACAGTACCACTTCCAGTCTTCTGGTAGTGAATTGGAGATAAGAGACTCAAGGACTTTGCTGCCTGGGCTGGCTTTGAACTGTAATCCGCAGATTTCAGTCTTCTAAGTAGTTAGGATTATAGGCATGAGCCACCAGTACCTGGCTTCAATTCGTCTCTCTCTTTTGCCTATTTTTTTTCCTTTTTCATGATATGTAGCAATCTGAGTAGAATGTGCTTTGGCATGAAATATTATGGGGGAGGAGTCTCATATTTTCTCTCTTAATATAGTTTTAAATCTTTTAAAATATATTTTTTGTTTTTATTTGAATCACATAAATCTTTCACCTTTTAAATCTTTGTTTCAGGACAGTTTGCTTTGTGATTTTCAAGACAGCTTTACTGAGATATACTCTTCATCTCAGAAGTCAGCCACAGAGAGCATACACTCCAGCACTTTAATATGTTCTCAGGGCCATTCAATCATCATCACCAACAATTTAGAACATTTGCATCATTCCCCAACAACTCTATAGCCACTAGTTGTCATTTCCTCTTTCTCTCTTCTTTGTTGTTCATGTAGTTAGCTTTTCTTAAGTAGTTTCTGAAGGAGAGGTGATTCAAGATAGTTTTCTGACCACTCAGTTAACCTTCTATAGAACCATAGTTCTACAGTGCTAAAACAAACAAAAAGTGTCAGCTGGCTTCCTGTTATTTCCTGGCCATACCTTTGTCTGGGCCTTCTTTTTCTCCAGCTTTCATCCTTCTCCATTTTTATTATACTCCCAGCAGTTTCCCCTTACTGTCCCCAGTTTTCAAGAGGTCACAGGGCATCAGTTGTTTCAGTTACTCTGGGCCTTACCTTTTACTTGTTATTATGCAAATCAGCCCTCACTCCACTTTCTAGAAAACGTTTGCTGGCTGTTGGGAGTTTCCAGCGCTTCATTATCTTTGCTCTGTCTCCTTCCTCATAACTGCTGATCGAGGAGGGACTTGAAGCTGTGTGAGTGGTCTGCACTATTTCAAATATCATGTGCTCCTCAAGAGCCACGGGAGTCACAATGCAAACAGAGGACTGTCTCAGCAGAGCAAAATTTACTTGTGCAAAAGTGTGTGCCACCAGCCAGAAATCTGGCAAGCAGGCAGGCTGCTCCTCTATTAATTCCTAACACAGCAGGCCCCACCCCTCTGCCCAGATTGGTTGCGATCACATTCACAATCTGTTCTCAGTTGGCTAGTTTGAATAAGGCAAAGTGCACTTACATAAGGTGCCTTTTAAAAGACTAAAAAATGATGAACAGTGCACTAATAATCCCCAAATATACCCATAAGCTGCTATTTCTTGAACCATCTGAGGTGTGTCTTCTGATGTGTGTCTTTAAGTCCATCTGGGAAAAATCCATAAAGACAAAACTTTACATTTCAAAAATCCTTCTTTATCCCAAAGCAATTCATTTTTTTTCTTTCAGTATTTGCTGATATTGTCTTAGCAGAATAATCCACCAGGCCAAAGCAGGAACTTTTTTTTTTTTTATAAGAGTTTTATTTAGCGGGGTGCTGGTGGCTCATGCCTGTAATCCTAGCTACTCAAGAGGCTGAGATCTGAGGATGGCGGTTCAAGCCAGCCCGGGCAGGAAAGTCTGTGAGACTCCAATAAATCACCAGAAAACTGGAAGTGATATGTTATGGCTCATGTGGTAGAGCACTAGCATTCAGCTGAAGAGCTGAGGGCAAGCGCCTAGGCCTAGAGTGCAAGCCTCACGACTGACCAAAAAAGAAAGAAAGAAAGAAAGAAAGAAAGAAAGACCTTCTCCCGTCCCCATGACCCACTTCTTCAAACTAGATCTTACATTCTACTTCCAGCATCTCCCAACACTCTTATCTACCACACCTATACCCCCACTTTTTGCTGATTATTTTGAAGATGGAGTCTGGCAAACTGTGCTTCCCAGGCTGGCCTCAAACCATAATCCTCCAGATCTCAACCTCCTGAGTAGCTGAGGCTGGGGTACCAAAGACAGTGATGGAGTCAGAGCCTTCGTGATGTAGTCGTCTCTGGGCACCCCTTCACAGACACACCCAGAGATGTGCTTTCTAAGATCCTAGTTATCTTACAATTCAGTCAGGCCGATGATCTATGTTAACATCACATCACTAGATATTGTGATGGCTAGATATGCTCTATGTGAGAGAAGAATCAAAGATAACTGTAGCCAGACACCAGTGGCTCATACTTATAATCTTAGTGGCTCATGCTTATAATCTTCAAGTAAGATCTTGAGGGTGTGTACAAATACAGTAGAGATCGGAGGCCCAAACCTTGGGAGCACTCTGTACTTTAGATTTTCTTACAACAAATGTGTGTAAACAGATGTGATTTTGATGCTTTCCCACCTTTATTTGGAGAAAAATTTTTAGCACAACTATTCATCATGATAGTTAACTAGTTCTTCAAAAGTGAAGGGGGTGTGCCAGGCTCAGATAGTGAGGACTGGCCTGATCAGCATCTCTTTCCACCTACATCTTCTTCTATTCCACAGAGGATGATGTGCTACAAATTACAAATTCCCAGACTCTCTTGCAGCTATGTATCATATGATTTTTCCATTCAGAATTAAGAGAAAAGGTAGAGCACGTTCATCTACTCTGCAGATTCTGCACAGCAGAGGCAGTGTGCTTGGTTCCTCATGGTAGGGGAGACATTTCAATTTGCCAATCAACAGGAAGTCCAGATGCTTAGCCTAGAGTGGCTTTGCTGTTCAGATCTCATTACTCCGTAGCCCAGTTAACATGTTGTACATTTCCCTTTCTGCATGGACAAACAGTAAATTTCATTCTGTACCTCTTGAATTCTAAGTTGTAAGTTCTCTCTATGAACTGTGTTGATGCTATTGATGTGTGTAAAGTTATGAGCAAGAATTGGATATGTGAGGATATGTGGGTGGAGAGAAAGGCTTCATGGGGACTCTGGAGGGCTCTCATAGACCATTAACCTCAATTGTTCCACTAGGGAAAAATGAGGAGACCTCAGACCAAGACTCAGAATCCCCAATACCTGATTTCCACAACCAGCCCACCTATGCTGTTAAAATGTTCTGTGGCCCTAATGTTGGATTCGTGTTACCCTGGAAGACTCATGCAGATACCACTCATTTCCTGGAGATCTGTGGGCACCGACTGCGGGGCCATTATTTGCCTCACAATTATGACCAGCTGCAGGTGGATTTGGACAGAAGCTTCCGAATCCAGCATGCACTGACTACACAAAAGGCACTGCTGGAGGTAAGAAGCTGAGGTTTCAGGCCTGCAATGCTGCTCACTTCTCTTCCTAGCCACTGCCTCTATCTTAAGCCCCCTGTCTTCCCCTAGGCCATGCGGTGTGAGGTGCGGGAATTCTGCAAAGACCATCGATGGGTTACAGTCATTTATGAGTTCCTGCAGAGCTGGGGGCCTGAGAAGCTGGAGAACATGCGAGGCTGTCCTGTCAAGAACTACATAGCACTGGTGACCCGTCTGAAGGCTTGGCAGGCCCAAGTCTCTGAAATCCCTATTCAATTGCTGACAAAAGGCAAGCTGCTGCTGCTGAGCTGCTATGATGTAAAGACAGAGCTAAGTGAGTATTGCCTGGCTCCATTCCTTCCCTGTAGTCACATAGCCTGCCTTGGGCCACAGCTGTCTACCTTTGGCACAGGCCCCTCTTTGAACAATAGGAGCATCCTAAAGCCCCTTCCCCTTTTCCATCAAATTTAGGATTACTAACAAATAACCTCTTATTATAGCTCCACGTATTCCCTGAATTTCTTAGGAATCATGTTTTTGTTGTTCAATAATTTTTTTCTTTTAAAAAATCAGTTCATTTTTTTTTCTTGCACTCAGGGCCTAGGTGCTATCTTTAGATTTTTTTTTGGCTTAAGGTGGTACTCTACCACTCAAACCACAGCTCTACTTTCAGCTTTTTTTTTCTGGTGTTTAATTGGAAATAAGAGCCTCACAGACTTTTCTGCCCAGGCTGGCTTTGAACCTTTGTTTCTCAGATCTCAGCCTCCTGAGTAGCTAGATTTACAAGTGTCAGCCACCAGCACTCAGCACACAGAGGGGTTACAATTACATGGGCAAGGTAATGAGTACATTTCTTATCAAGCATTGTTGCCTCCTCCTTTGTTTCCCCTTCCCATCCCACACATTGTATTTTTATGGTATAGACATAGTTTATACCAATATGGTGGAGAAAAAAAAACTCAACCTGCTGCTTGGGCTATTGATCTCTGTTTCTTCCCAGATGTTCTCAAGAATCAAGGGTCCATCGTGTTCCCCCCCGCCACCCCCTTTCCGCCATGCATATAGCAAATCAGATCTTATGCCACAATTTGCATGTATAGAAATTCTCTAGCAGGTCTTTCCTCACTCTATAATTCTTAACTTCTGTGGGTTTAGTGAGAAAAGAATATGACCCTCCTAATTAAAAGGAGCTCTCTTCATTTTAAGTGGCCACTTTGGTCTAGTTCAGTCTATTGTGGGTAATTGATTATACCACAGTTCTGGGTTATTTTTATTCCTAAGTGTCCTCTGCTCCCTTTTCCTTCCCCAGATGCCATCTGGTTCTGCGAGGGTGGGGGCTGTCTAGTTGCATGCTCTTCTTTGCACAGTATTATACATCCTTATGTGGCCTCAGCTCTCCTGTGCTTCGGTTGCTGTGTCCCGGGTTGTGGTAGCTGTGGCCTAGTAGAGTTCCTAGTGCCTTCCTTTCCTGGCTCAGCCCCACATTGGCTCTTGCTAGCATAACAGATCTTCGGGGTTTTGAATCAATCCTTCGTTGAGGCTGGTCATGCCCACAGCACTTATTTCAGGATCCCTCACCCCACAACATAGAAACCTTCTCCAATCTCACTGGTGATCAATTCCTCTGTTATGTTTGGTGTCTCCTGCCATTTGGGAGCTCTGGGGGACTTTATTTTGGGTGCCAGTACTTGGGCTTGAACTAAGGAGCCTGCGTACTATCTCTTCACTTTTTCTGTTCAAGGCTAGCACTCTACCAGTTGAGACACAGCTCTGCTTCTGGCTTTTTGGTGGTTAATTGGAGATAAGAACCTTATAGGCTTTCCTGCCTGGGCTGGCTTCAAACCACAATCCTCAGAACTCAGCCACCTGAGTAGCTAGGATTACAGGTGTGAGCCATTGGTGCCTGGCTGGCGACCTCTTTCTATTATAACACATCATAGCATGATTTCTACTAAGTGACTGGTTCATATTAGCTCAAGGGTACCCTAAAGTTTCCACATAGAATGGGGGACTCAGTAGCTGCCTTCTCTCTGCTTTCTCTTTAGCCCATCTAAGTTTATCTCTTTTTGCTGCTTCCCATCTCTGCTAGGTCAAAGCCCACTTGTTGATGCCCCTGAGAAAATCTGGTTTACACCTCAGTGGTGTCTCCTCTTTTTCTCTTGCTCCCTAGGTATTGGAAGGATGACACATGCTATTGTACTCTAGTTCCAGGAATCAGTCTAGGAGGTAGGCTTGTAGAGGTTCATGGTAGGGTAGGTTAAGAAGTCACTGACTTGTTTTTTAGGAAACAGGAAGATTTTTCTAATCCTCGCTTAGGCTCACCAAGGTTGGTAATAATGAATAGTGCCCACTTCCTGCAGAGCCTAAATATTATTGGACCCATCGAACACACACACACACACACACACACACACACACACACACACACACACCCTCACCCTCACCTGTTTTATGAAAGTAAGAGGCCTTAGAACTGGGGCCTGGAAAGAGTGATCTTGAATGTACTTTCTTGCAAAGCCTTCCTGGCATTGATGAATGTAAGGAGTGTAATGCTGGCAAGGCAGGAACAGAGGTCTGTGATTGGTCTGCTCTCCTTCTTGCCCTGTTTCAGGTGGGCTTTGCAACACCTCTCCCCTGTCTTTCTGGTCTGTTAGCTTCTTGATTCCTAGTTCAAAAATCAAGTGGTTGGGCTTGGAATGTAACTTAGTGGTAAGTGTTTGCCTTGCATGCATGAAGCCCTGGGTTCCATTCCTTAGTACCATTTAAACAGAAAAGGCTGGAAGTGGTGCTGTGGATCAAGCGGTAGTGTGCTAGCCTTGAGCAAATGAAAGTCAGGGACAGTGCCCAGGCCCTGAGTCCCAGCCCCAGGACTGGCAAAAAAAAAAAAAAGATCAAATGGTCTTTTTAGAGGAGCTGATGGGAAGTAAGGATCCTGGCTGGCTTTCACTTGCTTCATGGCAAGATCACTGAGCTTCAGTTTCTTTGTGGCCAGAGTATGCTAATGTCATCACTCAGAACAAGAGCAAGGACTCCATGCGATATTATTACAGTATTCCTAGTGCTGATTATGGAAAGCAGTAGTAATTTTTCACTTCATCTCTTCCTCTTCTGTCTTCTTTCACCCTTCTTGCTGATCACAGTTTATCTTCTTATCTCTAACTGGGCGTCTTGTTCCTGAGCTTCCTTGAACAGCAAACAGCGTACTGAACATCTCTGGTACATTGGCCTCAGTGGTAAACTAGCGATCATCCTTTACTCCTCCTCCTTCTGCTCTTTAAATCTGCTACATCCAAATTATCACTGCATCCTTCTGCCTCCTGAATTTCACATATGTTTTCTCATCCAGCTTCAGCTCTCTGTCCCGAGCCTTGATATTTTATCAAACCATTTCTCCTTTATGCCATATGGTGTCACTGTTGCCTTCCCCCAGCCTTTACCTAGCTGCTGCTACTGATCCAAATGTGGCAACATTGCCTGTCTACTGTTAGGGGCCAGAGGAATATTTTTTTAAGTATAGGTGGACCTCTTGGCATTCTCTTCGACATAGGTGCCCTCTATAAGCTCCCCATCTTTAGGTTTTGTCTGTCTCAGCTCTCAGTGCCTGGCTCTTCTGGCTTCTTTTTCCATGGCTCAGAAATATCTCTCCAGTACCTGTCCTCAGAGCCCGTGAATTCATTTTTCAGTTACAGAGATGCTAATAGGAGATAGGCAAGTCTACTCTTCAAATAATATTTACTTACATGCACACACTTAAATGAGGTGACCTTTAAAAGACTTTGAAATAAGATTATTAGTACACTAGTAATCCCAAAATATACCCATGCTCTGCTATTTTTTTATTTACTTTTGTAAAAGCCCATTTTGCTATTTCTTGACCAATCAGAGGTGTGTTTTAATTCCATCTTGGAAAAACCCATAAAGATCACATATGCGCACATACATGTGTATACGTGTAGATATTTTATCCATGTTTATAATAAGATATAGTGGAATAAAGGCTATATAATTCAAACTTGGGCAGCCTGAGTTTAAATCCTTGCTCTACCTCTATGCAGTGTTGATCAAGTTACTTAACCTTTCTGAGCCTCAGTCTTCTTATTTCTAAAAGAAGTCTAAATAAAATACTCAAAGGAAATTTGTGAAGGTAAGATTGGTTATGGTGCCGGGCATCGGTGTCTCATGCCTCTCAGGAGGCTGAGATCTGAGGATCACAGTTCAAAGCCAGCCCCAGCAGGAAAGTCCGTGAGACTCTTATCTCCAATAAACTACTAGAAAAATGGAAGTGGCGCTGTGGCTCAAGCAGTAGAGTGCTCACCTTGAGCTGAAGAGCACAGGGACACCGCCCAGGCCCAGAGTTCAAGCCCCACGACCTAAAAAAAAAAAAAAGATTAGTTATGGTAGGTAAAAGTACTTGAAATAATTTTTAGTATACTATAAGCCCTCCATGTACTGAATTTGGTGGAATACCATATTTTTATTTTATATTTTGATCTTCTGGGCATATTTTAACATCTCTGAACTTAAGCATCTTGTAATGGATGGCCTGTCAGAGTTCAAAGGGTATCATTTTCCTTTTAATTTTTTTTGTCAGTCATGAGGTTTGAACATTAGGCCTAGCCACCATTCCTGAGCTCTCTTTGCTCAAGGCTAATGCTCTGCCATTTTGAGCCATAGCGCCACTTTTGGTTTATCTGGTGTTCAATTGGAGATTAGAGTCTCACAGACCAAAAAAAAAAAAAAGAAAGAGTCTCACAGACTTTCCTACCTAAGCTAGCTGTGAACTGTGATCCTAATATCTCAGCTTCCTGAGTAGCTAGGATTACAGGCATGATCCACTAGTGCCTGGCCCATTTTCCTTTTCAGTGGTACCTAACATAATGTGTGCTTTATAATTAAGAATATCAGATCTAAGATGAAGTCTCACATGAGTATTATTCTCACTTTCTGAGACAATGAATATTACTGAGGACAGGATCATCTTCTAACCTTACAGCCACCTGAGCAGATTTCCTTTAATACTTAAATGCAAAAACCAAGCTGAGCATTGTGGTGAACACCTGTAATCCCAGCTCTTGGGAAGCAGAGAAAGGAGGGTTTTCAGTTTGAAGCCAGCCTGAGGGCTATGTAGTGAGTCCAAAGCTAGCTCTACAAGGCCAGAGAGACCCTGTCTCAAAACAACAAAACAAAAACCAAAGCCAGACTATACCCTTTTCTTTGTATTTCTTCTGCTAGAGGAGAGAGAGTAAGAGTAGGACAATAGCACACTGCCTCAGGCACCTGCTGTTCATGAACAGGGCATCTCCGTGCCAGTGGCTCACACCTATAACACTAGCTACTTAGGAGGCTGAAATCCTGAGGATCACGATTCAAAGCCAGCCTGGGCAGAAAAATCTGTAAGATTCCATCTCCAAAATTATCCAGCAGAAAGGCAAGCTGGAGGCTTGGTTCAAGTGGTAAGAGTGCCAGCTGCACAAACGAGCTGAGTGAGTAGAAGGCTCTGAGTTGAAGCCCCAAGAGCACCACAAAAGGGAAACACACAAACACAACACAACCTAAACTACGCAACACAGTCAACTCCAGTGTCCTTTCCTCCAAGGAAGGACAGCGTGCCAGAACTTCTCAGGCTCCCAGCCCCTGCGCTATGCCACGCTTTGGGCTCCCGATTGCTCATGTACAAACATGTCTCTGCTCCTATCTAGTGAGAAAACTTTGTTTCTCTCATTCACTTTGTTTTGAATTCATGCTGTGGCATTTTTTTAAATTATTATTTTATTTTTTATTATTATGAAAATACCGTACAGAGGGGTTATAATTACATGGGCAAGATAATGAGTATATTTCTTATCAAGCATTGTTGCCTCCTCCTTTGTTTCCCCTGCCTGTCCCTTCCCATCTCCCCTCCCCCCACCAAAGTTGTAAAGTTCATTTTTCAACATAACAACTTGTACATCTCATTGTTGCAATGGGTCCTCCTGTATCCCTATTTAAACAATTTGCTTTTTCATTTCCCCTCCACAAATTATACTGATATCAACTACCATGAAAGCAGGGGTTATAGCGTGGGGGAGAGACATACAAAACAACAAAAAAAATCATAAATATGTTAGAAACAATCGCATGAAAGAAAAAACATTTGAATACTTATCTTGGGGTTTATTTCAACTAACATCAACATATCTGACCTTTTCTGCTTGTCTCAGACATATACTAGTTATTGCAAATAAGGGAAACCATGGGACCTATGTTTCTTTGCTTCTGGCTTACTTCACTTAATAGAATTTTTTCCAAGCCTTTCTATTTCCTAACAAATGGGCAATGTCATTCTTTCTGATGGAGGCATAAAATTCCATTGTGTATATATACCACATTTTCTTGATCCATTCATCTACTGAGGGGCATCTGGGTTGGTTCCATATCTTAGCTATGGTAAATAATGCTGCAATGAACATAGTTGCGCTGGTAGCTTTAGTATGGTCTTGTTTGTGATCATTTGGGTAAATGCCCAAAAGTGGAATTGCTGGGTCATAGGGGAGCTCTATGTGGAGACTTTTGAGGAACCTTCATACTGCTTTCCAAAGTGGTTGAACAAGTTTACACTCCCACAAGCAATGCATCCCCTCCAGCATCTGTTGTTATTACAGTTCTTGATTATAGCCATTCTAACTGGGGTGAGGTGGTATCTCAATGATGTTTTGATTTGCATTTCTTTTATGGCTAGGGAGGTTGACCATTTCTTCCTGTGTCTATTGGTCATCCTTCTTTCCTCTTCAGAGAAGTTTCTTTTTAAGTCTTTAGCCCACTTATTTATTGGGCATTTATTGAGGATTTGTTGTTGGGGGATTTAATTTTTTGAGTTTCCAGGTATATTTTAGATATGAGACCCTTGTCCGTTATATGGCTAGTGAAGATCTTCTCCCAATCCGTGGGCTTTCTAGTGATCTTGCTAGCTATGTCCTTTGCCATGCAGAAGCTCTACAATTTCATGCAATCCCATTTATCCAACCTTTCTTTGATTTGTTGTGTTTCTGGGTCTCTATTAAGAAAATTTCAGCCTGTGCCAAGGAGACCTAGGGTTTCTCCTATTCCATCCTGTAATGTTTTCTGTCTGTTTTAACTCCGAGGTCTTTGATCCATTTGGAGTTGATTCTGGTGCAGGGGGATATATAAGGATCTTGTGCTCTGGCATTTTCTAGGCAAGTACTCTGCCCATTAAACCATGCCTCTAGCATTTTTTTGCTTTTAGTTGTTTTTCTGAGTTAGCTGTTTTTCTCAGGCTTTTTGCCTGAACTGGCCTTGGATCTTAATCCTCTACTTTCCACCTCAAAAGTAACTGGAAATATAGGTACAGCACCACTATACTCAGTCCTTGCTCAGTCACTCCATGTACTGGGCACAAGTCTGAAGCAATTTGTTGGAAACTGAGCAGAGGTGCAGCCGGCATTTAATGAGTATGGGAAAGAGTTCTTGATACGCCCCCCCCCATCAGCCTTCTTCTACTCTGGACCCATAACCCACCCAGAAACTCCCCCCTCCCTTTTTCTGTGCACCCTCTAACCCCTGACTCTCCTGTCTCCAGCATCCAGGCTGAACAAAATTAGGACGGACCTTCTTGCCCAGGTGCAGGACGAGTGTTGCAAACGCAGTAAGCAACTAATGTCCGAGCTCAGCAACTTCATGAAAGTCTTCCAGACCATCAGCTCAGACATTCACACCATTGCACGATGCTCCCAGAAGGTAGGTTCTCCCCGCCCGGCCTCCACAGCTTGGCCAGGGCCCACCCTGTCCAGAGGCTCAGTACACTCGGTTCCCATCTCCCTTGAGCTTCAGTGAGGCTTGGTGCTCTTAAACCCTGTTCACACGCCAATCTGCACTTGAGAAGTCTTGCCTTGTTCACACGGCCCTGGGTTTCCTCATGTCAGGACGCTGCACTAATGAGAGAGGCAGTCTCGCTTTCAGAGATAGGATTCTTCTCTCTGTGCCAATCAGATAGGGCTATGTTGACCTATCAGGGTGACAGCTGGTGGGAGACACCAAAACTGCTTTCATAGACCTTGGTCAGAAGAGATCTGATCCCAGATTGCCACTGATCCCAGTTGGTTAAGAGGTTGTGATTGGGTGTGGAGCCTCCCGTTGGGGGTGGGTCAAAAGGGATGGGCAGGCAGAGTCGTGGGGGGTGCTGGTGTCTCACATTGTAACCCCTGCAGTTGAATGAAGCCAGTGAACAGTACAACCAGCTGGAAACACGAACAGAATACATCCGGTCTCTCCATGAACTCATCCGCAACCACTTTAATGTATTCAGTAGTGAGAATGAGGCACTGGACATCTCGGTGAGAGGATAGGTCACGATGTCTCCCACTCCTCTTTGTTCCCCCTCTTCCCGAAGCCACATATACTCATGACCCTATGATTTCTCCTCCTTCACCAGCTTCTAGACATGTGGGAGACATTTCAGTTTGAGAAGAGCCAGGCCTCTGAGTTCCTGCTGAGCAAGCAGCATTCCATCCTGCCTAAGCTGCAACAGCTGATGGCAGCAGCTCTGGCCGAGCTGGAAAGCCTGCTTGACAAGGCCCTGACTGGTCCCTTCATGGACCCGACACAAGCTCAGAGGAAAACTGAGCTACAGCTCATCTCTCTGGAGCATCAATATGAGAAAACCAGCAGATACTTCAAAGAACTCCACTATACCTACACTGCGTTGACTGGTAAAAATGACCGCCCCACCCCCTCTACTGTGGCCCTGTCATAGTCTCCAACTGGGATAAAGATTGGGACTCAGGCTCCATTGTCCCCTGTGACCCTAAGTAGGCCTCAGGAATCACATGGCTCCACTGATTGCTGGATAAGCTGGGAATGCTGACACACTGTTGTAACTCCAGCAATATGGAGATCGGTAGATTGTGGTTTGAGGCCAGCCTGTGTAAATTCGTGGATCCTATCCCAAGCCAAGCATTGTGACCCAAGTGTCACAGCACCTGCTTAGCAAACGTGAGGCTTTGAATGTAAACCCTGGTACTACAGACCCTCGACCCCTAAACCGAAAAACAAGCCATGCATGATGGTGCATAACCTGTGTCCCAGCCATAGGGGAGGTACAAGTAGGAGGATCATGATCTGAGGTCAGCTCTGGGCAAACAAGACCTTATCTAAAAATAGCTAAAGAGAAAAGGTTGAACATATGACAAATCATAGAGCACTAGTATTGCAAAAGCAAAAAGTCATATGTATGTTTGTGTGTGTGTGTGTGTGTGTGTGTGTGTGTGTGTGTGTGTGTGTACATCAGAACAAAACCTTCATATATTGCATATTTCAGATATTCTCTTAAGGGTAGGGATGCAAGGGGTTCATGGTGGGGAAAACAAATAGCTGAATTTGAATGTTTTGTTCAGATGTGATGGGGTCAGGGGCTAAAATCCCATGTAGGGGACTATGTGTCTTCATTATAGACCTAGTCCTGTTCCACACAGCAAGCCCCAGATAAGAACAGGTGTGGATGTTGCCTCTGTCCAACATAATTCAGTATTTGAAAGAACACGCAGATATGTGGTATGCCGCTGCAGGCTTCTGTGCCTCTATCCTTGCTTTTTTGATCATTTTTGGATGAAATCTAGCAAATGTTTCTGCCCAGGCTGGCCTCCTATTGGGATCCTGCGATCTCAGCCTTCTACACTTAGGAGTACAGTTGCGAGGCCCTGACATCCAGCCTGAGAATGACCATCTTACAGCAATAACCTTGACTGTTATTTGATATCTTTTATGTACATTAGAAAAGCAGCTCACTGTAAATTAAGTGTATACTACTCTAGGATTGTTATTGATGACCAATTATTTCAGGCATATATCTCAACACTGGTTGTAAAATGATTGGTTAAGCGCTAATGTAGAAGCCTGTGAGATGAAACACACTGCTTTATCATTTACTCTTACATGAGCCACAGCTTGTTATTTTTTTTTCATTTTTATCTGTCTACACATCCCTTGGGCTGCATTCATTTGTTTTTTTTAATATATATATATTTTTTATTGTAAAGATACTGTACAGAGGGGTTACAGTTACATGAGTAAGGTAATGAGTACATTTCCTATCGAGCATTGTTACCCACTCCTTTGTTTTTCCCCTACCATCCCTTCCCTCCCAACCTCCCCAACTCCTCCCTCCCTGCCCCCTGAAGTTGTAAAGTTTGTTTTCAATGTAGTGTCTTGTACATCTCATTCCTACAATGGGTTGCGTTTATTCATCCATTTGACGTATCTGTTGAGAGTGCTTGCTCTGTTAGTAGGTTTGAGGTACATCAATGAGCAAACAGAAGAACTTCTGTTGTATCTGATACTCTCACTTAGGGAGAAAGACAATAAATAATAAACTAAATTAGGTAGTATCTTAGATCATGATGGTGGTCTAGAAAAAAGCTAGATAGGTAGATAACAATTTTTTTTCTTTTTTTGGTCAGGAGGTTTGAACTCAGGGCCTGGGCACTGTCCCTAATCAAAGGCCTTAACCGGATGGGCAAAGGCATAGGACAAAGGTGCTTCTGTGCCGCAGTTGAGAGACAGAGGGGACCCTTCCCTTTCCATGCCATCATATTTCCCCAGACATTTTCTCCCCAGAATAATTGCCTTTTGGATGGGCTCTGCTAGCATTGCTGTTGAGCTCAGTAGTTTACACACATATATACCCCCCCTTCCCCCAATCATCATCATCATCAGCAGCAGCAGCAACATCACTGTCTGGGCCCTCTCTTCTGTCATGGGCTTCTGACAGAGCATTCTCCGAATGGCCTGGGTCTTAGCCAGCCCTATCCCACAGGGGAAGACTGTGGTATGTCTTTGCCCATCCTCGGAACCCGCCCCATAGTGATGCAGCAGCGCATCTGGCACCTCTACGGAGTCATCTCTGAGAACCTCAGCGAGTGGAAGTGCATGGCTTTTCTTAAGGTGCCCACACTCCTCCTGGGAGCTGTACTGGGGGAGGGGGAGGCTTGCAGGTGTGGTGGTCAGGGAGGGTCTTGGACTGACAGTGAGCCCTTCCACCTGCAGTTCAACCTGTCCATGGCCCAGGAGAAGACTGATGCCTGGCTGACAGAGGCAGCGCGCCTGAGCGCGACCCTGGGGATGCACAGCCCAGTGCTGCAGCGCTGCATGCGCATGCTCGAGGAGTTTCGCAGCTGTCTGCCCTTGCTCACCAAGCTCACCAGCCTCAACCCTCAGAGCCTTAGCTGCCAGGCCCTCTTCCGAGGTGTGTTTGGGTAGAGTCAGGGGAGGGGGGAGGGCAGGAATGGGTTTAGGAGCAATCCATGAGGCAGTTCCCTGCTTCTGCTGGAAACCCTCTTCACTTGTTTCCCATTTTTTTTTTGTTTCCCATTTTTGCCCATATCCTTCCTTCCTTCCTTCCTTCCTTCCTTCCTTCCTTCCTTCCTTCCTTCCTTCCTTCCTTCCTTCCTTCCTTCCTCTCCCCACCCCTCTCTCCCCTTCCTCCCTCTCTCCCATCCTTCCTTTCTTCCTTTGTTGTGCTAGTACTGGGCTTGAACTCAGGGCCTGCCTGGGCACTGTCCCTTACTTAGCCTTTTTTCCTCTAGGCTAGAGCCCTACCACTTGAGCCACAGCTCCACTTTCAGGTTTTATTGGTTAATTAAGAGTCTCATGGACTTTTTTGCCTAGACTGGCTTCACACTTTGATCCTCAGTTTTTCTCCTATGTTGCTAGGATTACAGGGGCCTCCTGGCTCCCATATATCTTAAACTCCTTTCCCCTACAGAGACAAAAGAGAATTCTAACCTTCCTCATTACCATGACAAATCCTTGCTGCTGATAGGATATGGGCTGAGGCTGGGGTCTTAACCCTGGACCTTAACTTCTGAGTTTCTGGCTCTAGGTTATATTCTGAGATCAGTTGGAGCTGCCCTCTTGGTTCTTGGCTTAAGATGGCATTGAGCTCTGGAATATATCCTGGATTTTGTCACGTTCTGGATACTGGTGTGACTTACTCTCTTCTACCTCCAGCCTTAGGGCTAGGCATTATCCGCAATATGGACCTCCTGACACTGGGCCAGCTGCTCTCGTGTCCACTGCTGGAATTCTCAGATCGAATCAAACAGGTAGGGTCCACAGGAAGGGAGGGAAGTGGGTGGTCCAAGCTAGTAATAAAACTCATCACAGTCCTTGATTGCTGATTTGCCTAGAGATTAGGAAAACTGCCCCCAAATATCCAGATGAGAATCGGCTGGTCTTTCTAAGTTCTAGACCCTATGTGACTAAAGGTAACCTCTACCCCTGGTGGGGCAGAGAGGAAGAGGGTAGCAGCTTCAAAGTGATGAACACACAGAATAGCAGATGTTCCTCAATGTTTAACTTTCCTAAGGGGCACCAGTTGCTTGAGGTGTCTGCTCAGTGGGCCCAGTAATGGCCATCATTGATGCCTGATGGTCCCATTCTCCTTCCATCTCTGAGACCATCACCACCCTGAGACCTGGCCCTTGAGCTGCACCTCAGCCCCACTACTCAAGTCCTAGCTCCAATCATCCTCAGAGCCATCAAGCCAGCTCTGGTTTCTGAAACACGGCCGTTCCAGGTCTGGCAGCATGAAAAAGAACAAATGCACGCCCAAGAGATCCTCCAGCAGTTGCAGCAGTACTGGGAGACACGCCAGCTGCGTCTGCTCAACTTCATCTTGAATGTGCCCTATGAGCCCCCAGCCTCAGAGCATTCCAAGAAGAAGCTCTTCGAAAGCCCACAGTGGGAGGTGGTGGGCAAGGATAGCGGCACCTTTATCCTATCAGGTGAGATTCAACCCTTGTGATCCAGTGAATGCCTTTGGCTGGGTACCACTTTCATCCATCAAGCTTTGTCAGATCTAATTCTTTAAGCCAGAACTCCATCTGATAGTTCTGATAGTTCCCCCCCCCCACCCACACACACCATTTTTCTTTCCTGCCTGATGCCTGGCTCTTTCAGCAAAGGTTCAGCCTTTGGAGTGTGCTCAGAAATTCTACAGGGTAATTTTTCTTCACCTTTCAATGCTCTTGTCCTCTGGATTCTACCCTGCTGTCTAATTTTATGGCATACCCACTCATTTCTTCTTTTATTCCTTCCCCCATTAAATTTGCCAGTTTCCTCTGTGCCAAAGACAAAGACCCTGAGATTTAGATAGAATCCACCACTTAGAAAATCCCAGGCCAGTCAGGCACAGACAATAACATACAGATGAGTGCCCAATGGAAGCACTTACTGGGAACAGTAGAATCTCAGAGAGGAGATCAGCTCAAAGTATCAAGGAGAATCAGGAGCTGGGAATGTGGCTTTGTGGTAGAGTGCTTGCCTAGTATACATAAAGCCCTGGGTTCAATTCCTCAGCACCACTTAAACAGGAAAAGCCAGAGGGGGCGCTGTGGCTCAAGTGGTAGAGAGCTAGCCTTGAGCAAAAGAAGCTCAGGGACAGTGACTAGGCCCTGAGTTCAAGCCCCAGGACTGGCAAGAAAAAAAAAAAAAAAGGAGAATCAGAGGAGCAACTGACTTTTGAAAGATTAGGAGTTTGCCAGATAAAGAACATAAAAGCTGGTACAGTCAGCGAATTTCCAGTACAAGAGAAATTCTTTTATCTAACACAATTGAAACCCAATCAGTGAGTCCAAATGTTAGTAAATAGTAATAAAAATGATATATTTAACCAGGCACTAGTGGCTCACATCTGTTATCCTAGTTATTTATGAAATATGGGAGGCTAAGATCAGGAGAAACATAGTTCTAAGCTAGCCCAGGCATAAAAGTCCACAAGATGTCACCAGAACACAAGTGTTGCATGGTGGCACTTGGCTGTCTCCATCCAACTACAGTGGGAAGTTTAAAATAGGGGGATCACAGCTGGGGTGCATTCTCAGGCAGGAAGCAAGACCCTAGTCTCAAAAAATAACTAGCACAGAAAAGGGCTGGAAGTATAATACGTTAGTGGTAGAGCTATTGCCAAGCAAGTATAAAGTCCTGAGTTCCAACCCCAATACTACCAAAAAAAAGAGATGTATTTGTTATATTTTTATTTCAGCTTTAAATACACACACACACACACACAGATGCATATTACCTTTTGTCCTAAAACAATGAGAGCTTTGCTTTGACTTGAGGCCCATTAGTTGCTCCACACTACTTTTCTTGAAGTAATTCATTGTTTTCTATTTTCCATTCATTCAAGTTCATTCATTCATTCATTCATTATTTTCTATTTTCTGTTTTTGCTTTCATTTGAGTAAGGTTGGGAAGCAAGTTGGCTACACCAAGTTAGCTGAGTCCAAAACTATTCTAATTTATTGTTGTTGTTGGTTGTGGGGCTTGAACTCTGGCCTGGGTGTGTTCCTCAGCTCTTCAGCTCAAGGACAGCACTCTACCACTTGAGCCATGGTGCCACTACCAGTTTTCTAGTGGTTTATTGGAGATAAGGGTCTCACACACTTTGCTGTGCAGGCTGGCTTTGAACCACGATCCTCAGATCTCAGGATTAAAAGTGTGAACCACCGAGCACCTGGCACTATTCTAAATTTTTTTGCGCG
>NW_012267432.1:1040602-1095882 GCF_000151885.1 Dipodomys ordii
GTTCAAGGCTAGTGCTCTACCACTTGAGCCACAGCGCCACTTCCGGCTTTTTTCTTTTTGCTTATGTGGTGCTGAGGAATCAAACCCAGGGCCTCAGGAATGCAAGGCAAGCACTCTACCACTGAGCCACCTTCTCAGTCCACTATTCTAATTTTCTTATTACAACTTCCCCACTTAATAAGACTGGGTTGTCTATATGTAGTAACAGTCTTTACTGAACCCTTCTATCATTTCCACAGACATAACAACTCTTTTCCTACCCATATTAAAAATGTATCATTCAAATTATGATATAACTTTCACAAATAGCTGTGAAATCACAGTCTGTCCCTTGGCAAGAAGACAGTTTAGTGGATGAAAAAATGTTTTGAATCTTGTAAAGAATAGTTTGAGATTTATAAATTTCAGTTGAATTCTTAGGATTTAAATCTGAAGTATTCTCATAGGCTCTTGTATTAGAGATTTGGTTGCCAGCTGATGAGTTTTGGGAAGTGATTGAATCCTGGTGGCTTGATCTAATCATCCTTACATGGATCCATAATAGGATGCCACTTTGGGGAGATGGTGAAAAGTAAGAGATGGCTCCCAGTTGAAGAAAGTAGATCCATGAGTCCATATTCTTGGACTCTATCTTGCTATGGTCCCTTTTCTTTACTTCCTTGCCACCATGGTGCATTCTGTTCTGATCCATCATTCCCTCTCTGCCACGATGGTCTGAAACCTCTGAGGTTTTCCCTCTTAGGTTGTATATGTCATGTGTTCTGACCCAGTCTGACTAACACAGTCAGTATATTTTATAATAAGAGAAGAGAATGCTCATGAAAGAGCATCTAATTCACCAGAGTTGCAGCCCAAAGAGTACTGGAAGAGGAAATGGGACATATGCTATCTTATAGGTCATGTTAAGAATTAGTAACACATAAAAGGGAAAGGGAAATGTTCAGATTTTAGTTTAATATGGAGAATAAGCTAAAGGGAGGCAAAGAATGAAGGTTGGAGGGTCAAATTAGAAATGACTGTAACCCAATTGAAAACCAATAGTGGCCTACTCTAGTGTGGCACAAAGAAAAGTAAATGGACTAATGCTCTGCATAAGTCCAACTGGGAAAAATGAAATGATCTGACTTTGACATGGAACAGAGTATATGACTTCTCAACGCTAACTTGGATGGTTTTCATCACTCAAACTCTATCCATGTCACCTCTCCTTGTCTAATGTTTGGCTAGGAATGTCTTCTTCAGGTATTTGTTCACATCTGGACTCATTGTTCATATCTCTCTTATTAAGGACTCCTAGGTTTTGGTGTTGACTAATATACACTAAGACTGGGTTTCACAGTGAATGCTTGCACTAAGACTCAAAAGGACATCCTCTTTCATTTTTCACATGAGTATATTTTACACTGATCTTTTTGCCCAGTTTTGATCCTGATTCTCCAGCTTTGCAGATCTGCTTCTACTTGGTCTCCACTACTGCATTATCTATAGATAATTTGGCTACTAGAAGTAAAGAACAAAGAATTATAGTACAGGCTCTGGATAGTTTTGCCTTGGTCTGTCTCTGAGTTCAGACATCAGGCTGGGTAGACTGAGTCCTCCCAATCTTTACTTAAGCTTATAGCTTTTCCCCATTTTTGCTCCAAGTTTTTCCTTCTATCTCTAGGCTTCCATTTGCACCAAACACTTCATGCGGCTGGTTTTTCTCCCCATACCTTCTCTCCCTTCCTTTTCCTTAGATATGTTGGTCAAGGACCAAGTTTTATAGTGTCCTCACATCACAAAGATAACAATTTCATTCACCCAAAATGAGCCCAAGATGATAGAAACTATGTATTTAACTCTTATCCCAGGAAGGCAGATTGTTTCAGGATTAGGGATCCGTACTTCTCTCTTTAGATTCTTAATAAAATGAGAACAAGAACACGCGTGAAAAGGAAAGTCCAACTATGTGTTTTGTATATAACCTGCTGTTAGCCATAGCTTGTATCCTGATTGAGACTTAATACAACCTATGCATAGCCTTCCCCAAATCATTCTCTCAAGGAGTTGTATGGATTGTGGTTGGCTTCATATTCTTTAGAGTACAAGAGATGGGCCTTTTTGCTTCTTCACATGAGGAGGACCATGTAAATATTTACAGTGTAAAGGGATAGACAGAGATGCTTAAAAATTCCAGTACTTTTTTTTTAGTAGAGCAGCAAGTATTTTTCTGTGAAAGCTAGATACAGAGCATTTTTCTCTCCAACAGAGGGTTTTGGGAGAATCTTAATCTGTCAGGACCGGTCTTCCCTCTCAATTCTCCAATATTCCCACTCTACTTACTTTCTCCACTTAACTCCCAACACTAATCTCATATAGAATGTTGAGATGACTCTTTAAACAGCACCAGAAAGCCAAGTGATGATATTGTGAGAGAAAATTTTGGTCTTTGATTTTCCACCAGGGTTCTCTTTCATCCCCGAATGGGCACTCTTGCCATAGAAATAGTATGTAGAGTTTTAAACCCATGAAAGCCCTCTTCCCAGGATGAAGGCTCTATTTCTCCAAAGGAATTTTGTGAAATTTGATGAGTACTGATAATGTCTAGCCAGGGAAATCAACTGGTTGGGAGTCTGCCCACAGTACCTGGAGGAAGTTTTTTTCCTACTATTTAAGACCCTAGTGTTCCACTGAATCTACTATGTTGGCCGATGAAGTCCTTGAAGATAGAAAGGGTGTCAAGATCCCTGTAATTGCCTCCCATAAAAGATCACACTAGTCTACCCTTTCCTGCTCCATATGAAATAACAGCTCAACTAAGCTGTGACTGACAGCTCAACTAAGCTGTGACTGACAGCTCAACTAAGCTGTGACTGACAGCTCAGCTTTTTCTTCCTCAGACTACAACAATCTACAAGACTCAATCCAGGATAGTCTTCAGACATTGTTCAAGATGCGGGCTATCCACAAGTCAGGAGACTTATACAAAACAGCTTTGGAGTGGGTGACCATCATGCATAGCCTGAGTGAGCACAGGCCTGTAGATGGGTTGCTGGGTGGGACCTGAGCTGGGAGGGTTCCAGGGGATGGGAAAGAGAGGGACAGAAGGAGAGAATGAGGACCTCCTTCTGAGCTACTTCTTCTTTTTTCTTTTTTGCCAGTCCTTGGACTTGAACTCAGGGTCTAGGCACTGTCCCTAAGCTTCTTTTTGCTCAAGGCGAGCGTACTTCCACTTGAGCCACGGTGCCACTTCGAGCTTTTTCTGTGCATGTGGTACTGAGGAGTTGAACCCCAGGGCTTCATGCATGCAAGGCAAACACTCGACCACTCAGCTACATTCCCAGCCTGCTGTTTCTTTGTATAAAGTGACTAGATCTTTATTGACAGTGAAAGTAACAACTTCCCCTAATAAGGTCCCTGGGGTCTTTCGAGCAGAGAATTTCTATTGTGCTACTGGGGCAGACCCAAGAACTCAGGCTCCCTTGCAAAAGCAAGAACCTCAGTGTGTCAACTAGTATTGTTCCGGCTGCCCACACAGGTGCCCTGCTGGAGGTGTGGGTGACGTTCCAGCAGAAGTGGATTTTTCTGAATAAAGTTCTCCATGAGATGAAGATCCAGTTTCCTAATGCTGACCTGGTAGGAAGGGAGTTGCTCCAAGGTTGGACAAGGGCTCCTGAATCACAGGGTTCAGTGCAGGAGGGGAAAGCTGCCGCTTCCCTTCAGCCCTCACTTTTACCGTCTTCTTTGCCACAGCACGCTCGTTTCCAGGCCATAGATGATCAGTATCGGACCCTGATGCACATCTCCATAGCTGACCCCCTGGTGCTGTCACTCATACTGCCCAGTGCCAAGAGGAGCCCTTATTTCCAGGGTCAGCAGTTACAACAGCTGCTGCAATCAGGGTCGGTGGAGCTGGAAAGCATCATCATGGCTCTGCAGAGTGTGCTCTATGAGGTATGTGCTTGCTTCCCCCGCCTTTTCTTCCTCAGTAACAGCGAGCTGGTGGCCCTCCTGGCCACCCCTCTAGAACCGTATGAGGCCCAGCCATGGGTGCAGCGCTGCTTTCCTCATGTCTACACAGTAAGCTTCCAATCCCACCTAACGGATGAGAAAAATACTCAAGACCACGACCAGGAGTCAATCCCAAGTAGAAAGACTCGAGTGGAGACATTTGCTGTGCGAGGGGCAGGTGGAGAGGCGGTGAAGCTGCAGGAGTCCTTACCCCTGTATCCAGATATCCCCAAGTGGCTAGCCACTCTGGAGAAATACCTGCGCTCCACACTGGTGTCCCTGCTACAGGACTGTGTCACCGCTCGCCTGGCTTTGAGCTCATTCCTGGTCTTTAAGAAACTGCCTCAGCAAAGAAGGTTGCCCCTGCAGCAACATGTTCATCATTGGTTAGATTTAGCCCAGGATTTCCCATGGCAGTGTGTACTGGTAGCAGAGGAAGTGGTGTGGCGGGCTGAGATGGAGGAGGCTCTGCTTGAATCAGGGACCCTCGATGTGACTCCCATGCACATACACAAAGTCGAAGTCCTGGTGCAATTTATGAGAGTCCGGAGGAGCTCCCAGGGCAGAAAGACCTTCGTGCCCTCTGCCCGCCAGGCCAGCCTGCTCAGTGCCCTGCTGGTCATGGCAATAAGACACCGGGATATCGCCCAGCTGTTAGAGAAGCACCAGGTCAGTGACCTGAAGGACTTCCACTGGGCTCGTCAACTCAAGTATCACCTGGGTTCTCCTCACCTGATTCCCGAAAGGCCATTGCAGAATCTTAAGACAGTGGTATCAACTGAGTCCTCTCTGTCACCAGCTGCATGCTGGGTAGATGTGTTGGGCCGTTCCATCGTATACAATTATGAGTATATGGGTCCCAGAGTAGAGCCTCTACCCAGCCTGCTCCCTGAGCGCCCAGTGCTGAGTCTAATATTGGCCCTGGACCAGGTAGCCTGTGGGACACTACTGGGTTCTAATGGTGTAGGCAAGACAGAAATGGTAAACAGCTTGGCCCGGGCCCTGGGCCGCCAGCTGGTAATGATGCTCTGCTTGCCCCAGATAGAGGCCAGGTGTCTGAGCAGCTACCTGAATGGCGCCCTGCAGTGTGGTGCCTGGTTGCTTTTGGAGGCAGTCCATCACCTGCCTCCTGGCTTGCTCTCTGCCCTGGGCCAGCACCTGGCTGAACTGCAAAACCTCTATCGCCCTCTGTACCAACAGGCTTCCCGAAGCATGGGCACCATAAACCCTACTGAACCCCAGTTCCTTGGTAGTGGCCTCTTTGAGAAGCATCATGTGTCCATGCGCCTTGGCTATGGCTGTTTTCTGACCATGCGTGCCTTGAGCCCTGCTATACCCACCAACTTGCACCAGCTGCTGCGGCCCGTGGCATTGGCACTACCTGACCTTCAGCGAGTAGCAGAGCTGGCCCTGCTGGGTGCAGGAATGCGAGATGCTTCCCGCCTGGCTGCCCGCCTATCCAAATTCTTCTCCCTAGAGCAGGAGCTGGCATCTGGGCCCCTGCCCTGCCGCTTGCCCCTGCTCAAGCAGATCCTGGAAGATGCAATCCAGATGCTCAATGAGCCCAAGGAGGAATTGGAGTCCCAGGGTAGACTCACTTCTGTGGAGGAGACTGTCCTTCTGCGTGCCCTGCTGCACTCACCACTGTTCAGCATCCTTGACGAGCTCCACCTCCAAAACCTCCGCAAGCTGCTGTGTGGGGTCTTCCCAAATGCTAGCCACGTGCTGGCAGAGCCTATGGTCCACAGGTTGATGAAGTCATTAATGATGGAGGAACTGCGGCAGGTAAGCTTGCTTCCCAGCCTTGAAATTCTGGGGTCCCTGGAGCAGCTCAGCCAGGCCCTGAGCCGTTCCTCAGGCGTTCTGCTCCTGGGTCCTGCAGGCAGTGGCAAGACTACTTGCTGGCGCAGCTTATTTAAGATCCACAATCGGTTGGCAGCCATGGAAAGCACTTCCACCCAGGGCTACCAACCTGTGGAAATTACTCACCTCTATCCTAGCACGCTCAACTCCCAGGAGTTCCTAGGATGGCTAGAGGGACCCTGTTGGCACCATGGCATTTTCCCCAGGCTACTTCGTGCAACCCCTCGATGTAACAGTAAGGCAGCAAAAGAAGACAACCAAGAATGGATGGGAATCCAGCACTGGATCGTCTGTGATGGGGCCTCTAGTTCGGCGTGGCTGGACTCCATCACTTGCCTCCTGAGTAATCCTCCCCAGCTTAGCCTCCCCAATGGTCAGCAAATAGCACGACCACCAGGTACCTTCTTCTTGTTGGAGGTGGCAGATGCCACAGGTATGTCCCCCACAGTAGTCGGCCGGTGTGCCCTAGTCTGGTGTGGGGGGGGACAGACGTGGCAGTCTATGCTTAGCACTTTGATGACATCCCTGCCCCGTGACTACCGCTTGCAGCCTCCGACAATCACTGAGCTCAACCACATGGCTGAATTTCTGGTGCCTGCCACATTCCGATTTCTTGCCCGCAAAGGGACTGGCTCTCTGCTGCAGATTCATGGGCAGCAGACTCTTTGTCCAGGTGTAGCTGAAGTTACCAGCCTGGCCCGCATCTTGCGTGGTCTGCTTGACTCTCACCTGCGCCTCTATGAAGAAAAGAGTGTATATGGCTCAGGTAGGAAAACGGAAGAGCTGGCTTGTTGAGAGACATGGGGGCTGGAGGGGATTGGGGAATGTCTGGAGCCAGAAGCATGGGTTCTGTAGTGCATGGGAACTGCAGAGGAAGTGAGGTAATATGGTCAACCTCTCCTCTCCTCTCCATATTCCACTTTTGTGTGTATGCCGGGACCCCCATCTGGCCTTGGTGACTGCTGCAGAGGACCACAGTGATAGAGATCCTATGGCCAAAAGTATCCCATCTTCAAAAAGCAGCTCCCTGAAACAATACCATGTTGAAAGCAATGAGACGTCGAATAAGCACAGGGAACATCTGCTGGCTGTCAGCAGCTTTCTTTTTGCCCTGATCTGGGGCTTTGGAGCCCACCTTCCTTCCAGGTACCTACAGGGATGGGATTTTGGGTGATGCAGAGAGTGGGGGCTAACTTGCTCACAGGAGTTCAAACTCCAAGTTAACCTTGCTGTGCAGCTAGGGTATCACGTATGAGCATGTTATTGATGGTTCTGTAATAACTGCGTGGCTGTTACTGTGTGTCCATCTGAGCAGGCTTTGGCCCCTCTTTGATACCTTCATGAGGAGTTCTATTAGTTGCCTCACCAACTACCCTGAGCCACCACCCTCAGCTTCAGTGTTTGATCTACATGTAAACCCTGAAGATGGGACATTGGTCCCCTTCACTGGCCATTATCTGAGCAGCCGTGTCAAGGGAAATCTAGGATTCTTCCGCTCTTCTGACCAGGTATGAGGACAGTGGGGAAATAGCTGAGGTTGGGACTAAAGGGAGTAAGACCATGTTTAAGGCTGGACTGAGATCCATTTGCTCCCATTCTTTGATCACAAGAATACACAGCATATGATCTCTAAGAACAGCTTTGGGACAAGTGCCTTAGAAGTAGATTTTTATCTAGACAACTGTCCTATCCTGGAACTGTCTCAGTGAAAGCTCTATTCCTATTCCCCAGACCGAGCAGCTCTTATATATGGTAGATCTGCTTCTGTCCAAGGGGCAGCCCGTGCTGCTGGCTGGAGAGGCAGCCACAGGGAAGTCAGCCTTTGTGGAGGTCCTAGTGGTGCCAAACCACCCATGCATATCCAACTCCATCCATCCCGCCTTCGGTTCTGCCCATCTCCGCCAACTCCTGAGCAGGGGAGTCCAAGGCCAGTCACAAGCCACCCCCTGGCCTGAGAATCAACAGGATTCTAAAGACTCCCTCCTTTTCCTGTTGGAGGATCTGCACCTGGCCACTTCTGGTGAGGAGCTGGGTGGAGGGAAGGAATCTCATCACTTAGTAATCTCATCTCCTGAGGTTACAAAATCTACAGCAATATTGATTGTCAAATACATGTATACAGCTCACAGAACTACAGTTTTCCTTTCTTAGTATCGTCTCATTCTTATTCTGCCAGCGGTCCCATCCACCCACACTCATGTCCTCATCTGTTATCACTTTTTTTTTTTCTGGTAAATCTCTTTTCTCTATCCCACATTTAATTTCTAAGCACAGGTATTTTTACTCAACTATTTACTGCACATGTCTACAAAGCCATAATTTGATTCTTTGAAAAAGATAAAAATAAAAATGGACAAAGCCCTAGTAAGCTAATCAAGAAATAAAAAAAGAAAACCTAAATTTTTCCCCCCTTAAAAGAAAGAGATTTTAGTAAAGATATTTTTAAAAAGCATAAGAGAATATTGTGGAAATTTTTATGCTAATAAACCCAGTAATTTGGATGAAAAGGAAATCTGTCTTGCAAAATGCAATTTTTCCAAGTCAGACTAAAGAAAAAAATAGAACAGAAGCCGGGACCAGTGGTTCACACCTGTAATCCTAACTGCTCAGGAGGGTGAGATCTGAGGAGTGTGGTTGAAAGCCAGCCATGCAGGAAAGTCCGTGAGACTCTTATCTCCAATAAACTCCTCATAAAAATCCAGAAGTGGGGCTGTGGCTCAAGTGGTTGAGCACAAAGAGGCTTAGGGATAGTGCCCAGGTCCAAAGTTCAAGCCCTAGGACCAGGAAAAAACAAAAACAAAACAAAACAAAAAAACCACCAGAAATCACCTCCTATCTATTAAAATTTTGAACTAATAATAAATGCTCCCAGTTACAGATGGATTTCACAGTTCCATTATATCCACACACGCAGTATTAGCACAGTATTTTTGTGGTACTGGAAACCCCAGTGTGCGTATGGGCTCTCTGAGAGAAGTATTTGTACTTTCCCCCTAATTGTCATCTGACCCACTTTCTAACTACGTCAACTTCTAAATCTTACTACAGTATTCATTTTCTTTTGGTTAACAAAAAATTGATCTCAGAGGTAGGATTTAGGGAAGAATGTTAGGGAATGTATGGAGAGAGAATGACTTGCTCAGATGTCACTCAGTCCTAACACATCAGTAGCACAGACTTCCTCTGCAACTAGCAGGATGGGGCAGGACCAGAAGGAAAGGGGAGAGTCTCAGGTGGACTTGCACGCATCCTCTCTGTTCTTCGTGTCCCACAGACCCAGAGAAGAGCTGCCAGCCAGTTCTGGAGACGCTGCGCCAGGCCATGGACGGCACTGTGTATGCCCACAACACCTTGGAGCTGCAGACACTGCAGCCCACAGCCAACTTCCTTGCCACAGTTACAGTACCAGCGTGCAGCGAGCGCCCGCTCTGCCCACGCCTCTTTCGGCTCTTCACAGTGCTAGCCCTAGGCAGCATGACCCTGACCACCATGTTGGGCAGACACGCACCAAACATCCAAGCCTGGCTTGAGCGCTTTCCCTCTATGGAGCGGGAAGGTGCTCTGGCAAGAGCTCTGGTTCGAGCTTCCATGGAGGCTTGGGAGGCTGTGAGCAATCGCTTCATGCCTTCACCTCTCCACCCACACTACCATTTCTCCTTGCACTCTGTCAGCCAGCTTCTGGGAAGCCTACAGCTACTACCTACTAGAGTGAGCCCAGGGAGTCTTGTAGACTCTTACAGCCATCAGGAGCATCTGCGCAGAGTGTCAGGCTTACGTGGCACTCGCCTGTCTGTTATGATGGTCACACGCAACATGGTGCGTCTTTGGTTGCACGAGGCACATAGAACTTTTTGTGACCGTCTGGACAGCCACAGGGAACGCACCTGCTGTTCCAAGATACTCCTAAAAATAGCTCAGGGAGTCTTTTGCTGTGAGATGAAATCCCAGCACTTGAGAAGCGACCATACGGAAGAAGAAAAAGAGGAGAAAGAGGAGGACGAAGAGGAGGAGGAAAAGGAGGAGGAAGAGGAAGAGAAGGAAGAAGAGGAGAGGGTTCCCGAAGTGGAGTCTGAAGGGGAACTAGCCCAGTGGGAGGAGTTAAACAACAGCGACAGTGAAACAGATGACGAGGATCCTTACAGCCTTGAGGCCACCACAGGTGCACACCCTTCTGACCCAAGCCTCCTACCATCCAAAAAATTAACAGGAAAGGAAAGTATGGAAAGTAAAAGTCCCAAGACAAAGCAGGAGGCAGACACCAGAGCTTCTATCTATAAGCAGTCAAAGAAACAGAAGAGGTGGTGGAAAAAGATAAACCAGAAAGACTTGGTCTCACCCTTGTTGCTTCCAGTGCTGCTGCTCCGTCCCCGGGAAAATCCTTTAGACCTGGTCTTCAGTCAGAAATTGTTGGTATCCAACTCCGAAACTCCCAACTTGTACCTGGAACGGGAGTGGGAGAACCTGGAAGAGCAGCTGGCTGCGTCTGCTGCTCAGCTGAATCTGAACCCCCACCTCGCCCGCTGCCACACCTCAACCCAGCACGTGGCTCGTCTGGTCCGTGTGCTAGCCAGACCCCACCAGCATGGCTTACTGCTCTCAGGAGTTGTGGGTACCGGACGCCATACAGCCATCACTCTGGCTGCCAGCATTTGTCAGGCCCACCTCTTCTGCCTGCCGTCTGGGTCGGAGGAGGCCATTCTCCAGTGTCTACGAGACGCCAGCTGGCATGCCGGAATGTCAAACCAGCCAGTGGCACTGGTGGTACCCAAGAGTGCGAATATTACCACCCTTTATCGCCTGGTCGCCCTGGCCACCTCAGGCACTTTCCCTGACCAGTACACAGAGGCAGACCTGGATCACATTGAAGATCGGGTCCCCAGGGAGAACCTGGGTCTCAAATACAACACTAAGAAGGAAGTCGTGTTGCAGAGGTAAGGTCCTGAAACCCGTCCCCCAAGCCTTCTCTGCCATTACTCTGTCAAAAGGCCCAAATAAGTTATCTGAGTCACTGTGGAGGGCGAGGGCCAAAGGGGTTGGGGTCGGAAGTGGAAAGACGGAGAGAGCAGCAAGACAGCAGCAGGAGCCCTTTGCCTGCCCACAGGTTCTTCAAGCAAGTGAGTCGCCACCTGCACATGTTTTTCCTGATTGAAGATGACCAGATCCAAAAGCAGCTGCCCTCCACTCTTTTCCTGCAGCTTCTCCAACTGGCCACGGCCAGCATTGACCATTACGAGCCCTGGGACCAAGCTTCCCTGGTCAAGGTTGCTCAGTTCTACCTGGAGAGTGCTAATAGCCCACCCCCTGATGACAGTGAGCCATTGTCACTTGTTCTCACCAGGTTCTGGTCATTACTAGACCTGAATTTCCCTCCCTCCCTCCCTCTCTCCCTTCCCTCCCCCTTCCTCCCTTTTTCTTTTCTTCTCTCTCGTTGCACTCCCTTGAGATTTTTTTTCTGCCCTCCTTCACGAGCTAGAAAAAAAAGGCTCTTTTCATTCCCATTCCCCCCTGCAAGTCCACAAGTCCACATTAAAACCATGCTCCTTGCAGGCGCCTTGAAGTTCCTAGACCTCCAAGCCTCAATTCCCAGCGTGGCCAAAGCCATGGCTCTCATCCACCTTTCGACTGCCTACTACCATGAGCACCTGTGCCCTTCATTGCCACTGGTCACTCCCAATACCTTCCTAGACCTCCTGAACACCTTCATGCTACAGAAGCAAGAAATGACCCTGAAGATGAAGACTAGAGCCAACCGGTAAGTTGTCCCATTCCCTACAGCGTTCCTCCTCCTGTACCCCGGAGTCAATTCACTGTGTCATCGCTTTCCAGGATTCATACTGCCGTGGAGAATCTGAGAACATTAGTGGACCACCACAGCTTCCAGTCCAGCCTGGTCTCGAACTTGGAACAAGAGCTAAAAGGCTCCTATAAGGTAAGAGGGAGAAGATTGTAAGATGTTGTGAGACAGTTGTGTCAAAGCAGAAAGCACAAAAGGGGATTTAAGAGGCACCAACCAGAGTGAGCCTTAGTTCATATTTCTCGACAGTCTCCCTTTCCCCAGAGGAACTCTAATTCTTGCTGCCTCTTTCCTTAGATCTCAGGCTCATAAGTTTCCCACAGTACAACTGAGACCAGATTGACTGGGGTCCTGACTCTACAACACTGACTATAAGCAGTTTAGTATACTCTCAAGATCTTTGGATTTGCATGATGAATGAGGAAGAGAATTACATTTTTTTTTGTCAGTTGTGGGGCTTGAACTCTGGGCCTGGGCACTGTCCCTCAGCTCTTCAGCTCAAGGCTAGCACTCTACCACTTGTGCCACAGCACCACTTCCAGCCTTTTCTGTTTATATGGTGTGGAGGAATTGCAAGTGAGGCAAGCACTCTACCACTGAGTCACCTTTCCCAGCCTGAGAATTACATTTTTAGTATCACCTCTTTCTCTTAGTTCTTCCTTTGAAATCTCTATCCCTGCCAGTCGATTCACCTTTGGTAGCCACCTCCCCCTCCCCATATCATGTTGTCCTTATCAAATTTACAAGTCTGTTGTTTGCAGTAAGGAAATTGGATTAGAAATGGTGGTAGGTAGACATTTATACCTATACCAAAGAAACAACTGTATTTAAATAGTACACTAGACATAAATGTTCTCAGTTTCCTTAGTCGGTATTTCTCTCTCACTCCCTTCTCCCAATACCTGCTATCCCACTTTTCCATTAGAGCTCCTCTGATACAGTTCTCAGGAACAAGAGCGTTTCGTTGTTTCCTTTTGTTGTTGTTGTTGTTGGTTCCTGGGCTTGAACTCAGGGCCTAAGCATTGTTCCTAAGCTCTTTTGCTCAAGGTTAGCACTACCACTTTGGGCCACAGTGCCACTTAAGGTTTTCTGGTGGTAAACTGGAGATAAGCCTCTCATAAACTTTACTACCCAGGCTGGCTTCAAGCTGCAGTGCTTAGATCTCAGCCTCTTGGGAATAGCTAGGATTACATGTGTGAGCCACCAGTGCTCAGCTCTTCTAAATGTTTTATATGTAAGAGCTCATTTAGCCAGGCACTGGTGGCTCATGCCTGTAATCCTAGCTACTCAGGAAAGCTTGGATTTAAGGATCATGGTTCAAAGACAGCCCAGGCAGGAAAGTCCAGGAGACTCTTTTTAATATATTTTTATTGTAAAGATACTGTAAGAGGGGTTACAGTTACATGAGTAAGGTAATGAGTGCATTTCCTATAGAGCATTGTTACCCCCCTCCTTTGTTTTTCCCCTACCATTCCTTCCCTCCCACCTCCTCAACTCCTCCCTCCTCCCTCACAAAGTTGTAAAGTTCATTTTCAACATACTGTCTTGTACATCTATCCTTGTTTCAGCATTTTGTATTTCCCTTCCCCTCTCCAAGTTAGAAAAATGTATATTCAAGATGCAGGGCACTGGAATCAAATACTCTGGGAGACTCCTATCTCCAATTAACTACCAGAAAACCAGAAGTGACACTGTGGCTCAAAGTGTCAGAGTACCAGCTTTGAGCAAAAATGCTCAGGGACAGTGCCCAGGCCCCAAGTTCAAGTCCCATGAAAAAGAAGAAGGAGGAGGAGGAGGAGGAGGAGGAGGAAGAGGAGGAGGAAAAAAGAGGAAAGAAGAGGAAGAGGGAGAGGAAGAAAACATTTAGAAGTGCTGGAATTTAGTACAACCTCGATGTTCCGTTAGATCACCCCCTAACAAGACAGCATAAGGCCCTGGCTCTCCTCATGACTATAACTTACTAGAAAATATAGATTCATTTAGGCAATTTCAAAACAGTATGCTATAACAGAGAAAGTCCACAGGGCTTTAGAAAAACACATTGCCCCAATATATAGCATAACATGTGTAGAACATGGTAGGAGATCAAAAATATTTAAAAAAATGTACATGAATGAATGAAATACATCAGAGTTGGTGCTGCAGGTTCCGTACAATTAGACCAAGGGTAGAGTGAGGTGAGGAGGGAGAATATCCAAGGGTGAAGTAATAATGCATGTAAAGGCCCAGAGAAGGCAAAACTGAAAGTCATGTTCTAGGAGACAGAAAAAGATGGAGTGATTAGAAAGAAAAGTAGGGGCCTGGACAAGGAAGCATTGTCAACCATATGTAGAAATGACACAATGATGATTAGACCCCAGTTGTAGGAAACCAATCGAGTGCAGAATGGATTCAAGATCAGAAATAAGAGCAGCACTGGAGAAACTAGTTAGCAAGCCAGAACAGTGAAGGAGAGTGATCCTGGGTGTGAGCAGGAGGTGTTGGAGGGAGAAGTGTAGACATGAGAGACATGTTAGAGATAGAACTGAAAGCAAGATCTCAAAGACAAGCTGGGAACTGAGTCCACGCGTAGCAACCCAGCTTGCTTTCTTCCTTGGGAAACTTGACTGTGCGTTGCCAGTTTTCTGAGGAAAAGAGGTCAAGGAGAATAAATAGGAAGATTGCTGGGGAGCTAAGGAGGTATAACCAACATCCTTTTGGGGGCATAGAGTCTGAAGAGGTCTGCCAAGCATCCAAGTGGAGATTTCTACTGAGCAGATGGCAATATCGTATAGGACTTGTGAGGGAATATGCATTTTGAACATTTTTTTTCACATGTTAGTACAATGTACTATGTTTACAATATATCAGTAAAGGAAAGGTCTGAGAACAGCCAGAGAAGTTGGAGAGTGCCCAAAGGAACACAGTATCATGAAGACCAAGAGAGGAGCTTCCTTCCAAAGAAAGGGACAGTCTTCTGAGACAACTTCTGCTCAAGAGTCTTAAGTAAAATAAGGAGCAGAGCACAATGGCTACACACACATGCTTTGGAGTCAGAATACCCAGTCCTGACTCATCTGGGCCTGTGCTATGGGTGTCTAACCACTGACAGACCCCAGAGCTCAGGCTGTATCTGTTCAGCTTGGTTCCTCTATCAAGCCCATGGTGTCTCCCCTCCCCCCAACCCTGGCGTGTTCCCACACTGCCCAGAATGTGGTGTTGCAGGGCTTGGATCTCTGTTCACAGAATGTTGGGATGTACCAGCATCAGCTTGACCAGATCAAGCTCCAGTACAAGCGGCAGCTGGCAGAGTGTCGGCATCAGGAGAGCCTCGTTGAGAACCTAATCAAGCAGCGGGATGCCCTGAAGGCTCAGCACGATGCTTTCCTGGAACAGGTAGGCTCTTCCTGCCAACTGCCCTGCCCTGCTCCTCTCTGGGGGAAGAGGCTAGCCCCTCCTAGGATGCCACAAAAAGGGAAAGATGAGGCGGCTTCTGGTGGAGGTTCAGGTACTGAGATGGTTTGGGGATGGTCTCCCCGCGAGGACGCCTGAGATGAAACATACTGAAGCACGAGAAGACATTCTTAGGAGTGCTCTGCAGCACGCTTCTCTCCTTGTTTAGATGGGCAAAGCATTTCTGGGCCCTCTGAGCCAGCTGCAGGTGTCTGACTTTGAGGAGATCCGGAGCTATCGAGCACCGCCAGAACCTGTAGTCCGCGTGACAGATGCTCTGTGCGACTTATTCCACCGTGAAACAGGCTGGGCCAGTGCCAAGCAGCTCCTATGCCCCGAGGATTTTTATCAGGTAAGGAAGATGAGGCCTCAGGAAGAAGGCAGAGGAGAGGCATAAGGGGGAGACCTGGCAAGATGAGGTAAGAGCTGTTGGGTCAAGATCTAAAGCATTCGGCTCTTCTCTTCCTGTACGACCCATGTTCTCCAGGAGTTGGTGTTCTTCCCCAAGGAGAAGCTCACAGACTCAGAACTGGTCAAGTTACGACAAGCTCTGAGTGCTCCAGGTATGAGCGATGCCGCACTGCGGGCAGTGAGCAAGCCTGCAGCAAACCTGGCAATCTGGCTGTGGGCAGTTATGCACTATGGGATGGCACAGCGCCGGGGACTACCCACAAGCATGCTGCTGCGGCAGGTGGAGGAAACATTAATCCGAGAGCAGGCTCGCTTAGGCCGCTACCAGTTTCAGGCCCAGGAGTTGCTGGAGTATACCTTAGACCTGGCTAAGAAGCTGGAGGATGCCCAAGCATCTTACAGCCGTATGATGGAGAACCTCAATCAAGCACACTACGGACAACATCACGAATGGCCCATAAAGTCTGCACTGATCACCCCCATGCACACCTGGATTACACAACTCCAGGTACTCAACCCCTCCCAGTTCCTTCTGTTCCCTAAGGCCCCATGTTCTAACTGCTCCTTTCTCTTCTGCCCGCCCCCCTCCATATTCTCCTCCACTACCCTACCTTGTTCCTCTCCACACATGTACCCTCCGCCGGGTTCCCTAGCTGACCTCCACGCCTCCTGCTCTTTCCGACACATCAGAAACTGAGGGAGCACTGCATGAGTCTGTTTGGAGATGCCCTCCTGTGCTCAGCTGCCATCACCTACCTGGGTCCCTTCCCACCACTGAGGCGCCGGGAGCTGCTAGACAAGTGGCTGGCTCTGTGCAGGGGCTTCCCGGAGGCCCTGGGCCCAGATGATGTGGCCCAGGCACTGAAACAGAAACATGGCATCGTACCACCAAAGATGTCTCTGCTGGCCACACGCTCTCCCTTCAGGATTCTCTCTCTGCTGAGCAGCGAAGCTCAACAGTTCCAGTGGGACCGAGACCGGAAGCCCCATGCTAGGTCAGCCCGCTTGATAGGCCTGCTGCTTCGAAGCTTCACTCACTACTACAGCTACCGTTGGCCTCTGCTGCTTGACCCCAGCCAACAGGCCCTCATCTGGCTGGACCCACTGCCACGAGCAAAGAACATGTGCTTAGCCTCAGAATCCACCGAGAGGCTTGGTAAGCCAGGGGTAACATGTTATATCGGAGGCATCTGAATTGCCCAAGACTTTCAGCTTCTTGTGGTCCTCCCTTTCATAATAGAGACACTAAATTTCTGTGACTTAGGATCTCCCAAATTTTTACTGGGCTATACTACATTAACAAATTTGGTCATGTTTACTTTGTTAGTGATTTTTGACACGTTACCATGATTGTAGACTGGTTTCCCAGCCCATGATCTTCTCTTTCTTTGCTCTACTTAGCATTATTAGAAATCTGCTCAAAATCCAGAACCTTGCTGCCCAAATTTATCCAGTGTTTGAAATTCTTCTTATAAAAAATGTTATTATAAAGGTGATGTACAGAGGGGTTATAGTTACATAAGTCAGGTAATGAGTACATATCTTTTTGGACAATGTCACCCCTTCCCTCACTCTCTCCCAGTTTTCCCCTCCCCTACCTCACCCACAAGTTGTAGAGTTCTATTTCAACATAGTGTGTAGTGAGTATCACTGCTGCATTTGTTTACCCTGTGCTTCTCCATTTCGGTGCTTCCCTTTACACTCCCAAAGACAAATAAGTGAACATACAAGACAAAAGAAAACAAAAACAAAGAAAAAGTCTCTTGTTTCCATTTTCTGAGTTCATTTTGATAAATATGATTTTATATGATCAGAAGAACATAGGCCTTGCCCCATTGGTCTCACTGTGTGTGACTGTCTAGAGGCCTGTATAAGTTATCCTGTCCCATTGTATTTTAGATCTAGCTTCCTCATGAGAGAAAACATGTGCTATCATGTCCCTGAGCTTGGCTTACCTCACTTAACATGATTTGTTCTAGGCCCATCCATTTCCCTACAAATGATATAGTATTATTCTTTCTAATGGCTGTATCAAGTTCCATTTAGTATAGGACATTTTTTGGATCCACTCATCTATTTGGGCGCATCTGGGCTGTTTCCATAGCATGGCTATTGTAAATAGTGCAGCAAATGAACACGGATGTGCCAGTGTCTCTTGTCCTGGCTTGTGATATTCTGAGTATATGCTCAGGAGTGGTATGGCTGGGTCATAGGGAAGATCTATGTTTAGTTTTTTAAAGGAACCTCCAGGCTGCTGTCCAGAGTTGTTATGCTAGTTTACATTCCCACTAACAGTGCAATAGGATTCTCTTTTCCCCACATCCCCGCCAACATTCACAATGTTGACTAATCTAAGTGAGGTGAGATATTTTGATTCGCATCTCCTTTATGGGCCAGGGATGTTGAGCATTTTCTTGTATGTTTCTTTGCCATTCTCACCTCTTGTGAGAAGTCTCTCCTTAGCAACTTTGTCATGTTTGAAATTCTAAGGGAATATTTTTATTGACTCTCTTTGGACCAGAGGCCTGTCAGGGTGGCATGTTGGAAGGAACATTTCCTAGAAGGAAGATGGAGTGTTTATTTCCTGAAAGAAGGGGTTGTGAGGCTATAGAGATGAGAAAAAAATGTAACACGATTTTGGAAAAGGGCCTGTGATGATGGTAATGAAGTTTAATAAGACTTTGAAAGGGGATAATCTTACTTATATGTGTAGATTCAAAATCCCATGACTGGTATCTTAGAAAAGGAGGAGAAGGCAGATATATAAAAGAGAAGTCCATCTGAAGGGGGAGACAGAGGTTAGAGTTATGCAGCCACTAGCCAAGTAATACATACCTAGAACTATCTGATAATGGAAGAAGCAACAAAAGATGATCCCTTAGAAGGCTTTGGAGGAGCACAACTTTGCTGACACCTTGATTTCAGACTTGTGGCCTCCATAACTCTAAGGGAATAAAGTGTAAGGTAATTTGTTATGGAACCCCTAGAAATGAATCCATACATCATAATTACAAGATACCTACTACACAGATATCTGCTGGCCATCGATGTCCCTTTTGTTGGGAAAGTACAAGTTCTTCCAGAAGTCTGAATAGACTTTTTTTTTGGTCGGTTATGAGGCTTCAACTCAGGGCCTGGGTGCTGTTCCTGAGCCTCTTTGTGCTCAAGGCTAGCACTCTACCACTTGGATCACAGTACCACTTCTGGCTTTTGGGTGCTTAATTGGAGATAAGAGTCTCATGGAGACTTTCCTGTCTGGGCTGGCTTTGAATCATTATCCTCAGATCATAATCTCCTGAGTAGCTAGGATTACAGGCATGAACCACAAGCACCTGGCTCCTAGGCAGACTTCTGATCTCCATGACCTTTACTTTTTTCCCTCCTTTACCTTTTGTTTTTTAAATTCCTTTTCCAAGTGCTGAGCCTTGTACTTGCTAAGCAAACGTTCTTCTTCTGGTGTTAAAATCATGTATAGGATAAGAAAGTCCTTGTAGATTTAATTAAGATTACTAATAAATTGATCTTAAAATAGAGGTCTTATCCAGGATTATTTTGGGGGGGTCTTGTAATCAGATGAGCTCTTCTAAGCAGAAAGGAGGAAGAAAAATATTTGAAATTCAAGAATGATTCAACACAATGTTATTGGGTTTAAAACCTGGGTGCTGGTGGCTCACACCTGTCATCCTAGGCTGAGATTCTGAGGATCACGGTTCAAAGCCAGCCCAGGCAGGAGACTCTTATCTCCAATAAACCACCAGAAAACCGGAAGTGGCGCTGTGGCTCAAGTGGTAGAGTGCTAGCTTTGAGCTAAAGAGCTGAGGGACAGCGCCCAGGCCCAGAGTTCAAACCCCATGACTGACAAAAAACAACAACAAGGGCCTGGGAAGGTGGCTCAGTGGTAGAGCTCTTGCCTTGCATGCTCGAGGCCCTGGGTTCGATTCCTCAGCACCACATAAGCAATAGAAAAAGCTGGAAGTGGCACTGTGGCTCAAGTGGTAGAGCGCTAGCCTTGAGCTGAAGAGCTGAGGGACAGCGCCCAGGCCCAGAGTTCAAGCCCCACAACCGGACCAAAAAAAAAAAAACCAAAAAACAAAAACAAAAACAGAGAAGTCTATAGGGCAAGTATAAGAAGGAAATCAAAATTTACTGTTAAAAGCCAGTAAGAGCCAGACACACGGATGTGCATCTGTCATCCCAACTATTTAGGAGGCTGAAACATGAAGATAACTTGAGCCCCAGAGTTTGAAGATAGAAAGAACAACATAGTGAGATAACTATGTCAAAAACAAAGCAACAGGGGCTGGGAAGGTGGCTCAGTGGTAGAGTGCTTGCCTTGCATGCATGAGGCCCTGGGTTCGATTCCTCAGCAACACATAAGTAGAAAAAGCTGGAAGTGGCACTGTGGCTCAAGTGGTAGAGCGCTAGCCTTGAGCTAAAGAGCTGAGGGACTGCGCCCAGGCCCAGAGTCCAGGCCCTGCGACCAACAAAACACACATACACACACCAAACAGTAAATCTAAATGGAAGATATTAACACTGGGATGAGACTTCTATGCCTAGAGGTCACCTTGATTTTAGTTTAGTATAATATTGCTCCAGATGCTCCAGCCATGCTATGTTGGACTTGTAACACTACAGAACTATGAGATAATAAATGATACTGCTAAATCTGCAGTAATTTATTACCAATAAAAAGTGATGCACTATTTATCTCCAATAAACTACTCAAACAAGAAAAAAAAAAGTGATGCACTATCTGTGGTTCTGGCAACCTCCCTTTGTAAAAGAACGTAGGGGGGGGGGGAAATCCCTGGAAAAATCTTATCTAGTTCCTGCAGTAGAGGAGGCAAGGAGTCAATTGTGAATGGCTGCTATGGTGGTTGCCCACCAATGACTTGGTTGAGCCTTTCACTTATGTCACTGCCCCCCAGATACTAAGGTCCATATGAGTGAGGGCTCTTTTAGTTGTTACTACATTAGGTAAGAAGAGAAAGGCATTGGCTCTTCTAGTCAACCAACAGAAGGGGCAGAAATAGGGCCAGTTTCAGAGATGATTGACCTCCTCCCTAGAATTTTGGAGTCTGGGCACTTGTTTTGTGCCCGTCTAAGTGCTTTTTTGTTTGTTTGTTTGTTTTGGTTTGGTTTTTTGTTGGTCATGGGGCTTGAACTCTGAGCCTGGGCACTGTCCCTCAGCTCTTCAGCTCAAGGCTAACTCTCTACCACTTGATCTACAGCACCACTTCCGGTTTTCTAGTGGTTTATTGGAGATAATAGTCTCATGGACTTTCTTGCCTGGACTGGCTTTGGACCACGATCCTCAGATCTCAGACTCCTGAGTAGCTAGGATTACAGGCGTGAGTCACCAGTGCCCGGCTAAGTGCTTTTTATATACCATTGCAATTAATCTTCACACTAATCCCATGAGGGCCTCACTAATATCAAGCAGATTTTGCAGATGGGGAAATTAAATCATAGCACTTACATAGCTATTCTAAGGTATCTTTTTGAGGATCTGTCCTCATTGAAATGGAGTCCTTGGGTGAATGGCTCTCCCTAGGATTGCAGTTTCTCTACTTCATCTTTCTGGCCTAGGGAATTGCCTCCTGAGAGATCTAACTAGAGATGAAGAAGATACAGAAGATGACACTAGTGAAGAGGAAAATGAGCCCGAGAAGCAGACAGAAGAACAAAAGCAGGCGAAGAAAGAACAAGAGGAAAATGTGAAAGAGAAAGAGACTGAGACTCAGAGTCAGGGGTCAGATATCGCTTCTGAGGCTGGGCCTCTGCCTCCTGTCTGTCTATGTGTCCTCTCGGGTGCTGACCCAGAGTTGGGTCTTCAGCTCCGGAAGGCAGCTGCCAACGGTAAGAACTTGCCCTCACATACCATGCCCTCCCTTTTAGTCTTCCCCCAGTCCTGTGACCACACAGTCCTCCCACAGCTATCTGATCTCACTCAACTCCTATGCTTCATCTCACTATGTAGAAGGGTAGGAAACCTGCCCTGAATGGAGCCAGATCTTGTGAAAAGGGGTTGGATGATACAAGTGTTGGCACTTGCTTTCTCTCACAGGCCAGCCTGTGCTCCTAACCAACATGGAGCTGGGCCTAGGGTGCCAAGAACTCCAATGGCTGCTGCATCGGGAGCAGCTGAGCCCACCCGAGGTGCAGACTGGCTTCTGTCTCTATCTAAGTACTACCCTCACACTCGGTGCCTTGGAAAATGGTAAGACAGAGAGAGGTAAGTTGCTGATACAGCTTTGTGGACACCCTAAACTCCTAGGATCTGCCCTCAGAGGGCTTCACCTAGCCTAGAGCTGGCTCAGAACTGTAGTAGAGCCATACATACTTCTTGTCCTTCCCATCTCCCCATGCCATATCTCTGCCAAAAAGAAAAGATTAAACCTCTTTTGCCTGGCCCTCCAAGTGCTAGGTTGTGAACTGCTGAAGAGGATGAATGTGATGGATCTTGGCATGAACATGGATGTACTAGAAGAGCAGATGCTGCATGAAATCTTGTCTAGAGAGGCTCCCGAGCTTAAGAAACGCTGGCAGGAGCTACAGACCAGACACTTGGATACCTGTGAAGCTGTTAAAACTGATGAGGTGCTTGAGGGGCCCAGTTCTATGGGACAGGATGAGCTTTGGGAGGACCCTTGAAGTATGGAGGTGGAGATGAGTGGGGAGATGTATGGGGACTGTGAGAAAGGACCAGATCCATCTATTAAAATGACCATATGCACAGGAGCGGTTATTGACGGCCCTACTGTTACCGCATCCAATGCAACAGAAACCTGCCAAGTTTCTGCGGGACATGGTGAGAGTCCAGGCAAAGATATGTCAGCTGCGAGCCCAGATTGAGGAGCTAGAAGAGCAGAAGATGCAGGAAGTTGTACTATGGGTACCCTACCAGAATGTGGTCCGTCACGGGATAGCCATAGTAGAGGCCCTTAGCTCCCTACAGAACATGCTGCCACTTTTCCATATGAGCTCAGAGAACTGGCTGACAGCTACCAAGCGGGCTTTAAACAGTATGAAACCCCATGACAGCCAGCATGGGGAGGACTTGGCCAGTCATCTGCTGCAGCTGAAAATACGCTTGACTCGCCATCTACTGGGCAGCACCGTGGCTATATTGGGGCTGACCCAAGTACCCTTGGTGGGTGCCTTAGGTGCTCTGGCTCTGCTGAGTGTGAAAAACCAGGCCCCAAAGCTAGAGAAGCTGGCACTGTGGCCTGGATTGACGACCTCTTTGATCACAAGTCACAGCAAATCCGCGTCAGGTGCAGGCCGGCCAGCATGGCTAGGGCTGAAGGCCTGGCGAGAATGTGCAATATTAGAGCGGCTGCCTCCCTTTAACGGGCTGCGTGCATCCTTGACAGAACACCCTAAAATCTGGCAGGATTACCTGTCGCTGTCCTCTACAGTGCTGGGTCCTACACCTGAGCTTCAATCAGAGCCACTCAGCCTCTTTCAGAAGCTGATTCTGTGGAGGGTTCTCCGACCTGACTGCCTGGCAGCCGCCTTGGCAGACCTCACCACCAGCCTCCTGGGCCGCCCCCTGGATGAAAACCTGAGTGCACCTACCATACCCTTCGAACACAGCCAGGCCACCCAGCCCATACTCATCTTGCTGCCGCCGCCTGGTCACCCCACAGCCTTGGGGCATCCTCTGGCTGTCATTAAGAAACTAGCTGACGTCCACATTCAGGTTTGAACCTAGCCACTCAGCCACAGCTGAGCAGGCTCTTGGGGGCTGGTGTGAAGTTTGGGGGGGCCCCCCTCGCCTCTCAAGCATTCTTGTGGATCTTCCTGGATTATTCAAGCACATTTTGGATTATTGTGGCTCTTTTTAAAAACCATTTTGATTCCTCAGGGCCATCCAGTATCACTGTGAGTCACTGTGCCATCTTTCTTTTTGTCTCCAGAAGCAAGTGCAGGTGATAGCTCTTGGCTCCAAAGCCTGGGACCCACTCTCTGTTGTTGTCGGCAGTCTGTGCCAGGCTATGTTCATGGGGTACTGGTTGGTGCTGGATAACTGTCATCTGATGCCCCATTGGCCAAGAGAGCTGATGCAGCCCTTGCTGAGCTTACTGGATGGAGCTAAGGGTAGGTTAACTGTTTAGAGATGGCTTTCAGAATGAGGGCCTCTATATTTGAGCCTGAGCTTGAATACTCAGGCCTTATGACCAGTCTACTAGCCCCAGCCTAATCACTTCTCTACAGCCTTGTGTCAGAATGCTGTCAATCCAATCACAGTTCTATGCCTGGACTTGTGGATCTGCCCCTTATTTGAGGTCTGATCTGTGCTCCTTTTCTAACCCTAGTGATTTCAGACAGGGAATTGGAAGAATCTGTACCTCAACCCGAGAGCAGGACTACAGCCATTGTCCACAGAAATTTCCGTCTGTGGCTTATTGTGACCACAGAAGCAAGATCTTCCTTGCCAGGTGAGGAGCAGCACCCACAGGTTCTCACTTCAGAAGTAAGACAGCAACTGTGTAGAGCTGACTTGGAGCTTTGCTTCTTTTTCAGCTGTGCTGACTCAGCACTCCTTGCCTGTTTTCTGGGACCAATCCCTGGAGCTGAGCCACATCTTGGTCAACAATGTGGAATTAGCCCAGCAAGAATCCCTTGCTCAGCCCCCTACCCAGATAGTTCCTTTGCTCCTCCTACATGGCCTTCTGCTGCACCGGCAGCTGTATGGGATGAAAATGCAGGCACACAGGGGGCGCTGGTGAGAGATCCACCACCCATCATCCTGTTCAGTTAGCTCAGTTAGTCACTCACCAAACTGTCTTCCGCATGAAAAAAGAACTAATTCATCTTTGGTATCTCCAAAGTATAAGTGTAAGGGGAAGGAAATCCTTAGGACTTTGAGATCTCATTCTGAATTGAGTCTTAAAAGCTGAAGCAAACAGAAATATGGCCTTTCTGAGCAGGGGGAACTAAGCTGAGCTGAAGGGAGACTTCAATGTAGCTGAAGTAAGGCATGCTGAAGGTTGAAAAGGAGGGCCTTGAAGCCAGGCACCAGTGGCTCACATCTGTATTCCTAGCTACTCAGGAGGTAGAGATCTGAGGGTCATAGTTTGAAGCCAGCCCCAGAAGACAAATCTAAGAGACTATTTTTTTTTGTTGTTGTTGGTGGTCATGGGGCTCCAACTCAGGGCCTAGGCACTGTCCCTAAGCTTTTCATTCAAGGTTAGTGCTCTAGAACTTTGAGCCACAGCTACACTTCTGGTTTTCTTGTAGTTAATTGGAGATAAGAGTCTCCGGGACTTTCCTGCCCGGGCTGGCTTTGAACCATTATTTTCGGCCTCCTGAGTAGCTAGGATTACAGGCCACCAGCACCCACCATGGGTCTTATATCCAGTTAACTAGCAAAAAGGTCTAAGTGGAGCTGTGGCAAAGGGTGGGGCTGATGCTATTCTGAGACAGTGAGAAGCCACTGAAGGGTTTTCCTTAGGAGAGGACCTTGATCTTTCAGAAAGATGAGCCAGAGGAGGTGGCCCTGGAAGCAAGCACAACAGTTTTGCCTTTAAAAAATTTGTATTCCAGCCGAGTGCTGGAATCATACCTGTAATCCTAGCTACTCAGGAGGCTGAAATCTGAGGATCATGCTTCAAAGCCAACCTGGGCAGGAAAGTCTGTGAGACTCTTATCTCCAATAAACCACCAGAAAACCAGAAGTGGTGCTGTGGCTCAAGTGGTAGAGTTCTAGCCTTTTAAGAGCTGAGGGACAGTGCCCAGGCCTAGGGTTCAGGACCCATGACAAAAAAAAAATAAAAATAAAAAAGCACCAAAATAAGAAAGGTATTCCAGTAGCTTCCAAAGAAGAGATGATAAATGAGTGATAGAGGTTGGGGTGAGATTGAAGAGCAAACATGAGAGAGGGAAGAGGGAGTCGGGGGTGACTTTCCCAGTTCTGCTTTAGACAATGAGGTGGCTAATGACACTTCTCGCTGGAGGGAGAAGGGTGGTGATTTCAGATGGAAGTAAATGGAATTTGAGATGCCCAGTCCAATGCCTAGTGAGACCACATAACCCTGGAGCTCAGAAGAAAGGTTTGGGAAGGAGAAATGACTTGAATAGTCAATATATTGGTATTCTTTAAAATCGTGTGTGTTTCCTCTCCCCAGGAGTCAAATAACCCTGGCCCAAGTCCTTCAGACCCAGAGTCAGCTGTGGGCCAGTCTCAGCAATCCCAGCGTTGCCATGCAGGAGCTGGCGGGTAAGACATACATCTGGGACATGAAGTCACAGCTTTGGCTGGGCGGCGTAGCGGACACTGGAGGGGCTGGGACTGAGGGACTCTGGCCTCATCCTCAGCTTCCATTTTCTATGGGGGCCCGCTGGAAGACAAGGAGGACATGAAGGCTCAGATTAGCCTCACTCAAGCCTGCCTGGGCTCCAGCAACAGGAGTGGGGTCCAACCACACACACCTCAGTCTCTGCTGGCCAGTCTGATGCCTAGTCCAGGTAAGCTCCCGACAAATTATCTGTGTATGGGGCGGGGTGGTGTAATGTCACCTCTGCCCCCCATCCCCACCCAAAGTAGACACAGCAGTGCCAATGAGGGCCTATAAAGGGGTCATAGTCACAGGTTGGGGGTGGAAGTGATGGCATGCCACAACCAGAGGAAGACCTACTCCCTCAGCTCTGGGATGGGGGGGGGGGTGGACGTCGAATCTATGTTGTCCCTCAACCCTCGCCTCCCACTCCCAGATCTAGGGAAGCTGGATGCCATGGCCGAGTGCAAGGCGGAGGTACACCTGCTGCCCACCCCATCTGAGCCGGGGATCTGCGGCCTGAGTGAGGCCCCCCGAGACTGGCTGCTGCGATGCCGCAGTCGGGCACTGCTACGCGCCATGCGCCAGTGCGCAACCTCCTGGGTCCCTGCCGACGCGGGAGGCGCCCGGCGAGCCGAAAGGCGGCTGCGGGTACGCCTAGTGCAAGCCAAGGGGAGGCTGGAGGCCCTGCAGGAGCTGCTGACCCAGCACACATGCGGAGACCAGTCCGAGGCCTACAAGGTGGGGCCCACCAAGGAGCAGCCTCTGCGGGCCTTCCTGGAGCGCGAGGTGCTGGAACTCAGTCAGCTGGTAGTCTTGCTGCAGTGTGACCTTACCTGCCTGCTGCAGCAGCTCTCGGGGGAGCCCCCATGCGCCTCCCACCGCTGCGTGGAGGTGGCCCAAGCCCTCTGGGCCGGCCACTTTCCCCGGCCTTGGCGACGCCACGCACCAGCTGGGCCGCAGCCGCCCTGGCAATGGCTCCGGCAGCTGTCCAGCCGTGGGCAGCAGTTGATTCTCTACCTGGGCGACGGTGAGGACCGAGGTTTCCAGATCCCCCAGCGCATCTTTCACCTGTCAGCCTTTTGTCACCCGCGTCGCCTGCTGTTTGCCCTGCGCTGGGAGGCCATCCTGGCCGGCCCCAGTTTCCCGGGTAGTCAAGATTTAAGTTTCGGTGCTCTCCTGTACAGACGTCAGGAGCTGACCCATCTTCTGCACCTCCGGGTATCTTGATGTTGTCCCCCCACCCGTGCCCCCTACACACACCCTCTGCTTCCCACCAGCCTCTCAAGAATCCATTACATCCCATGTTGACCCTCAGTCACCCCCAGTCCCTTTTCTGATCTTGGATTCCTCCCTCCTTACCCCCACCCAGCTCCCTACTCAGTTCTGACCAGTTTCTGGTTCCCCCCAGGTGGAGAACGGCCCCAACCCCACTGTTCCTGAGCTGGGGTTGCTGCTGACGGGATTACAAGTCCTGCACGCCAAGTGGGACTTCTCGGAGGGGGCCTTGCTGGACACCAGCTCCACCCAGCCCAGCCCTCTGCCCCCGGTCAGCGTCAGGGCACAGGCCCCTGGCGCCAGTGAGCTGCCCGCCCCAGACGGCCTGCCTGTATACCCCTGTCCCGTATACATGGCAGGGCCCCTTGGCACCACCAAGCTGCACAGCAGCAACATCCTGATGTACCTGCCCCTACCCACCAAGCTCAGTCCCGACACCTGTGTCCTACGCAGAGTCCACGTGTGTAGCCCCCCTTTGCCCTGCCCTCTACCAAAATAAAAGCTAGCAGTGAGTCCAGAAATGAGTTCTGAGTTTGGGAAGGAGAGTGGAATATGCTCAGGAGGCAAAACAAGACACGAGGGGAGAGTACTGTGTGCACAACTGAGGAATGAGAGGTTGTGTTTATGCTGAGTTAGATGGGGGCATGAGCTGGGCACCTGGGGAGAGGACAGGTCCAGGACACCTTTGGAAGAGGGGCCTGGTGTTCCTCGTGGTTCCAAAAGATTAATCCGATGTGACAGTGGCTAACACATGTCTTCACCTATGATAGATTCTTGAGGGGATATGAAACACAAAACCTAAGCTCTTTGTTCTTATTCACTCTTCTTCTATACCAGGGATTCTTCCAGACACCGGTGAGGTGTAGGGCACATGGGCAGCAAAGAGGGCGCTGAGAGGGAGTTGAGTGGGCAGATCCCGATTTGTTTACCTTCAGCTCGCTCACAGAAGCTTAGGTGCATGATAGGGTGTGACCTTAACAGTGATTGGTTGATTCCTTTTCCTCCCCTGCCATGCCACCAGGCCTTTTTTTATTTTAAAAAGTGCTTGCTATGTGGTAATAAACGAGTTCCTGCTTGACTTGACTCGGGAACAGGCATGCAGCCGCACTTACCTTTCCTCGGACCCCATCTGTCTTTTGTGGGATGAACGAAGACCCGACACCTGGTGCCCAACGTGGGGCTCGAAAGGAAAATATAGCGGCCGAGGCTAAGTGGTCTCTCAGGGTAAGTGAAACCCTTAGTATGCATAATGCTATCTCACAGAAGGAGGAGGAGGAGGCAACATTAGGCCTAGAGGGAGTACAGGAGGACTTGAGAAGTGAGAAGGAAAAGGAATGGGTCAAATTCGACCGAGAACGCACTGAAACATGCACAGTGGAAGTCAAAACAAGGGTGAGGTTACCCCCTCTGACTCAGGTGCCCCTGACAGTCCCATGCCCCCACCCTATCCCCCTGATTGGAGGGGGGGGTATGGCGCCCTATGCAACCTTCAAAAGGGACCTGCGGGACCCGGACCCCTACCGACCTTCCAAGGAGGGGCCGAGGGCTGGGGAAGTAACCTACTTGGAGGGCTACCCTGGAAGGGAAGGGCCACCTGGGAGCCCAGACTCTAGGCCACAGGATTCGCTTCCCCAAGCATATCTGGTCAATCTGGCACCAGGAGCTAACAGGCCCTTGGAGTGGTATCCATGGGAAGCTAAGGATCTTAAAGAGCACCGCAAGGCAGTGGCGGAGGATGGCCCAAACTCTCCCCGGGCCCAGACCTTATTACAAGACATTGCCTATCACCCGTGTGTCCCTAAGGACTGGCTGGATGTGGCCAAAGCCATCCTCACCAGTTCTCAGTTTATTAAATGGTGTGCTTTCTTTAAGGAGGAATGCAGAGTGCGAGCAGAGAATAACCGGCAGGCTCAACCCGCGATACCTATTACTTATGCCATGTTAGCAGGGACGGGGGAAGGGTACTCCACTGGCATCCAACAGGCTGCCATACCTGGCCTATACCGTGACCAGGTGAGGCAGGCAGGACTTGCCGCGTGGTACAAACTGGATGATGGGCCTACTGAGTCCCCCATAGCAGGAGTGAGGCAAAACCGGGTGAGCCTCTAGCTGAGTTTGTAGACTGACCAACAGAGTATTAACTGCCAGCTGCCGGCAGGGGACCACCGAGATCAGTTTGTAAAGCTACTGGTCTGGGAAGGGATGAATGCAGACCACCACACGGCCTTGCCCTTGCATGGGATTGAGAGAGTTCCCTGAGCAGATGGGTGGTGGCCTTGCAGGATGTGGGAGCACAACAGCACCAGTCCCAATCACTAGCTTTAGCTTTACAGGCTCAGACATCTGCACTGACTAAGGCTATTACCCAGGCGCTGGCAGCCCAGGGCCAAGGATCCCCAAGACCATCGGGGAGAGGGACTTATTTTAAATGCGGGCAGGAGGGGCACTTTAAGAGGGACTGTTCACAACAATCCCTCCTCCCCTCCCCTCCCCCGTCAATGGGGGGGGGGTCCAAACTGCCCCCTACACCCTGCCTCAGGTGCAGGATTCCTGACGCCCTCCATATTTTTACTGACAGGTAAAGCAGACTCTGTGTAAGCAGCCTTTGAGGAACAACAAAAGACCCCAAGCCAACAAAGATTTCAACTTTGTCAAGGGTCAGCACAATATAAAGAAATGCAGGCCATAATTATGGCTCTTTGGGACATTCAAAAACCCTTTAATTTGTATTCTGATAGCCTATATATGATTAACTTGCTCCCTCAAATTCCCCAGGCACATATTAAGCTGGATGGAAACCCTATTTCCCCCTTGTGGTTACCCTTAAGGGCCTATTAGAAGGGCAGGGAGCCCCTATTCATATTCAACATTTGAGAGGGTATTCAAAACTTCCTGGGTTTTTATCCGTAGGTAATAATTGGGCGGACCAGTTAGTTACTGGCCCACAAGCATTAACGTTACAAGAGGCCACCTGTTTGCATGATTTAACCCACATTAATTGGAGAGGTCTTCAACATAGATTTCCTCAGATTCCTGTAAAGGACCTCAAAAGGATAGTACATCCCTGTAACACATGCCAGCCCTTCTTAGGTGTACCTGTTACAACCACCAGGGGTAAATCCCAGAGGCCTTAAACCTAACATCCTCTGGCAAATGGATGTTACTCATTTCCTAGCCTTTGTTAAGTTCAAATATATCTTTGTCTCTATAGATACCTACTCAGGAGCATGCTGGGCCACAGCACATACAGAAGAAAGAACTAAACATTTAGAAGCACATTTTCTTCAATGCTTTGTCACCTTGGGTCTACCAGCACAAGTTAAAACCAATAATGGACCCTGTTTTCTTAGTAAAGCAATGTCAGAGTTTTTTGACAAATGGCATATTAATCATACTACAGGAAATACCTATAATCCCCAAGGCCAAGCAATTTTAGGAAATCACCAATGTCTTGAGCAATTATTAAAACAAAAAGGGGGAGTTAGCCACCATATACAGTTACAGATAGCTTTGTTTACCATTAACATTTTAAATTTTTCAAAAGGGGCAACTGAATCCAGATTTCACAAGCACTGGGGACAGCTAAACCCTAAGCCCCAAGTGAAAGTCAGATGGAAGGACCCCTGACACAACAATGGAGAGGGCCTGACCCCCTAGTTACTATGGGAAGGGGATTTGGATGCGTTTTTCCCAAAGGGGATTCAGCCTCATTTGGATCCCTGCCAGGAACCTTAAGTATTTACCAATTTCCTCTATACAGAAGGATGTCCAAGGATAAACTAACCAACAAGGAAAGAAAAACAGCTATGGTGTTTAGCTAATTATTTTAATGTCACCTGCTCTAATTGTTCTTTTACTAATTGCTTGTATTGCAGCATTACTGAATCCCTATGCTTCCTGTAAACATGTCTAAAACTTGGTATTTTGGCCTTTATTTCGTTAGCTGTCTCCGCAGTGGCAGCTGCTATGGCACTAACACAGAATGTTAAACATAGTAACTTGTCTTTAGATCCTTTTCAACCCCACAGGCAAATAGCCGGATTAGAACAAGCCCCACCTCTGGCCTCTAAAGTGGCAAAGACTGCTATCCCATCCCTGGCTCATGTTAAAGGACTGCTAATGACATTGCTTGGCCTTGGCAATGCTTTTGCTGATGGTTTTTCTATGCCTTCCTTGCATTATACGTGCACTGCAAAACTTTTATGAGTTTAGCCAGCCAATTACATAAGATCAAGCTCCAAGTGAATGGATTTCCCCCGAGAGGAACCGCAGCCAGAGACGGGTAAGAGGGGGTGCCAGTCTGACCAACCTAAGACAGGGCCTTCATCTCCGCTCTGAAGAAGTTCCCGATGATGGGTAAGGCAGACAAGGTGATCCACCCAACCGAAGACAGGCGGGTTTGCTTCTTTAAACAAAGACGCGGTGTTGGGAGCCAACAGTAAAGCTCAAAGGTCATCTTGACCCCTGTGCTCGCTTGAAGGCACGGTTAAGAAACTGGCTTACTTGAAAAGACACCAGGTGCCCGGGATTGCTTTGCTATGTCTGCACAGTTTATTTTACTTTCAACTAGTTGACCTTGTCTTGTTTTTACTGCACTCTGTTTCCACTAATCGAACTGCTTTGGACATTTCTAACTGTGGTGGGCTGATGTTTATTTTTGTGCTAGGTGGGGATGTGAGGTAACTGGGACGGGCTCTTGGTTCATGCACCAGGGCCCTCCCTATCCTAGTCTGGCAAATCTCGACCCCCCAGACTTGCCTCAAACCCCCTGCATGGCCAATGCTATTCTTACCAATGTAATCCTGTTAAAATAACCTTTACAGAGGAGGGGAAAAGGATAACTAACTGGGAAGCCGGTCTGCCATTAAAACAAAAAGGGGGAATCTGCAGAGCACATGGGCGGCAAAGATGGCGCTGAGAGGGAGTTGACTGGGCAGAGACCGATTTGTTTATGTCTAGTGCGTAATCAGCCCGTGGAAGCTTAGGTGCATGATAGGGTGTGACCTTGACAGTGATTGGTTCCTTTTCCTCCCCATGCCACCGGTCTCTTTTGCTTTAAAAAGTGCTTGCTGTGTGGTAATAAATGAGTTCCTGCTTGACTTGACTCACAGCTGCTTCTGATTGTCTCCCGGGCTGAGGGAGGCTGGGGAATGGGCAAGTGGCGCACTTACCTTTCCTTGGACCCCCTCCTCTTTCGTGGGATGGACAAAGACCCAACAGTGAGGATGTTGTAGGAAAGCAATCATAAAAGGTGCCTCATACCTGTAATCCTAGCTACTCAGAAGGCTGAGATCTGAGGATTGTAGTGTAAAGCTAGTCTGGACAGTCAAATCTGAAACTCTTAATCTCCAATTAACCAGCAAAGAGCCAGAAGTAGATGTGTGGCTCAAGTGGTAGAACACCAGCCTTGAAAGGAAAAAGCTAAGGCAAAGTTTGAGGTCCTGAGTTCAAGAACAGTACTGGAAAAACCAAGTTAAAATAGCAAACAATAAACTGGGTGCTGGTGGCTCATGCCTATAATCCTAGCTACTCAGGAGGCTGAGATCTGAGGATCACAATTCAAAGTCAGCCCAGGCAGGAAAGTCCATGAAACTCTTATTTCCAATTAACCACCAGTAAACTGGAAGTGGTGTCATGGCCCAAGTGGTAGAGCTGAAGAGCTCAGGGACAGCGCCCAAGCCCAGAGTTGAAGCTCCACAACCATCAAGAACAACAAAAGGCAAAAGGAAGTATGACATTTACAAGGGAATAAATATCTCCTTCCATCTTAATGGGTAGGTGTGGAGAGAATGAGCAGAGATGAAAGGAAGAAGGATGACATGACCAACTTGATCTTTGCCTCTGAAATCTCAGAGGGGAGAGGAATAGCATATAGACTGACGTAAAAAAGGCAAAGGGGCTTGGTTTTCACCTTTTTCTTCCTGGAACTCTTAAAGGGAACTGTTCTCTCTCAAGTACTCATTATGGCCCCAAGTTTCTTAGGAGGGCAGAGTGTCATGGCCATGAAGAAGTGTGTCTGTGGATCCCTGTATGGTATGGCTACTAAGAAATGAGCCTTTAAAGGAAGTATGAGGCAGAGAATCTCTTTAGCACCAAAAAGTGTTGCTGAGACAAGATTCAACTGATAGGAAAGAGAACAAGGTCCTGGCAGCTATGAAACACTAGACCACAAATTCATCAGCTTTAGAAGCAAATGTTGGCAGAATGCCCAGGTATGAAACTTTGCCAACCATCCCTAGAGGCCAACTTATGCACATCTAAGAACCAGCAGTATGCCAGGAGTCCATTTCTTCTGACATCAAAAAGTGCTATAAGCCCTCCCCTCTATACCTAGCTGCCACTTTAGGGAGGAGTAGAGGTGGAATGGAAGGAATTCTAAATTATCATTTAAAGAGCAGGAAGGATACCCAGAGACTTTTATTTCTAGGTTCTTCTACTACATAGTGGAATAAAAGATAAAAGATTTGTGCCAGGTACCAGTGACTCACGCTTGTAATCTTAGCTACTCAAAAGGCTGAGATGGGAGTATTGAAGTTTGAAGGTAGCCAGGGCAGCAAATTCCACAAGACTCTTATGCCCCCCACCTCCTACCCCCACAAAAAAACAAAACAAAAACTCAATAACCCAGTCTGCTACTTTTCAACAGTCTGTAAAAGAGATGTCATTCCTTTTTATTTCCATAAATAAAATTGGCCAGTAACTTAGAACTTCTATTTCTTTAATAGGATAAGGTCATCAGATTTTCTACCTCTTCTTGAATCAGTTGTGGTGTTATTTGAAAATTTTCATCTTCAATGTGGAATTTAATGGTATATCTCCATTTAAATAGCTATAGGATCTACAGGAAGGTCTCTTTCATTCCTATTACTGGTCTTTTCTCCTATTTCCTCAATCAGTCTAACTAAAAGATTTTTCAATTCTATTGATTCTTTCAAAGAATTAGCTTTTAGTTTCATTGATTTTTCTCTACCATCTTTCCAATGTCTTATTTCAATGCTTGCATTTATCTTTTTTAGCCTTTTTGTTGTTGTTGTTGTTGTTGTCAGCTGGGGGCTTGAACTCTAGGGCTGGGTGCTGTCCCTCAGCTCTTCAGCTCAAGGTACGCGCTCTAACACTTGAGCCACAGTGCCACATCCAGTTTTCTGGTGGTTAACTGAAGATGAGAGTTCCACAGACTTTCCTGCCTAAGCTAGCTTTGAACTGTGATCCTCAGATCTCAGCCTCCTGAGTAGCTAGGATTATAGGCATGAGCCACCAGCGCCCGGCTCTTTTAAAATTTTTATACTTATTTTTGTTTTCATGCTTTTTCTAGATTTTTCTGTTGTTGTTGTTGTTGGTTGTGGGTCTTGAACTCTGGGTTTGGGCACTACCTCTGCGCTCTTCAGCTCAAGGCAAGCACTCTACCGCTTGAGCCACAGCACCACTTCTGGATTTCTAATGGTTAATTGGAGGTAAGAGTCTTACTGACTTTTCTGCCCAGGCTAGCTTTGAACCGTGATCCTCAGATCTCAGCCTTCTCAGTAGCTAGGATTACAGGTGTGAGCCACTAGATTCTTTATGTGAAATGTAGATTCTTTATCTAAATTCTTAATGCAAAATGTAGACCAGTGATTTTAGGTGTGCCTTGTTCTCTATAAAAGCATTTAAAGCTCTACACTTCTAAGGAGACTGTAGTTGTATCTCACAATTTTTTGATTCATTTTCATTACTTCAGTTGTTAAATTTTAAATTTTCATTATTTGTTAAATTTTTTAGTTTTTAAATTTTTCAGTTTTTAAATTGCTCATGTTTTGTTTGCCAGATCCTTTATTTTTAAGTTTAAGGTTTTATCATCAAAGTCTTGTAAAACAATGTCAGACACACCAACATTGCACAAAAATATAAAAAGTTCACAAACTTGAGTGTCATGCTCACCTCTGTATTGTCCCAAATTTAATATAAGTGTTGGAAAAACCAGCACAGGAAAGTCTGAGATTCTTATCTCCAATTAACCACCAGAAAAATCAGAAGTGGTGTTGTGGCTCAAAGTGGTAGAGTGCTAGCCTTAAGCAAAAGTTTAGGGAGAGGGCCCAGGCCTGGAGTTCAAGCCCTACAACCTACAACCACCACCAACAACAAAACAAAGAAATAATACAGAGAGGACCCATATACCTTTTACCAAATTCACTCAAACTGTGATCTTATAATACTATAACAAATCAGACATCAACATCAAGACACACTGATAGAGTCAAGATGTACACACAAGTCCCACCATTGCAGGTCTCTCATATTGTCCTTCTATGGTCACAGTCTCTTCATCTCATTCCACTCCTCTCATCTAGCCTATTTGTGTTTTCTAATTTTTTTTTTCATTTCAAGAATGTTATTAAATGGAATCCTTCAATATATAATCTTTTTGAACTGGCTGTTCTTTTTCTGGGGAAGGGGGTAGAGGACTGTATATATATTTCTAATTCAGCATAAGAGACTGGAGGGAGATTCATCCAGGTTGCTGTATCAAAGATGTGTTCCTTAAATGTACTCTTCACCTGACTTATGTACATGTAACCCCTCTGTATATCACCTTTATAATAACAATTTTTAAAAAAAAATTTAAAAAGACTCATTTCTTTATTGACTAGTATTCCATGGTATGATCATACCAGTTTGTTTCACCTGCTGAAGAACAGCTGATTGTTTATTATCTTCCTTCCTTCCTTCCTTCCTTTACCTTCCACCTTCCCTCACTCCCTTCCTTTTTTTTTTTTAATGCTGGTACTGGGACTTGAACTCTAGGCCTGAGGGCTGTTCCTTAACTTTTTTTTTTGGGGTCTGGTTGTGGGGGCTGAACTCTGGGCCTGGGTGCTGTCCCTCAGCTCTTCAGCTCAAGGCTAGCGCTCTACAACTTGAGCTACAACGCCACTTCCGACTTTTTTCTTTTTGCTTATGTGGTGCTGAGGAATCGAACCCAGGGCCTCAGGCATGCAAGGCAAGCGCTCTACCACTGAGCCATCTTCCCAGCCTGTTCCTTAGCTTTTAAAAAATGATTTTTATTATCCTTAAGTAGTTGTACAAAGGATCTGTCCTTCAACAAAGTTTATGAATATAGTGCATCTATCAATTGTCACACTTTCAACATTCTCACCCATGCCTCCTAGCCCGTTTCCCTCACTTTTCTTAATTTTTTAGGATGTTTTGGGTTGTTTTTTTTTGCTATTTAACAAAGCAGTTTATGTATACAAAACATTGTGATCTGTGTCATCTCTTCAACATTTTAACCTCTCTTCAACCCACCCTTCCCTTTTTAAAAAAATTTTGTAGTATATACAATGAATACTTGACTGCATTCTTCCCCCTTGTCTTGCAAGTACCCATTTCCTGGTATTTATTTAGCTGGGCTCTGACTTAGTCTTTCTAAAACTTTATACTATTTTAGCTCACTATAGTCTATTATACTTCAGTTAGTTCATTTGTAATTGCTTGCATACCACCCAGTCTGTTTACTTATAGATTTACAGACACATTCTAACTACCAAAAATGAGGGAAACCATGCACAAAGTTGTCTCTTTGCTTTTTTACTCTATAACTTGAGCTATAGCTCTGCTTAGGGCTTTTTTTTTTTTTTTTTTTTGGTTTAATTGTAGTTAAGTCTCCTACCTGGGCTGGTTTTGCACCATGATCCTCTGATTTTTGCCTCCTTAGTAGCTAGGAGCCAATGGCACTGCCTAGCTGTTTTACCGATTGTTGAGAGAGGGGGGCTGAGGGGGAAAAGAAGGGGGAGGGAGAGGTGTGAAGTTCCAACTATATCCATCAGTCTATTTCTTTCAGTTTTATCAGTTTTGCTTCACATGGTTTCCACTCTGAGATACCTGAGATAAACAATTTAGAGGTGGAAATATTTATTTTGGCTCACAGTTTCAATCCAAGGTATGCTGGCTCCATTATTGCAGTGAGGTAATAACATCATGGCTGAAAGGTCCAGGAACAAGTCACACACTTCAAAGATTTGACCTCCCCACAGCCTATTCCGCAATAAGCCCATCAATAGATTAATCTATTGATGAAGTTAGCATCCTTAGGATCCCATCATCCCTTAAAATGCTGTAATTCATAAGCCTATTTAAGGTATACTTCGTATTAAACCTTATCATTGCATCCTAGTACCCAAATTATTATGTCCATCTCACGATACAAAATGCATTTCCCCAAAGTCTAAGATCAATGTACCCTCTGAGATGTAAGGCAAACTTTTAGCTGTGAGCCTACAGAACTTAAAGAAACAAGTTACCATCCAGGTGCAGTTTGCTCACACCTATAAAACTAGCTTCTCAGGAGGCTGAGATCCAAGGATCTTGGTTTGAAGCAGCCCAAGTAGGAAAATCCATGAGATTCTTGTCTCCAATTAAGCATCAAAACAGCCAGAAGTGGAGTTGTACCATATACCATACGGGAACCATCATACTTTGCCAAAGATAGGTATGAGTCTAGGATGCAATATGAGGGGAACGAGGAACTGATTTGGAGCTATACGATTATAGATTAGCCCTTCCCATCAGAGCAGAGAACTATTAGCTGTTGGCTGTACTTCCACTAATTGGCAGGACAAATGTCTGAATTCCCCATGGGCTCTTTGACAATGTGTGGGGACCTTTCCCGAGAATTGCCTGGTAAGTAAGGCATATTTGAACTAGGAGGCTGTGGAGTTAGGAGTTAGGGTTGGGAATGTGGCTTAGTGGAAGAGTGCTTGCCTAGCATGCATGAAGCCCTGGGTTCAATTCCTCAGTACCACATAAGCAGAAAAAGCCAGAAGTGGTGCTATGACTCAAGTAGTCGAGTTCTAGCGTTGAGTAAAAGAAGCTCAGGGACCCTGAGTTCAATTTCCAGAACTGGCAGAGGCCCTGAGTTCAATCTCCAGAACTGGCAGAGTTGAGTTAAAACAGCTGAGAGCAGTGTGGGTTACATATCACAAAGAGCCAACCAATGTCTGTTAACGCACAAGTCTAGGGCCTCCCTCCCCCACACTCCACACAAATCAACATTTAAATGCTTGTCTTTGTAGAACACACTGGTGCTGCTTTATTCACATAATTTAATCTTTCTTCCTCTAACATGCCCCTCCCCTAGAACAGACAGAAGAGATAAAAAAAATGAGAGATCATGCTCTCCCAATCCATTAAGCTAGAGAGAGGGTTCTAAAGGTTGCTGAAACACGGGAGGGAATGGAAAAGGAATATATTTAGTGTTAATATTTTAGATTCATCTGTCATGGTATGTAGAACCGAAAATATTTACACCAGAATATTAAAATGTGGAAGGACTACTGAATTATAGAGCCAAGATAGAGCCATGGTTAATGGCAAGATTCCTAGGAAGTCTAATAAGTAGGGTATTTCTGTTTAATCAAGACAAGAATATATCTTGTGACCACTTAATCAGGTGGACAAGCATGGACAGGGGTATGGCTCAAGGGGTAGAGACTTTGCCTAGGAAGGGGGAAAAAAGGACCAAAGAAATAAGAAATCATTCTTCACACTTTTGGCTTGTGACCAAACTTTCTATTTTTTGTTATATGAGTATTATCTCAATTTTCTGTCACGAGCAGTTCTTCCTCCCATTTTAAATACATGGGTTAAAAAGAAAGTGGTGACTGACATCTGGTAAGAACTTTCATGCTGCTTCTACCACCTTCGAAACCTTGGTAGGTAGAGGAGTGGGAGAATAAAAAAGCCTTTGTAGAATATTGATACATTAGTTCTCTTTCTATTGTTGAGTACAATTCTCCCTGCTAAATGCATGGAGCTGGAAAATGTGTGTGTCCAGAAAGAGGACTTTTTTTTTTTCATACAAAAATGGTGATATGGTGATATTGGTGTGGAGATCAAGAAAATGAAAATGAGCTCACCAAGTAAAGTGTATTCTAGGAAGATGAGCAACATGTGTAAGGATGCTGAAGTAGAAATGCTTTGGAATACAGAGCAATGAATAAAAAGCCTGTGTGTGGCTGGAGTCTTAAGAGGGGAGGAGTGGGTTGAGATGTTCTTGGAGAGCAAATCCTGGGCAAGATCACACAGGGCCTGGGAAGGAATCTGGCTTTTTGTTCTTGGGCAATGAAAATCCATTGAATGATTTTTACCAGAGAAGTGACATAGTCTGATTTACATTTTAAAAAGGTTGCTTGACTGTGTGAAAAAATGAATTGGGGAACAGAAGCAATTAGACCAGAAAGGGAGTGACTTTATAGTAAAATGTCTGGTCAGACAGAGTTACCTGAGAAGGATGAGTTGGAAATGAAAGGCTCTAATTATTACTCTCTGTGAAAAGCTGCAGAGGGCTTTGTGCAATTATGTAACTGATGCGTGTTTGCAGCAGTGTCTCTGCCAAGACCATTTTGTTTCTTTTGGAACTGTGTTCTGTTAGGACTGTATTACGGGAACTGAAGAAGCAAAAAACTCTACTCAAAAGTCTAAAAGGGATATTGAATAAGCATGAGGCATAGACTGATATCCAAATCCAACTTTATTGTCTCTTACCAGCTCTGCAAACTTTACTCTGTGAAGAGCAAAGAGAAAGAGAGAGAGAGAGAGAGAGAGAGAGAGAGAGAGAGAGAGAGTGTGTGTGTGTTGGGGCCGGGGAGTAGCGGGGGTGTCGGTCCTCTTTCCCTGATATGGAGAAAAACTGCAACAACCCTGGGACATTTCTAGTCAACAACTGACTTACGGATCGTATGATCAGTTTAGGGGGCAAACACAATCTCAAGTAATTAGAATGCATAATTCTATCATGATAAGTGATCTGTACCTATTGTAGCTTTAAATCTCTCCCTTTCCCCTAGCCCTGCCTCATATAAATTGAGCAGCCTGCTTTGAGGGACAGTGGAAGAGCTTTCCTGTCTGCTTGCTGTAGCAAAGCCCCCTCCACATTGTAGAACTGAGAGGAAAGAGGATAAATAAGTCTGGCTTAACTGGGTAATTAGGAAATATTTAAAGGAGGAGTCCCTGCTGCCCCCTGGAGATGGGCATTGGAAGCACTATTTTGGGTAGTACCCTAAAATTGCATCCCCAGCCCATACAGCACACTCCTTGCTTCTTTGTGTTGATTTCATTTCCTCTTCAAAATGGTCCTACTGGGCATGGACAGGTCCCAACCCATCCCATACTTCCCTCTCTTCTCCAAGGTACATAGAGGAGAAATTCATGTACTGCTTGCTAGGGCAAATTCTGGAGATGTGGGTCAATGCCAAAGCCCACCTTTGAAACAGTTGGTATACATTTCCAGGGCAGGAGTTAGCCTCTAGTCTCATCATTTCTCAGCGATAGGAATATCTCATGGTTCCCAAATGACCCCACTGGGGTCCCTAACTAGATGTGAGGTAAGAGGGTAGACACCCACTCCCAGGAAAGGAGGGGTTGGGAGTAACAAGATTTCTGCAAAGCAATTTTACACCACTCTCTTTCCATCCTGTCCTCTTTATTTATGACCCTGAACCTCTAGTGTGCCTAATTAGTGCTGCTAGCAATCACACTGTATTTCCCCAGTTTTTGTTTTTAAATTCCCTGTCTCACTTCCCTCGAAATGAAATTTACATTCTTCTCTCTTGGAATTTCTGACACCCCCTCTCTCCCCTAAGAAATTATCTTCCTGCTTCTTTGAAAAAGAAAAGTCAACATAACCAGAAGAGAACTTCTGGGGCCCTAACTTCATCTACTGAATGAGGAAGTTGGGGAGAAGGCTGGGCTGTCTGCATTGTAAGGAGCCTTGTGGTGATTTTAAGGCACCCTAAAGAGAGCCACCACCTCTCACCCGACTTCTCATTTACCTCCTCCTACTCCACTCCCTCCTTCAATCTGATCCATTCAAATAGGTCTCCAGTTTCTTGAACAGAGAGCATATTGTTATTTCTTAATAACAAGCCTAGGCTCTCAACACTAGATACAGAAGCTTGGGAATGGATTAGAATAAAAGTCCTGAAGCGGATGGCTCGGGAGAGTCTTGTCCCACTAGTGGGGGCTGGGCTGAAGTAGGGAAAGCCTGGTGTGAGACAGATCTGGAGATGTTTATTCAGGTGGTTTGAGTCAGAATAGGCAAATCCAAATGATAAAGAAGGAAGGAAAGTGGAGAGGGAAAAGACAGACCTCAGCTTTTCTGCTGACCATGGCAAGAACATAGAAAAAACAATCCTGATGTAAGGATAGTAATAATAATCAGGAAAAACACAAATATGGAACTCTAAAAGATGATATGTATCTTATGCTTTGCTATTCACACATTCGATATCTTTGAGGCTTGTCTCCCACAGTGTTATGCCAGGAAGCTCCTGCTTTATGGAGCATGGCAGGTCCTCCTAGAAGCCCCATGATCATGACAGGCTGAAGAGGGCAGTCTAAAGCATTTCATTGGCTACCTGGCAGCCAGCTATTCACCAGCCTCATACCACCCCTAACATGGAAGTCTTTCTAGTAAGCTGTGTAAACTTTCTGCTATTTTGAAACGTGTGCCATCCTGCTCACTCCCTTTTTGATCTCCTGATCCTCTCCCTCTCTCAAGAAGCTGGCATTTATCCACTGCCAACTTCTACTACCACCCTAGATGCAAACAATGCCTCCATCCATAATACCTTTCCATTTATTAATCAATCTCCAGGCAGCCCCACTTTCACGTCTCCCCAGGAATGCTCCCCCCGAAGCTATACCCAATACTTTGCCATCACTTGGGAGTTGATCTGCTTCCAAAATTAATAATTCAAACATTCTAATTCTGATGACAATCTAATTTCCCAAGACATTTTTGGATTACTTGAATACAACAACCTAATTTCACTGTCCTACCTGTGCAAAAAACTTCAACAATCCATCACTTGCACACTGAATGCCTAAAACTCCTTTGCTTCCTGTCCTTTGATTTCATCTGCAAAGAATGAGGTCTGGATGATCCCTCAGCACTCATCTCTTCAGGTTATACCTAGATTCCTGAGCAGATAAAAGTAACCACATCACTGGGTTGACTGGTGTAGCTATAAATACAAGAATCTACAAATGCCTCATGAAATGAGTTCGCTGTATGGTCTATCCAAAACTGCCTGGCATTCCTCAGTCAACAAATTCATTTTTTTTTGTAAATTTTAAAATTTATTTATGTGGTACTAAGGAATCGAACTCAGGGCCTAATGCATACTTAGTAAGCATACTCTACCACTAAGCCACTAAGCCACATTCCCAGACCCCCCCAAATTCCTTCTTTTCCCTTTAATTTCTAGCCTGGGGGGGGGGGAGGGTTTAAAGAATAGTAAAGCTTACAATACGTATGGAATACAGCTGGTTAATATTCAGCACCTCCAATTTCTCAACCTTGCCTAGATTTCCTGGGTTATCCCACAGAACTATTCTGTAAGACAGAAATTTCACCACTGTCTAAATGAGGAATGGACTATTTGGAGTTTAGACTCTCAGCTCTAAGTGGCAGGCCAAATTGGAATTGTCAAAGCAAGTGCTGCTTGTCTGAAATTTTCAAGGTCTGGACAAACCAAAGTTGAAGAAGTAGATCTATGGTAGAAGAATGGCTGGTCAGAACAGGTCAGTAGATGGCATGGTAGAGAGGTCAGGACAAAAAGCCCATGTGCTCTCTGAAGATGGAAAGAGGAGTCAAACTCAGATGCACCGATTTCAAACCAACTAGTTTTCATGGTATGTGAGGTGATCCATAATTCCCACATATCCCTATGTTTTCGCAATAAACATCTTTTCCTTTAACTCATCCAAGTGACTTTATACTTCTTGCAGCCCCGAAGGCTTCATTAGACAGGAGCTGAGCCAGCAGTTTTACCACAATGTGTTCTTGGACAGAGGAAAGGTAACGTTAGGTCCTGGCTCACAGCCTGGCAGAAAGCAGTCTTCAGAGTCTGACCCTCACCTCCTTTTGAAGGAGCACCCAGAGGTCACCTGCGCTTGTATAGACATGGCTGAAGTTTCAGGCCTGAGAGCTGAGCCTTGGGTCCTACCTGAGGGGGCCCAGTCTTTTCAAAATCAAACAAAAAGAAGTGGCTGTTGGACAGGTCCTACGGGCAGAAAAAGACCCAGTTAGCTCCAAATTCTTATCAGATACCCTCAAAACATGTCCCTCAGTGTGTGGCTCACACCTGTAATTCTAGTTACTGAGGGGATAGGAATTGGGATCGTGGTTCGTGGATAATCCAGGCAAGTAAGTTCACAGAATCCCATAGCAACCAAAAAAGCTGGGTACAGCAGTTCATGCCTATCACTCCAGCTAGGTAGGGAGTTTAGATAGGAAGATCACAGTACAGGCTGTGCTACAGCAACTGCCTAACAAATGTGAGGCCCTGAGTTGGAACCCCAGTACCATCAACAACCAACACTACCTCCCTCCATATCCTTGCCCAGAAAGCTTCCCAGGGCTCTCCCTAGAGTTTGCTCCCCTTGGGAAGCAAAATGTCAATTTCTGTGCCTATGTCTTCCTTCCTAATCATCATTATCCTGAAAAAGAGCATTTTGTCATGAGACAAAAATAGGGACAGGATTTCTTGCAGTCCTCACCTTATAGAGGATCTTGAACCCCAGCTTGGTTACAGCCCTCAGAAAGGCCCGAACATCCTCAAAACGGCTGCTCACCTCAGCTACCTTCAGGAGACCCCTGAGAAAAGCAGGAAGTTCTGTGTAAATGAACTTGCACTGTATGTGTTGGGGGGTGGGGAATGTATCTTTCTCACCCTGGCTTCAGCACTCGATTTGCCTCCTCTAGGAAGTCCCTGATGTTGGTCCCCATCAGTGAAAGACAAAACACAGCCACATCCACAGACTCATCTTCTAGAGGAACCTGTGGAGAGTCGGAGAATTGGAAGGAAACACAATGCTGGAAGGAGAGACTCAGCTTTAAGAGCTAGAACTGAATACCAGGATGAGGCAGGGGGAGGAAGGGAGGGCGTGTGTGACAGAATATAGGCTAGATACAGAGAGGCTTACCTGGGCCATGTCACACACAGTGACCCTAGGGTCCAGAGAGGCCAAGTCAAAGCAGTGCACAGGGTTCCGGACACTGGACGCGAGGCGGCAATCTCCACAGCCAAAGTCAGCCACCACCAAAGACGCAGGCCTGGGAGTGGAAGGGGTTTAGTCTGACCTCTTTAAATGAGTCCCCTTGCTTCTTCCTCACAGGGCTCCCCCCAACCCCGGCCTTGTCCCCATTTACCGCTGGCGAAGATCCTTAGCAATTCGATCTACTGGCTGTAGTGGCCACTTCTTCACTTGGTTCTGGAAACCTCGATGGTAGAGGAGAAAAGCCTCAGGGTCTTCCTGGAAGAGGCGTTGGGCAGCACTGCTGGGCCCCGAGTATAGCTGTTCATTGAGGTAGCGAAACCGAGCCCCATCTAGCCGCTGTGTCATACGAGCTCTCAGGGCCTCTGCCCGAGCCTCCTGGCTGTCTGGTCTGGGAGCAGGAAGCATCTCTGTCTCCTCTGTGGAGGCCTCAGCAGGAGCCTGACCCGACGGCTGAAGTGGCCGAAATTTGTTTTTGTGTTTCCGCTTGTTTTTCTGTCGATTCCGCCACTGCTTGCGGCTCAAGGTATGGGGGGCATTAGGGGAAGTCAATCCAGGGCTTGCCTTGGGTGGGTCATCTATAGCATTTTTCTCCAAGACTTTAAGACCTGTAAGGAAGGAGGTGTGGAAAGGTATTATCTGAGGCAGAATCCTCTAATTTCAGAAGCTTTGCAAGTCATCCTGGACATACTCTTGTCCGTAAGAGATTGTGGCCTGAATAAAGTGCTTTCTTTAGCTGTAGCTCAAGTGGTAGTGTGCCATTTTCAAGTGAAAGAAATAAGGGAAGCTGGGCGCCGGTGGCTCTCGCCTGTAATCCTAGCTACTCAGGAGGCTGAGATCTAAGGATCACGGTTCAAAGCCAGCCCGGGCAGGAAAGTCTGTGAAACTCTTATCTCCAATAAACTACCAGGAAACTGGAAGTGGTGCTGTAGCTCAAGTGGTAGAGTGCTAGCCTTGAGCTGAAGAGCTGAGGGACAGCGCCCAGGCCCAGAGTTCAAGCCCACGACAAAAAAAAAAAAAAGAGCTAAGGGACAGTATCCAGGCCCTGAGTTCAAGACCCTGTTCTAGAGCACATGAAAAAATGCATACACGCAAACACATATAAATGTCTTTTTATTTTTTTTAATGTTAGGGTTTGAACTCAGGGCCTCAAGCTATGGCTTAGCTTTTCTGGTCAAGGTTCAAGTGTTCTACCACTTGAGTCACAGCTCCACTTCCAGCTTTTGGGTGGTTAATTGGAGATAAGAGTCTCATATGGGGCTGGGAAGGTGGCTCAGTGGTACAGTGCTTGCCTTGCATGCATGAAGCCCTGAGTTCGATTCCTCAGCATCACATAAGCATAAAAAGCAAGAAGTGGCGCTGTGGCTAGCCTTGAGCTGAAGAACTGAGGGACAGCGCCCAGGCCCAGAGTTCAGGCCCCATGATCGACAAAAAGTAAAAAATTAAAAAAAAAATAGAGTCTCATAGACTTTTCTGTCCAGGCAGGTTCCAAACTGATTCTCAGATCTCAGCCTCCTGAACAGATAGAATAAAAATGCTTCCTATTGGGGCTGGGAAGGTGGCTCAGAGGTAGAGCACTTGCCTTGCATGCATGAGGCCCTGGGTTCGATTCCTCAGTACCACATAAGCAAAAGAAAAAAGCCAGAAGTGGTGCTGTGGCTCAAGTGGCAAAGCACTAGCCTTGAGCTGAAGAGCTGAGGGACAGTGCCCAAGCCCAGAGTTCAGGCCCCACGACCGGACCCAAAAAACAAAACAAAACAAACAACAACAACAAAATGCTTCCTATTGCTTAGCCTCAATCCTAATGATATATTCTCTGAGGTATTTACTATCAGCTGACAACACTCTACCCCCACATATACATATCCAACAGTACCTGATTGATCAATATTGTGCAGTGGCTGGGTTAGGTTAGAAGGGGCTTGTTTCTGACGCTTCCTCTTTCTCTTTTCTTCAGCACAGTCATTGTCAAAAAGAGTCTGTTTGTAGCATTTCTTCCTTTCCACTTCCAGGTCCTCAGAGTCACTGGGAGCTAGACTCTGTGTTTGACATTTCTTCTTCCTTTTCCCCCCAACTCCAGCAGAAGCACTGGGAAATGAAGGCTTTGGGGAATGTTTCTTCTTCTTCCTTTCTCCATCTTCCTCTTCAGAGTCACTGCCAGGTAGGCTCAAAGGTTTCTGGGAAAGAGATGCTGCTTCCAGGGCCCGTAATGTGGCCAAGAGCTGGCGGCGCTTGCGGCCCTGGAGGAAAACAAGGGATGAAAGTAGGGGCGAGGAGAATGGCCGGAGCCTGGAGAATAAGAAAAGAAAGATGGGGTTCCGGTTCAGATACTGGCAGATTCTTCCAGCTTAGTTAGCTTTTTTGTGAAGCCTGCCAGACCAGGAAGTTCTTTCTAATAGCCAACACAACCTTTGGGAGGTTGAAGGGCAAAAAAACTTCCCATCTACTTTATTCAATGAGTAAATGGTTATCAACTCAAGTTCTTGAGAGGAATATGTTAAGGTCACAAGCTACAGGAACAAGGTAAGACCAGGATTTCTAGCCTTCCATTTCAGGCTTTAACAACTTCCAGTTGGTATCTTTTTGTAAGAGACACAGAGGAATCTTGAACACAAAAGTAACAGAACCACTTATAAGCTAAATATTAAATATTTAATGTGATATATATTAAGCATGTCTCAGAGCCGCAGCGTAGAGATCAATCTAAAGGGAAGAAGCTGCACACGGGCTAGATTAAGGCAATAGCTATGGGGATGAAAAGATGAGATGATTGAAGCTCTGGTTACCACCATGTCCGAGGCTCACTTAAAAGTACAAATAGCTGGAGGAAGTACAGTAGTCCCACATCTTCCATGGTTCAAAGGAAAAAGACCTACTACTATTAGGAAAGCTGATTTGAGATTGAAGTCCTACTTTGTGGGTCCTAAGGCAGGAACTGACTCTGGAGGTTCACTGTTACTCTGCCCAAACTGTTTCCCCACACTGTAACCAATAACCTTTTCAAGACTAATGGAGAGGGTGTGTGTGCAGTGGGGGAAGGATATCAGTGAGGGGGAGAAAATCCCCAGCATAGGTGAGAGAGGGTGGATGGGGAGGGAGCATCTCTATCCTGGTATCTCTAAAACTTCTAATTTACCTCTTCAGCTACGACAGCATCTCTCTTCCCATTCGCGCTGTCCCCCTCCCATCCATCACTTGTCTGTGCGAGACTCTAATGGGATGTGTGTGCACATTTTTCCGGTCCAAGGAACCCTCGTCTCCACACCACCTGCTGCCCAGCAGATCCTTTCCTTTGGGGAAGCTCCCGGATCTTTCGCGATCGGGCTTGCCCCCGATCGTGCCGCAGAAGCCCATTCACCCCAGCGCACTCACGGGCCGGCAACCAGCGCTGGGATCCACCAGGAGTCTGATCCAAGGCCTCGTACGAGGCAAACAAGGGCCAGTTCCAGGCTACTCACCTTGACTTTGGGGGCTGTTGCTGGCGGGGCCTGGGAGGTCACCAGCCCGAGGCCCGCGACCACAGGCCCCGCTTCGGCCCACTCGGGCTCCTCGAACATGAGCACCGCAGGCGAGAATCGCGCGCGCCTCTCCACGTGCGGAGCGCCTCCAGCAGCGGAGGCAAGTCCCGGACGGAAACCAAAGAGTAAACCCCGGCGGGCGGCTAGAGCGGCCGGCACGGCGCAGGAAAAACCATCGAGTGCAAGCCACTCGCGGCCTAGAAGGGCGAGCGAGGAGGTCGGAAGCGGGAGGAGGCACGGAGCCCGAGGAGGCGGCCCCGCGCTGGCCGGAGAGGGCCAGGGGCGGGGCGGGGCCGGGCTGCGGGCGCGGCCGGACGGGAGTTCCCCGGAGAAGGAGCTTCCAGCCTGAGTCCCGGTAAGTGAGGGGCAGCCCGCGCCCCCTTATCCGAGACTGGGGCCGTGCCAGCCCATCCCTGCTCGCCCCCTGAGGAGGGACGCTGGGCCGCCCGGGTAGGGAAGGACCCTCGGTCCGCTGCTCCGGGGCACTCGCAGCCTGAGCCGTCCCCTTCCCCCCCCCCCACCTCCCCCGCGGCGTTCGGGGCTGGGCCTCGGTGCCTGCTCTCCAACTTCGCTTCTCCGACCCTTCCCTGCCCAGCCCGGACCCGCCTGTCCCCTCCCGCCACGGGACCATCCCGCTACCGGGAACTCCTTCCCCGACCGCCACTCCTGCCGGGAGCCCATGCCCGCGCGCCCCCTCCGCCCCAGCGCACGAACGCTTCTCCGAGGAGACTAAACTGGGGCTCGCCTCTTTCCTCTGGCTCTCCTCCCAGTCCCCACGCTTTTCCCCCCCCAGTCCCGGGGACTCGGCGCCCGGACGCTGCTATGGACGACATTTTCACTCAATGCAGAGAGGGCAACGCGGTGGCTGTGCGTCTGTGGCTGGACAACACCGAGAACGACCTCAACCAGGGGTGAGCTGAAGCGGCTGGAGGGTGAAAGGAAAGGCTAGAGGCTGTTCCGCCCCGCTATGCAGGCTGCTCACGTCGGGTGGGGCTCCCAACATTGCCATTCTAGTTGATGAGTGCTAAGGACTGGCCTGCTTGAGGTGTCTTGACTGCTGAGTTAAGTTTCCCAAGGCTGCACACAGCTTCCTAGGTTCCGTGAACTGCATGTGCAAAGGTTAAGAGGCAAGACAGACAAGACATTTTGCTAGAAAAAAAATATTTGGAGGTAGCTGGAGGACAGATGACCTTTCTAGGCTAGAGCACTGGGTACAAGAGGAAAAGGATAGATGTTTGCAAGCAAATTGTAAAGGTGTGTAGTGTTAGGATGCATTGTCCATTTATTAGATGCCGTGTGAAAAGCAGGTAGAAAGGAAGCAATTGCCTACAACTAGATGGATGGACTGGAATTGGGATAAATGAGAAATGAAAAGTGATGAGTTTCCAGAAATCATAAAGAATAGAGAATTGATTTGATGTGGAAGTAGGAAGGTTGAGATGATGACCAGGGTTCTGGTTTGGACACTTGGATTGTTGCTTTTGCTGTGTTGGGGAAAAGGAAGGATGAGATGTTATATTTTAGAGATGTTACATTTATGGTGACAATACAGCAGCATGGAAATGCTGAGTAAGTTGTTGGTTATGCAGATTTGGAGTTCAGTGGAGTTCTGACTGGAAGACACAAATTTGGGAGGTGTTACATACACCTGAAGACATTCATGTGAAGTATAGTGCCCCAGAGAGTGCATGCATACTGAAATGGAGTAAACTGGAAGTTGAAATAGAATACAGGAATATATGTAAATAAAGCCTGGAGAAAGAAATGAATGTTTGAATGAAGGGGGAGTGGTCAGCGGTGATACAAGCTACTGAGAGGTCAAAAAGCATTGGTGTTTTTAAAGTCATCGTTCATTGCACAATTAGAATATATCTGATGATCTCTGTGAGTGTTGTTTCAAAATAGAGGGTGAAGAAACCAGAGTAGGTTCCGAACTATACTGAACAACTCTTGTAAGGTGGTAAATCAGACCTGATGTGTATCCTCAAGGTGGCAGACTTGTGGCAGGTTGAAAAGTGAATGAGAGGTAAGGAAATAAAGTAAATGCAGATACATGTTTCTGTTTATTGAAATAGGAAAGGAAGAAAGGAGTAGTTGGTGTTTCAGAGAAGTATATTTTAACTTTAAAAAAAACCTTTTTTTCCTTTTTTTTTAAGATCTATTTTTTGCTTTTTGAGACAGGGTCTTACAGTGTAATCCATACTGACCTCTAATTTGGGATTCTCCTGTCGTAATCTAAGTGTTAAAAGTTTAGGTGTGCACCACCATACCCAGCTTTTCTTTAAGAATAGGAGTTTAGTTCTAGGTTTGAGAGGTTAGGATCACCTGTTAGTGAGTCCAGGCTTCACTAGCTCCCATTGGCTGTATATCTTTCTCATTAATACGCAAATTCATGTTTTGTTTTCATTAATCCATAAAGGGTACTCTGGTAGACAGCATTATAAACTGTTTTGATAAAGGAAATGGAAACAAAGTCCCAGTAGGCCTGGCATCTTGGAAGACTACTCACTGCCAAAAGGCAAAAGGGTGGCATTTAATAAAACTGGTGGTGGTGAGGGGATAGTGTGTAAATTCAAGCTAGCTACACATGGTGGATACGAGGTGGTTAATTCCCTACAAGGCCTCCTTGGGATTCAAAAGTTTAGGCATGGAGGTGACAGGCACCTTGACCATGGGTAACACGCTTGGACCCACACTCTTGCCTTCAGGCTTGTGCCTGCTCCAGGGTCACTGACAGTTGGAGGCTGGTTAAGTTGATTGATAGAGCAGGGGGTGTAATTGCTTCCAGGGGAAACCAGCAGCCCGGAAAGCTTCTGGTTATTTGTGTGAGCAGAGGAGGGAAAGCTGTGGAGGGGAAATTAAGTTAAAGGCCACACACACCCCATTCCCCAATGGGGGAAAGGGGGTGGGGGCATCCGGGTGGCCATCCATACCCCTGATCAGCTCCAGGCCCCACACAGGAAGTGACCACAGCACTTAGGCATCCGGCAGAGGCTTCAGACCACAGACCGCCCCTGGCTCCACCCCTTGGATCTGCATCCCAGGACTGGAGGGAATTTCCTTTTATGGCTCCAGGCTGTCAGGCTGACCCAGCTCTCAGCCAGTTTTATTTGTATATTTCTTTTGCCTTATAAAAGATGTCTTTGGGAAAAGAAAAACTAATCAGCATAGTTTTTACTTTAAAACAACTGTTAACATTTTCTTCTGTTTTCTGTGTCTGAGAGATTGCTAAGTAGAACATTGTTTCGTGTGGTATGTTTTCTGCTTATCAATAATCAAAAATATTTCTCCTTTTTATTATAGATCCCTCCTAAGCATCATTTTAATTCCATTCCACTTTTAGACGTTAGTTTCAGTACTGGAGCCAGAGTAATATGGTCCCATCGTCCATGTGTGGGTGGTAGCCTGCCATCTCCCCGATTATATGCATTATGCATGCACTGAACCCCTACTGTCAGCCCACGTCCTCAATATACAGACATGTATCAGGCAAGACTTCTCACCATTAAGGTTTTTGTAATCTAGTGCAACAAGTGCTGTAATTGGGTATAAGCAGCAATAGAAAACAGCACAATATATTGCAGAAGAGGTACATGTGGGGGGAAGTAGTGGATGAATGGCACATGCAACTGCCAAGGAAGGTGTGGAGCACAAAGAGGTGGAGATAATGAATCTTATACTTTTCCAGATGGACAGTTATGTGTGACGTTTAGAGAAAGATATGAAAGGACAGCTTTTGGAGTTGCTAGCCCAAATGAGAATTAACCTCTCAGTGTACAGTATCAAAAATTTTCATGAAGTGAAACCTTTGCCCTACCCTGCTGCCTCCAGCTCAGTAACTGCTGCCCTTTTCTCAAAGGGATGATCATGGCTTTTCTCCCTTGCATTGGGCCTGCCGAGAGGGCCGCTCTGCTGTGGTTGAGATGCTGATCATGCGGGGAGCGCGGATCAATGTGATGAACCGTGGGGATGACACTCCCTTGCACCTGGCAGCAAGTCATGGACACCGTGATATTGTACAGAAGGTATGAATGAACTCATCATTCACATCACATACATGACATGAAGTCAGTTTCAGGCACTGTAATGTAAGGTAGAATGAATACTCTTCCTTTTCCAATACCCTGACACATGTGGGACTACAAGCTCTGCTTTTTTTTTTTTTTCCTTCTTTCTTGTCTGGCCACGGGTCCCAGCTGTTGCAGTACAAGGCTGACATTAATGCAGTGAATGAGCATGGAAATGTGCCCCTGCACTATGCCTGTTTTTGGGGTCAGGATCAGGTAGCAGAGGTAAGTACTTAGGCTCAAAATCCTTGGGATGGGCAGGAAGCAAAGTAAGCCTGGAACTTTAAGCCCATCCTGTCAGTATTGTTGTGCAACATTTTCAGGGATGTGTACCCCCATCTGTGTGTTCATGGTTGTGACTGTCAGGGAGGTAGTGGAGAGACCATCAGTACAACCACCTTCTCATTCCAGGACCTGGTGGCTAATGGGGCTCTTGTCAGCATCTGTAACAAGTATGGAGAGATGCCTATGGACAAAGCCAAAGCGCCCCTGAGAGAGCTTCTCCGAGGTCCATCCCTGAACCCTAGCATGTGTACTTTTTTTGTTTCTCCTTGTCTGTCTCCTCCTTCCATACCAGGACTCAGGCTAAGACTGATTTTCTTCCCCAGAACGGGCAGAGAAGATGGGCCAGAACCTCAATCGTATTCCATACAAGGACACATTTTGGAAGGGGACCACCCGCACTCGGCCCCGTGAGTCACTGTTGTGGCAGGAGGGGTTGTAACACAGAATAGTTCCAGGCTACTGGAGCTGGGTTAGAACAAAGCTGCCTATACTTTCAGGAAATGGGACCCTCAACAAACACTCCGGCATTGACTTCAAACAGCTCAACTTTCTGGCAAAGCTCAATGAGAATCACTCTGGAGAGGTGACCCTTATCCTTTCCCCCGCTTCCTCCCTAAAGCGCCACACATTACCTGGCTCTGCATCCATTACTAATGGGCAAGGAAGTGGTGCCCTTGATATCTTTTAATCCCACTTATCCTTCAGCTATGGAAAGGCCGCTGGCAGGGCAATGACATTGTGGTGAAGGTGCTGAAGGTTCGAGACTGGAGTACAAGGAAGAGCAGGGACTTCAATGAGGAATGTCCTCGGCTCAGGTGGGACAACGTTAACCTGAAGCTGTTGGTTCTAAGGATCATCAAGTAAAAGTTTTGAGAGGGGAGATCTTGTATGCCAGATCTCCGCCAGGGACACTCTTTTCTTTCCCTCTTCCAGGATTTTCTCGCATCCAAATGTGCTCCCCGTGCTAGGTGCCTGCCAGTCTCCACCTGCTCCTCACCCTACCCTCATCACACACTGGATGCCATATGGATCTCTGTACAATGTATTACACGAAGGCACCAGTGAGTAAGGATGTTGGTCTTACTGGGGAAGGTTTAGGGGAAGGAGTAGAAGTCACTAAATTGTTGAACCTTGCTTCTTCTCAGATTTCGTTGTGGACCAGAGCCAAGCTGTGAAGTTTGCTTTAGACATGGCAAGAGGCATGGCTTTCCTACACACACTAGAGCCCCTCATCCCTCGACACGCACTTAACAGCCGTAGTGTAATGGTGAGGCCACAGGTTTATATCTGGCCTAGGTCTCAAAAGCCCTTAGCCTGTCTACAGTTGGACTCACCTTCCACGTCTTCTTCCTCAGATCGATGAGGACATGACTGCCCGAATCAGCATGGCTGATGTCAAATTTTCTTTCCAATGCCCTGGGCGCATGTATGCACCTGCCTGGGTTGCCCCTGAAGGTACGTAAGGGCATCATGTTGGGAGGTAGAGAAGGACTGGCTCAGTAAGAGCGGAAAGGGCAGACAGGACAGGCTAGGAAGCCAGAACAAACACTCTCTCCAGCTTTGCAGAAGAAGCCTGAAGACACAAACAGACGCTCAGCAGATATGTGGAGTTTTGCAGTGCTTCTGTGGGAACTGGTGACCCGAGAGGTACCCTTTGCTGACCTTTCTAATATGGAGATTGGAATGAAGGTGAGTGCAGAACGGTCGGGATGTGCTTACATTATAGTGGCCCTAGGCAATACTCAGTTGTTCAGATATATGGTAATCCTGTCCAAGGCCACTTGAAATTGAGGTTCACCTTTATTCCCTTGTATTTACAGGTGGCACTGGAAGGCCTTCGGCCTACCATCCCACCAGGTATCTCCCCCCACGTATGTAAACTCATGAAGATTTGCATGAATGAAGACCCAGCTAAGCGACCCAAGTTTGACATGATCGTGCCTATCCTGGAGAAGATGCAGGACAAATAGGACGGGAAGGTCCTTGGCTAAACTCCAGAGGTGTCAAGGCATGGTTGGGGGAGTACATTTCCCCAAAGCAGTAGGCCTCTGGTTGCTGTTCCTGTCTCCAGTCATGGTACTACCCCAGTTATGGGGCCTATCCCTTGCCCCCATCTCTACCATTGTGGCCCCAAAAGGGGCTGGGCTCAGAGCTTTGTCACTTGCCACATGGTGTCTCCCAGCATGGGAGGGATCAGCCCCGCCTGTCACAATAAAGTTTATTATGAAAACAGGCTGGTGTGGGGATATGGGAACAGACAAGCACATCTGGGTAGGGTGGCTCAGGTGAAGTAATGCGGCTTCTTCACATTGATGCCATACTCGCTGAGGGCAGGGGTCAAGTCCTCCATGGTTAGAGTGTACTTGCGGTCCTGAGGGAAGAGGGAAGAGCACCAGCTGAACACAAGAATCCCAGATTCCAATTCCAGATAAGACTGAAGTAGGCCTTACACCTCCCCTAAGATGCAGTTTCCCCACAGAAGGGTTCCAGGCTAAGTTACTCCTCTACTGCTGTGGAGGGTAGTTACGGATTCAGTGAGCCACCCTTCACACCTTGCTCTTGCTTCTGGAGCTGCCAGAGGCTGTGCCCTTCATTTTGCAGTGTTGTAGGGCATCATTGGCAATATCTGAGATGAATTTCTGGGCAGCTAAGGAGATGAGCCGGATTCTAGAGAAAGAGAGAGAAAAAAACGATATGAGGAGACCAACAACAAACTGTACAAGCACTCAAGCTGTAACCTGCCCTGGGTTTACTCACATTCGTGGGTCTGAGGCTTCAAAGCCAGCACGGTTCAGGTAGTAACCAGTGACTGCGTCTGGAATCTGAGGAATCAGACAACTGTCAGTGTTAGGCTTGGCCCTGCTGGGCTGAGAGTGGAGGAGTGAGGGAAGTTAGGGGGTGAACCTATCAGGAAGGTAGCAGCTTGGGTGACGGGAGGGATAAAAAAAAAAAAACAAGAGCTAGCACTAGCAGGGGGACCAAATACAGCACCGAGGTGGCCAGGAGTTAGCTTGATCGCGGGCCAGAATGGCCCAGTTCAGGTGAGAAGCCCACCGTAGGCGTGTAATCCTCCAGCTGCATCAAGAAGTCCACCAAAGGCGTGCTGGATACCACGGGCTTCACCTCTCCGTTGGCGGCGCTCGGGAGGACGTAAACGCCATTGGACATCGCCCCCTCCGGGGGGGCCGCGCCTCCCGCCGACACCGGAGCTGGAGGGGAACGCGCAAACTGAGACACGGGAGGGGGCTGGAGGGCCCCGCTTGCGCCTGCTTTGTGCCCGCCGCCCGCCGCCGGCCCGGGTCACGGACGCTCCCCTCGCCCTCGGCCG
>NW_012267432.1:1096071-1139132 GCF_000151885.1 Dipodomys ordii
CCGCGGGCGCCGGGGCCGAGGCGGCGGTGGCCGGGGCCGCCTCGAGGTCCGCGCCAGAGCCACTGCAGCCGCTCATCAGGCCGGTGGGAGAGGCGGCGAACAGAGCCGCTTCCGCTTCCGCTCACGTTACGCACAGCCTGGGTGACGTCGCACGCCCAGCGACTCTCCCCGCCCGTGGCAGCGGTAAGTTCCCGCCCTTCCTTCCGGCTTCCTGTCCCGGCCCCGTGGGCGGATTTGCTGAAACAGACCGAAGGGCGGGGACCTCGCCGTGGAAAGCTTGGCCTCCGCCATGCCAGCGGGCACCTCCCCTGGGGTGTGTCCACGACCTTGTCCCCGGCCGTGGCCCGGTTAAACCCGGGGCTCAGACCTTGCTTAGCGGTGCGCGGCCCACACCCGCCGACTGGGGCCTGCCTGACAGGCCGAGCTCCCTTAGTGCAGGCCGGGGGCGGTGGCGCACGCCTGGGATGCCGCTGAGGAGGCTGAGAGCTGCGGGTCGCGCAGCGAAGCCGGCCCGGGCAGGCAAGTCCCCGAGACGCTCACCTCCAATTAACCACTGAAACGCTGGACGTGGAGCTGTGGTTCGCGTGTTGGAGTTAGCATTGAGCACAAACGCTCAAGGACAGCCCACCCTCCACACCCCCCAGCCCAGAGTTCAAGCTCCAGGACTGGCGCACCAGACACACACACACACACAGGCAGGTTGTAGTGGAATCGGACAGCCTGTTCCAGACAGGAGAGCAGCACACAGTGCTGCTATAGATGGAGAGAAGAGTGTCCCAGCCTGAAGAAACGTCCTGTACAAAAATCACAGCGAGTGAAAGCGGAAGGTTTTCAGTTCAACAGACATTTATTTAATTCCTGTTTGCCAACTCTGGGCTGGGGCCTGGGCTTACAAATTCTAGGACACAATTCTAGTCCGCTAGGCACCGGTGGTCTTGGAAAGGGTAGCAAACACGTAAACTTGAAATTTCAACACTATATGGTTGTTATCCTGCTAGAGGTAGGCATAGAGTGTGCAGTACAAGGGAGAAAGGGAACTAAACTCTGCAGCCTACTTCCAGGTACCAGAGACTATAACATTCCACTTAATTTTATTCCCGGATTGTGAAAAACAAGGATTGTTGATAACAAACGAGGAAAGTCTCAGAGGGATAAACTTATTTGGCTAAGGGTCTCTCCATCTATGTCAGAACCAAGATTCAACCAGGTTTGGTTTTGGAAATTTAGGATTTTTCTGTAATAATGTTAACTAGCCTCAGGGAACTAGGAGGTAAATTCTGAGTTGAATCTTTAAAGAATTCTGGAAATCAACCTAGCAAATGTATTGGGTGGTGGTAAGGTGACTGAATAGTTTGAGTTAGGGTGAGAATTCCTGGAGGTTAGGTAGGAGAAAGGAAAAATAATTTGTTACTTAAGAAAAAATAAGTTTTGTGAGCCATGAAGTTTTTTAAAAAGAGTAAAAGGGGATCTGAGAATATTGCTTAGTGGTAGAGTGCTTGCTTAGCATGCATGAAGCCCTAGGTTCAATTCCTCAATACCACATAAACAGAAAAGGCTGGACATGATGTTGTGGCTCAAGTGATAGAGTGCTAGCCTTGAACAAAAGAAGCCCAGGATCAGGGCCCACACACCTGAATTCAAGCCCCAGGACTGGCAAAAAAAAAAAAAAAAATGCCCATGCTTAACCCAGTAATCTTTGAAAGGATTTTATCAACTAAATAGCTTTATAGTATTGTGTTTTACTCTGTAAGGTGATTTAGTGATGAGCAGGAAGGACACACATTGTTTTTGTTTTGGTTTTCTTTTCAAGGGTTTTATGTCATTCTCTGAATTACAGTAGCAGTGTGGATGGAGAAAGGTGGATATGTTCTAGAGATACTCAGAAATATAACTAGGAAGACTTTTGGATCGGATAAGGTATATTTAAGAGTCAGTAGGATGGGTTAAACTGAAGGTAGTAGAGGAGTGAAAAAAAATGAGAATCAAAGACACAGACATCTGGCTTGGTTCAAAGAAGCACAGTACTTACCAAGACAAAACAAGAAGTTTTGGGGCTGGGATGGAGGGAGATGAGGTCTTATATTTGAGGTATCAATCACTATTGAGTAGAAATGTGATCTAGTGAGATGGCTATAGATGCCAGTGGTTTGTTCCAGGAAACAATGAGTAAAATAAGTACAAAAGAGAATAAAGCAATGAAGAATAGCCAACATTCTGTGAGGAAGCAGAGACAAGTTTACGAGTGAGGAAGGTAGAAGTGATCAAAATTAAGCCCTGGAAGAAAATTTCTAGGAAATACATCATTGTGCACAGATTGATAAGTATACAGTGGAGGTAAACAAGGAGGCCATTGCCTCTCAGCATCAGGGAGGAAAGAGTAAAAGATGGGGCAACAACTTCATTAACTGGAGGGCAAAGTTGAAGTGAAATAGTGCACATAATATTATAGAAATGGGCACCAGATCTGGGCCTGCTGGTATCAGTGCTAACAGGCTGTACCCTTCTCTGTTTTCACATCCTTGACTGAAAAGAGGAAGTGGGAAGAAAAGAAAAATGCTAGTGATTACATCTTGGGAAGGAGCTTAAAGCAGAAGTTGGGGGACTTGAGCATGATAGAGCCCAGTAGGATTGGGAGTCAGGGTTAGGGAGATAAGCTGTCTACAGAAATCAACAGTTGAGGGTACAGCAGGGGTCCCAACAAGGCAGAAAAAGGAAGTGAGCCATGGAAGTGCATGGATGAACTGTTCGGCTTTTCTGGCAAGAAAGGGTCAAGGCTTAAGTAGTGTCTTCAGTAGGGCTGGAAAGTTGGGTGTTCCCCAGCCTGTCACAGGATCCCAGCCAGCACCAGAGCAGAAACCCTGACCCTCCACTTCTTCATTCAGACAGGACTCATGGCAGCCATGTGTTACCTAGAAAGGAGGTGGGCATGAGAACTGAACCTGCCCATATAGGTACCTAGATGACATTTCTTCACTGTGTATGAATGTCCCAAAGGCTATCCCACATTAGACCTGCCCCCAAATTATTCCTCCTCATACTCCTACAATAATATCCACATGCTTCTTTTCCATACTTACATCAAAGAGTCCTGCCCCACGCTGCTGGTACAGCCTTGGGTTGAGAAAGCCAAGAACAGGGCGGCCGCTGAGGATTCTGTGTTCATTTATCAAGGATAAGATCCCCCCAAACACTGGAGTAGAGGCCTGCAAGGCAGAGATAGGTAGATGCTGGATTTCAGAGTGACTGAACTTTTGGGGATGAAGGTTCAAAAGGATCAGAGGTCTCAGAAGACTGAGAGGTTCTACCTGCAAGGTCTAGTGGGTAGATGAGTAAGGACAGTTCCTGAGTGGGGGGTTTGATGCCAGGCTGATTCTTTTTGTGCCAGTACTGGCACTGAGCCCTTTTGCTCAGGGCCAGTGCTCTATCACTTGAGCCACAGCTCTACTTCCTGCAGTTTGTGGTTAGTTAGAAGTAAGAGTCTCACAGACTTTCCCTTTCTGGCCTGGCTTCAAAACATGATGCTCAGATCTCAGTCTCCTGAGTAACTAGGATTATAAGTGTAGACCACTGGTGCCCGGTGCCAGGCTGATTCTTACCGAGGTTCCAGACACCCATGGAATGGGCACACTGTTGCTGACCACCCAGTAGCCATCAGAAAGTGCAGCAACATCTGGGTAGGCACGGCCACTGGCATTGAAGTAACTGGATGGTGGCAGTTTGGGGCTAGACTTCAGGAATTGGGCTACAGCTTCTTCCTAAAAGACATTTTTGAGTATTTATTAGTCTGTGGCCTGTCCAGCAGTGTGATGAAGTGAGGATCCCCAAACCACTTATCCATCCACACAAACATGTACCTACCTGGTATGAAGGCTGTGGGAACACATTGCTAAATCCACCACCGCTGATGTAGTCAACTATCTCATTTGTGACAAGGAAAGGATTCCGGAAGGAAGTGCCTCCCACTGTAGTAACATAGGGGCTAAGGGAGAAAACAGCATTCAAATAGTTAGGGACCTCTAAAACATGTGGATATGGGTGGGCTAAGTCATGCTACAAGGGCCAGATGTTGTAAGGAAGCATGCACACGGAGTTGACTGCAATGTTTTGCATGCTTCAGGCATGGTCTGAGTTAATTATGCATATAATCTGTCACAAAAAGGCCCAGAGCTTAAGAAAGAGAAACATTGGGAGCTGTGTCCTAATCAAGAGACTTTGGGCCTGGGACACAGGAAGTGAGAGCGTGGGTAATGCTGAGGGCTAAGTCATAGGAGCACTTAGGAGGGTCAAGTCGAAGGTTCTAGAACATAAAGTGAATGATTCATGTTACCCTGTGAAATATTTGTGGTCACAGGGAAGGTGTAAGTTGTGTTGCGTACCTGGATGCAGGGAAGCTAGGCCGGAACTTGTGTCTTCCAGAGACAGACCAACAACCCGCTCCACTATCACCTGAGAGAGAGAGAGAGAGACAGAGAGAGAGAGAAGCTTGGCATTCATATTAGTTGGTTATATTTTAGTATATAGGTTCCTAAACTAGATGGGAAACATCAGTATTCACTGTTACAACAGGAGCTCACAATTTAGATCACACCCATAGACCCTGTTAAGATTCTGAGTTCAGATAATCAGAGACCAAGCTCTGTTGGGTTAAAGCTCCTAGGTTGGGTGAGTGGGTAGGAGATCTAAGTTTAGATTACCTGAGGCAAAGAGCAGAGTGAGACCTCGAGCAGCAGCCTTCATAAACTCGGTGTTGACCCTCTGGATGTAGGCACTGCTGAGGGAGTCCTCATCATCTCCGTAACTCACAGTGTGCACGTATGGTAGGGCTGACTGATTATTGAGCAGCAGGAGCCACTGTAAGAAGGGCTCTTGTGCCTCATGCCGGCCTAGATTATTTAAAATTTAAAAAAAAAAGTGGGTACAAGGGGGGTTGTCAAGATCCACCTCAAGCTTAGGTCATTCCCTTGATGGAGCAGGGATCCACCCCACCTCCCACCATCTAGTCCCGTTAGCAGTACCAGGGCTGCTGTAGACCCATGTGGAGATGTTGGCACCAGCACTCATCAAGTATTCCACATCAAGACTGGCCTCGATCCCGGCCCGGCCCCGGCCCTGTTTTCCAACCACACGGGCCACTGATTCCTGGTGTGCAAATTTGCCACCAAAGAGATGCATGAACTCAACCAGGTCTGAATTATGGAAGTACTGTTCCAGGAACTATGGAGGGAGTCAGAGCAGAATCATGGGGTCAGAGAGTAAGCCCCAGTATGGCAAGACATGGAAGACACCGTGGGGAGGCCATGAGGACCCTGGAGCTCCCTGCTTGGCTCACCTGGGCACAAGCCTGGCTGTTGTTAGTGCTGCCAGAGCCCACATCTTGTTCTGTCAAGTTATATCGTTGACGGATCACAGAAGGAGTCACTCCCAAGTGCATGCCAACAGTTCCTGCCACTTGCGGTCCGGGGCGTTGTCTCAGGGATGAGGTAGGGGGAAAGCGGTGTAGGCCTCCCACTGTGGGAATGGGGTCAGGCTTCAGGAGATCTTATAGACTATTTGCCACTGACAGTACCCAACAACCCCGCCTCCCCCAAACCCCCATCCCAGGTCCAGTCCCATGATCTGCCTTTCCCAATCCCCACCAACCACGCCAGGTTTACCAAAATCCACATGAGGGGCCAAGGCCTGAGGAAGCTGGTAGGAATGTAAGGACCTTACAACATGGGTCTCTGCAGGTCCCCCCACAAAGCGATGAAACTCAGCTCCGGGGAGCAGTAGCTCTGCCTGACTAGAGGTTAGAGTTGAGAAAACAGAGGTAAGAATGCATGGAATGGAGCAGAGGAGGCAGCCCAAGCACCACACCAGTCATGCATTAACTACTGCCCACAAGCTCTTGGCAGGTTCTCAACTCATCCCCTTGGGGTGACTAGTCTCCCTGATGGGACAATTGGTATCCTTCATGGGGGCAATCATTCCACTGGGCAAACATTCCCTCTCACCGGACACTTAGAGAGCAAGTCAGAAAATCCCGGGTGGTCACGGAATGGCAGTTTCGGGCTCCAGCTGCCGAGAGCCATTTTTGGACTGTGAGGAAGGTAAGCAGCGATGGCTGGACCAGCTCAGCCACATCCTCTAGGGTTAAGTATTTTCCTGCAATGATTCAAAAGAGAATCTTGTTTTAACTCACTGATTTATCAAGTTCCCTCTTTGGACCTCAACCAGGAAACATCAGGACTCTGAGAGAGGGCTGGGTAGGGGCTGGTGTCCATGGGGAAAAAAAAGATGGGAGAGACTTGGAATACCATGACCAAGAAATATGGAGTCAACCTAAAGGCTACTGGATTACAAATATTATAGCATGGTATTCATCTGCCATGGTTGGAGGAAAAAATAATGGAAGTTAATAATTTAAATTTTTCCATTTTAACCTTATCTCCAATAAAAGTTTTCAAAGTTCTTGAAACTGATTATACAGCATCTAATTTTGTTCAAATCTCTATACTTCTTGGTTTTAAAATTAATGTGATGATTTACTATTTCCTGCATCTATGGATGATCCCTCACCTCTATCTTTCACACACACACACATTTTCCCTGCCATAAAGGACTTTAACCAAGTGAGGGATACAATCCAGCTTGACCATTGAAGAGACTGTTTTGGAGTCGAGTGGGGAGTACAGTGAAGAGCGGAGTGCTGGGAACTGCAGACCAGTCAGGAGAAAGGGCAGTAGTCAAGGAGAGAGACTATACAGTGAACTTAATAACAATGGGGGCAGGCCAGAAGTAAACCAATGCAAAGGCAATAAATAGAGTGGCTGAACTGGCAGCCTCCATGTCTGAGCAGAAGAGGAAAGAGAAGTGGGTTTGAGGATGTAGGAAGCAATTTGAGTTGAGGAGCACTCACATGCACTAGGCTCTATCTCCTCACTTGCCTAGTAACAAGTAAGTAGTAAGAAATTTGAATTTAGATCTGATCATAAAGCTTGCTCTTAATCATATCTACCTTGGCTTTTTCAGACTGAAGAACACAGGTGGAAAATTGGAAATAGGGTACAAAGTTACAGTGTTTAGCCGAATTTCTGGTGTGCTTTTTCATTCAGCAACTCCCCAGTGACAGTTACTGCCATTCAATTTCCTTGAGGGCACCATGAACACAACCCTGCCATGATCTGCACCATCCCCTGGCAGGTCAAAACTCCCTGTCCCTCACACACCCCACTTCCGCCCCCAGTCCCGATAGGCACCGTATTGAGGCGAGCTGGGATCCGATAGCACTTGTACCAACTCTGAGAGTCTCTCCAGGTTCTGCTGTTTCAGGGCAAAAGTGAGACTCAGCTCTTCCTCAGGGTCCACACGGCCCAGGGACACCCAGCCTGGGGGCAGCCTGCAGTGTCAGGAAGGGAATAATCCTTAGTTAGGATAGGAATTGGGAAATATGGGTCATGGAGGGTTCTGGATTAACAGCTGAGTCTTTGGGCAGGATTCCCAGACGGAAATGGATCATAGCAGGTGATCAAGACTGATGTCTGAGGATAAGGCTACGGAGTAGTACTAGGGTGAGGGAGGACAGTGGGTACAGAAATGGGAATGGGGAAAGGTGTAGTCAGTGTTAAAGCAACTCACGTCAGACGCTGGTCAGGCTCTGGACTATAACTGCACTTGCAGGCGGTGATGACGGCAAGGAGCCCTAGGAGGCTGCGGGAACGGCGGGTGAGTTTCAGTGTGATCTGGATTGCCATTGTATTCCCACCCTCTCTATGTATTCCCTCCAATTTGATCCCCTTCACCTGCCTCCCACCAGTTTCTCACCGGACTTGGAGTCTCATCTTGCCTTTCTGATGATCCGAGATCATGTGACAAGTCACGTGGCCTGGTCTTCCACTTCCACATTCTCTGCCTAGCAACTAGTGACAAAGATGGCTCCTCCCTCTCAAATGAATGTTCCCAAATGCATAGGGCTGCCCTCGGATCTTCTCTTACCTTGTTATGCATTTCAGATCAGAGTTCCCAACCTGTTGCCCACATCCTGCCACCCAAGAATCACAAGAGAATGGGCTTTGAAGATTCACAGATAGATACTTCCTAGAGGTGTGATAGTAGGAAAACGATTTTACCTCTCAGAGCCTAGACTTACTCATTTATAAGAGACTGTATGTGGTTGCAGTGAGAATTTACACCGATGTAAGTAAATCACCGAATGTAAAACTCTTATTCTAGATATTTAGTGGCTCCAAGGGGGAAGGATCTCTTTGCTGAACTGCTCTCATGTCCATCCTCCCCTCTCTTCAGACCCTTGGTCCCACAGTCCTAGATTCTTTCCCAAAGAACCAATCCCTCTCTGCTACCCTTTTGCCCCAGGTAGGAAACTTACTACAAGGCGATAAATCAGCCTCAAACTAGGCTCCTGAGCTCCCAGTGCCATCTGTACCCCAAATGCCCCCATGTGCACTACCCTTTTGCATCCTCTGAGGTGTCCACAGTACTGCCAGATGCCTTCCATTCATCCCCACAAAGCAAAGCTGGAGGCTGGATACAAACTGCAGTTTATTAAGGCTCCAGAGTGAGAATTGGCACTTGTTCTGGGCAGGGGCAGGACCCAAGGGAGTAGGGTCCAAAGAGTTTGGAGGGGCCTCTTCCATCCCCCATGGCCCCCAATAAATAAAGTTCAGCTCCATTACAGGGTGCTGGTGCAGGGCAGGAAGTCCTCACTGAGAACCCAGGGCTGCCGCTTCCTTCATATTTCTCCCCACACTACGGACCTGGCCACAAGCCAGTGACCAACAGACCCTCTGGTCCTAGTGCTCTGAGGAGGCTGGGGTGAAATGTGGGACCTGGCCCCACAGGAGTTTAGGGTAGAGAGCTGGGGCTTGGTGGTGGCCTCCCCACGGCCAGTCGTGGTCCGAGGCTGCTCTGGGGCAGGCTCAGAATGGGGCCTGCATTGGGGACACTGTGCGTATCCCAGGTCGGGGCCCAGCCTGGGCCACAGCTAGATGTGTAGCTCTGTGTCATCAGGTGGCTCCAGACCAGACTCTGTGCTGAGTGCTGAAGCTGAAGGGCCCTGGGCCACTCCAAATGGTGAGACAACGGGTGAGCGAGCAGCCAAAGGAGATAGTGAGGGTGAGAAGCTGGGGGACATGGCGGCTGAGGACAGGGATCCTTCATGACTGATGGGGGAGCGATGGGAGGCTGGTGGGAAGATAGCACGGGCTACCGCTGTGTTGGCAGGCTTGGGGGGCACAGACTTGGCTCCTGGATGGGCCACAGCAGTGATGAGGGGTGGTGGGTCAATACGGGGAGCTGGGGGGCAGGGCCGGGCTTCATCCTTGAGCCGAGCGATCTCTGTGAAGACACTGGCTAGGGGCTGGAACTGAGGGCACCAGCTCAGCAGGTAGTCCCAGTTATAGCTGCCACGGAGCTCCTCTTCGCCAGCTACGATGGCCGTCAGCGCACCTGCCACACACGGCTTGCCATCTGCTGGGAATCCATAGTCCCCAGTGGGGGCGGGGCTCAGGCCACACCCCCCAAGAAAGGCTGTGGCGGTAGCTGGGGTCCCCTCCTCTCGATACAGAGTGGCTCCTGCACCTGGCAGCAGCAGCCCTGCCTTGCGGCCCTTATACCAGGTGTCAGGGGCAGGTGGCTCACAGGATGTGTCACTGAGTCCATCTGCATCCTGCTGGATGCCTGAGTCAGGACCACGGGCAGCCAGGGAAGATGCCACACTGGCCACACGTGGGAATTCATTGATCATGCGGATCTCATCATCCTCTGCAGCCTCTGCGGAGCCTCGGCCGCTTGAATGTGAAGGGTCCAGGGAGCCGCCACGGGGGTAAGGGCCTCCAGCTCCTGGTCCCCCGTAGCTGGGGAGAGTCTGGTGATACAGGTGTTCTGAGGGTGGTGGACTGGGTGGTTCCCGGCCCAGCTTCTGCAGGGAGCCACTGGCTAGGGGTGCTGCCTGTGACATTGGGCCAGGAGCTGACTCAGCCTTGCGGTTACGGGCCCGAACAAGCCCTAGAACCAGAGCTGCCAGTGCAAGTACCACCACAACTCCCAAGGAGGCTGCCACAGCCCCTACCAAGAGCAGGTTAAGATCAGGTGCCAGTCCCAGTGCAGTATGGGTGATATCCACAGTCACAGGCACTGTGGCACTCCGGGACCCGGGCAGAGGCCCCCGTGCTACTACCTCCAGCCTTAGCTCCCGTGGCGTTTCACGCCGGGCCCGTCCCCCGCCCCCAGAGGTGGCTGTTCCACTGCCTGGAGCCCGACTGTCCACTCGAAGGTACAGGGCGCCTGTAGTCTGGTTGATACCAAAATAGGGAGAAGAAGAGGCAAGGGAATAGAGCACCAGCCCATCAGCACCTCCATCCTCATCTGTGGCCTGCACATGGCCCAGGCTGTGGCCTCGCTGGGCACCCTCTGGCACTTGGAAGTGGAATGCTGGAGCTAGGAACACGGGATCATACTCATCCTCTCCAGTCACTAGCACTGACACAGTGACAGAAGCCGAGAGATTGCCAGCATCCGCAGCACCCACCAGCAGTCGGAAGCTTCCTGTGTGCTCATAGTCAAAGGGTACTCGCGCTCGCAGCTCTCCACTGGAGCTGTTCAGTGCAAACGCCTCACGGCCCTCAGGCCCTGGCCCAGCCTCCAACAGACTATAGCGGAGCTTCCCAAAAGCCCCGGCATCCCCATCGATCGCATGCAGAGTGGTCACAAGAGTGCCTGGAGGCTGGTTCTCAGCCAGGCTGGTACTGAGCAAGTTCAGTGGGAAGGCTGGGCCATGGTCATTCACATCCTGGACCTCGACTGTCACTGGTGCCAAAGCAAAGTGTGCCCCTGCAGGGTCAGTAGCCTGCACTACGAGCTGATGTCGAGACTGGGTCTCACAGTCCAGAGGGTGAGCCAATCGCAAGGCACCTGAGCTCTCATCCAGCTCAAAGAGCCCCAGGGGGTCACCTGAGCTGAGGGTGAAATGCACAAGGCCATGAGGGCCGGGGTCAGCATCAGAGGCCTCCACGTGCAGCAGCTCAGCACCCACAGGCATGTCCTCAGGTACCGTCACACGGTAGGATGCTCGGGTAAAGACAGGTGGATTGTCATTGACATCTAGTACAGTGACAGTGACGGACACAGCTGAACTTCGGGGTGGCTGCCCTCGGTCAGATGCAGCCACGGTTAGGTTGTACTGCGTTAGGGTTTCAAAGTCCAGTGGCTCAAGCAGTACCAGGCATCCCAAGGCCTGAGGACCCGGTCCAACACCCTCCCCAGCCTCAGCCAACCGAGGTTCCAGCTGGAAGACCCGGCCCCTGTTGCCACTAACGATGCTATAGTCTACAGTGGCATGGGTGCGGCTTCCATCAGCATCCGTGGCCTCCAGGGTGAGCAGAGTGGAACCAGGGGGCAGATCTTCAGTTACAGCCACACGGTAGTGTGGCAAAGTGAAGCTTGGGGCATGGTCATTCTGGTCTTGCAGCTGGACATGTACTGTGGCTCGGGCTGCCCGGCGTGGAGCTCCGTGATCTCGTGCTTCCAGTATCACATCCAACACTCCTGGCCCCTCATGGCTTAAGGCCTCTGTTCCTACTGTTGTGAACAAAGTTCCTGAGAGGAGAAGAAAAGGGAAACACACATTCATTCAGCAGTGGCCAAACTGTGTCAGCAGAAGACATATCACCTTCAGGTGATTTGGATTTGGAAGTCAGACTCTAGGGATGTGCTAAAACAGTATGCAACAGCCTCAAAAGACTCAGCTCAGGAACAGACAGGCAGTCAGGCTTATATTAAAGACAAAGTTGGTAGAAGGTGCTCCTCGAATCAGAAGTCTAGGAGTCAAGTTATTGGTAACAAATTCTAGAAATAACATCTTAATTAACATATGGCCAAATATGGTTAAAAGATCAAGGGATCACATTGTAGGGAAGACATACCGTTGTTGGGGTCAACACTGAAGCCCTCCACGGGAGAAGCCAGATGGTAGGAAATGTGGCCATTGGCACCTGAGTCTCGGTCCGTAGCAGAGACAGAGAGAATGGCACTGCCCGGCGGTGTATGCTCAAGCAGCATCACCTAAGGTGTGAGAAACAGTGTTTAGGATCAAACATCCCAGCTTCCCTGCTGCCCCCAGCCTCTGTGCTGGAGCTTGATCCAAAAAGCCATGTTTGGCATCCATTCCAGCTTGAGAGCTATACTTGTTAAGCTTTGAGTGAGAACTCCTTTTCCCCCTTTCTGGTCACAGGATACAGTACCTAGATATAGTCTACAGGCCCTGGAAGGCTGGTCTGAGATGGGACATTCCTGTTTGCCAATGGACTCTAGCATCCAGCTGACCCCAAACACTTTTAATCTGTCTCCTCCCTGTCCAGCAGGAACAATCCTGGGCCCACTTGTGGAGGCATCTAGGAGTGAGTACCTGGTAGAGACTATGTGAGAAGGTAGGTGTGTTGTCATTGACATCCTCCACAAGCACCGTGAGGTTGGCGTGGCCCTCATGAGGTCCATCATGTGCCAGCAGCTGCAGATGGTAGTGGTCACACTGCTCAAAGTCTAAGGGGCCCGTGAGGGAGACACGTCCTCCATAGCGGCCAATACTGAAAGGATCCTGGGGCCCAGATGGGCTCAGCACATACCATAGCACTGGACCAGAGTCCACATCATTCCCTGTTACCTGTGCAATTTCTGAGCCCAACAATGCATCTGCAAAACACCAGACAAGGGAGTTCATCAGGGTCTTTATGTACTCTTGGAAGTACAGGGTGGGTAAGTTTTTCTCTGCCACCTTTTATTCCTTTCACTTTACGTAGCCCTCACCTTCTGACACTCGGAGCTCCCAGGGCTGGGGGATGGTAGGACGGTTGTCATTGGTATCGATGACCATCACTGTCAGTGTGGCTGAGCCCACCAGGGCCGGGCTCCCTCTGTCTGTAGCCATCAGTACTAGCCTGGACACAGAGCACAATCAGATGGAAGGGCCTGGAGATAAGAGTGAACTTGGGAAAGGCTAAGGGAACTCAAGTCAATGCTTGACTTTAGGGAATCTCAGGACGTAGCCTAGGGATTGTGAGGAATACAAGATGAGGCTTGAAAATATACAGGCCCAAGATGGAAGCCTTGGGTCTGCAGAAGTCAGGTCTCACCGTGTTTCAGCCCAGATCTCCCGGTCCAGGATAGCTGTGGTAGTGATCGTGCCTGTGGCTGGGTCTACGTGGAATAAGCCTCGTGCTGGCTGGGAGGCAGCCAGACTATAGGAGATCTGTCCTCCAGAGCCTTGATCCAGGTCATCTGCCTCCACCTGGTGAGTGTAAGAGATGGTTGGCACTAGCTTGGCCACAAACAAATCAGACCAGCTCATCCCTCCCATCTTCCCATCACATCCCACACCTGCAGTACGGGCCCTTCCAAGGGCCGAGATTCTGGCAGAAAGGCCACATAGTGGGGTCGCAGGAAACGGGGAGCATTGTCATTGGCATCTTGCAGGGTCAGGGTCAGCACAGAGAAGGCAAAGGCTCCTCCACTCTCTGCCTGCAGCACCAGTCGCAGACGCGGGCTCGTCTCAAAGTCCAGCCCGTCGGCTGCACGAACTGTGATGGCTCCTGTTGGGAGGCAGACTGCATCAGTGAGTCCTTTTCCTTACCCCCGGAGTCTCCTCCTCCAAGGCTGCTTACTCAAGAGAACCCTTTCCCCTTTCAGTCTCGTGTGGTCCAAAGAACCTGCTTCTGCCTCCCCAGGAACCTATCCCCTTCACACAAAGCCCCTGCTCTGATCCTTTACCTGTATTAGGCTGGATAGAGAATATCCCTTTCTCGTTTCCACTGAGAATGCTATAGATGATTGGTCCACTTGAGCCCCCTGCGTGGACAGCCTTAGGGGAGACAACAGAAGTCCCTGTGGAGACAATGAGAGAGGGTGGTACTGGACTGTGGGCACTCCAGGAATGAGTAACTCTAGCCCATCCAGGGATACAAATTTAGGGGCACATGGCTGGTGACCAACCTGGGGGTGCATTTTCACGGAGCACAGCTTCACTACTTGCTCGGGAAAAGCGGGGTCCACGTTCAGGCTCCCCTTGAAGTCCAACAATGACCACTCCAGTGGCAGAGCGAGCTGGACGGCCAAGATCAGTAGCCACGATGAAGAGGACACGATCTCGGGGTCCCAGAGCTACAGGAGAGCGGGTCACCCGGATTTCACCTGTGTAAGAGTCCACGGTGGTGCCAGGAGGTGGTGTGCCTGCCAGCCGGTATAGAATGGAGGCGTTGGCACCAGCATCACGATCTTCAGCTCGCAGTGTGGCCAGAGCCAGTGTTGGGGTACTGAGGCTGGGGCCTGGACGGGGGAGGCGCAGACGCAGAGGACTGGTAGGGAAAGTGGGTGCGTGGTCATTGACATCGCGTACCGTGATGGTGACAGGTACTGTGCTGCTCAGGGGCCCGGCCGCCGCACTATCCACCGCACTCACAGAAAAGGTGTAGCTGGGAAGGTGTTCTCTGTCCAGCGCTGTGGCTGTACGCAGTTCCCCAGAGGTTGGCTCTAGCAGGAAGGCTCCTGCTGTGCCTGCACCCAGGTAATAGGTCACACGGCCATTGGCCCCAGCATCAGGATCATGAGCCTGCAGTTGCAGCAGCAGTGTTCCTGCAGGTGCATCTTCGGGCACCTCCACTGAGTAGGCAGGAACAGGGAAGGCTGGGGCATGGTCATTGGCATCTAGTACAGTCACTGTCACAAGCAGAGTAGCACTGAGAGCTGGCTGGCCTCCATCCTGGGCTTCTATCTGCAGCTGGAATGATGGTTCCACTTCCCGGTCTAGTGGCCTTACAGTGCCAAACTCCCCAGAGGCAACATCTAGGGTAAAGGCGCCTGATGGATCCCCATCTGCAGAGAATAGTTAAGTACACATAAACATAAATGTGTCAGACCATGAAGATGGAAGGGCAATATAGCCAATGACAGAGATACAGGGGATGGAATGGGGCTGGGAGAAGAACAAAGAATCAGAGACAAAGAGGAAAACAAACACTGAAGGTAAGGCTATTGTGAATAAAGCAGCTGCTATCAGAGTGTGATCTGGACAGCCCTTGGAGGCTTGTCCATGAGGACTTGTCACATACTGAAGACCAAACTGTTATCATAGGCATTATGTGCCATTTTCATTCTTATCTCCCACAGTTCACAGGGGATGCTTTAGAATACAGTAAGATCATTGCTTGGTGGATGAAATGTGTGCATATGCATTCTCCTGTTTTCCAGAATATTCTGGGCAGAACAAGTAGAATTATAATTTAAGAAATAGTTTGTGCTGGCGTCCCTGTGTTATACCTATGATCTCTGCATTACTGTCCAACAGACTGTTATTTGAAATCCGAACATTTCCTTTTGTATATGCCAAAGCACCAAGCAGCATATTTAATTGCTTTGTTTCTCAATGATTTTTTTTTTCTGGCCCTGGACTTGTACCCCGGTCCTAAGTGCTTCACTGAGATTTTTTTGCTCAAGGCTAGTGTTATACTACTTGAGCTACAAGCTCCACTTCCAGCTTTTTGGTGGCTAATTGGAAATAAGAATCTCACACACTCTCCTGTCTAGGCTGGCTTTGAGCCACGATCCTCAGGTCTCAGCCTCCTGGAAAACTAGGATGCTAGGGTTACAGATGTAAGCCATTACTGGTTGGTATTTAATTTTTATTGTTTTAATATCCAATATAGTAAATGTTGATAAAATTTACATATTAACCTTTTAGAGTTCACATCTGGGTGTGGTGGTTCATATTTTTTGTGGTCAGTCTGGGCAACATAGTGAAAGCCATCACACACACACAAATGTCCTGAGACCAAAACATTTGAGAATCACTACTCAACAGCGAGAGAAAATAAGAAAAGAAAGGAGGAAGTAAAGAATAAAGAAAGAAGCAGGGCCAAAGAGGGAAATTAAGAACTACAGAGGCATGAATAAAGAAAAATAATATCTGGGAGCTGGTGGCTCACACCTATAATTCTAGCTACTCAGGAGGCTAAGATCTGAGGATCGAGGTTCAAAGCCAGCCCTGGTAGGAAAGTCTTTGAGACTCTTATCTCCAATTAATCACCAGAAAACCGGAAGTAGTGCTGTAGTAGAGTGCTTGCCTTGAACTAAGAGCTGAGGGACAGCGTCCAGCCTCAGAGTTCAAGCCCCAAAACTGACAAAAAATAAATAAAATAAGGTCATTTTAAGGAAAATGGATGGGATAAAAGATCATGTTAAGTGAGATAAGCCAAGCTCAGAAAGACAAATAAAATGTTTTTGCTCATATGTGGAAGCAAAAAGATAATAAAAATGTCAGGATTGTAAAAGGGAGAGTGTTGCAGGTGATCAGCAGGTGGGAAGAAGAGAGGAGAGGGTGTCAGGAGATAGTACTATATAGAATACACATACACATACGAAAACAGCATAATGAAACCCACTAAAACTCTTAATAGGGAACAGGAGAGGGAGGACAGTTAAGAAACAGCAATATAAATGGGAGGAATTTGAGTAAAGTACTAGATAGATAGATAGATAGTTAGATAGAATCACAATGTATCATTATGCCAGTAATTATACAATAAAGATGGTGAATGTGATCAAGTTTTATTATATGGATGTATTTATGTAAAGATAATGAAATGCCTTTGTATAGTTAATGCATGTTAAAAAAAATTGACCCCCTCGAGTAAACAGCTGCTCTGAAACTGGCATGGTGGCGTACATCTAATAATGCCAGCACTCTAGAATGCTGAGGCAGGAGGATCCCAAGTTCAAGGCCAGCCTGAGCTACATAGCAAGATGTTGCCTCAAGAAAATAAAATTTAAAACCCTGCAAAAATATTCAGTCTCCCTGCTATTGCTTTTAGTGTAGTTCTAATTTTACTATGCTACAGGTACGTATTTGATACAGACACACTCTGAAACAAGCAGTCTTCTTAGAGTCTCTAGACAATGTTATTGTCTCTTCGTGCTGGTGGCTCACACCTATAATCCTAGCTACTCAGGAGGCTGAGATCTAAGGATCACGGTTCAAAGCCAGCCTGGGCAGGAAAGCCTCTGAGACTCTTATCTCCAATAACCCACCAGAAACCGGAAGTGACGTTGTGGCTCAAGTGGTAGGGCACTCACCTTGAGCTGAAGAGTTCAGGGACAGTGCCAAGGCCCAGAGTTCAAACCCCACGACAAACAAACAAACAAAAAAAGTGTCTCTTTGTGAGAAAGCGCATTTATTAAGAAATAAAGGTCAGAAAAAAGCCAGAGAGGCCGAGAAAAAGATACCCCCAGATATGTTGATGTATGCATGAGGAGAAAAAGTACAAGACATAAACAAGAGGGGAAAAGTGACCCAGACACATTGAAACCAACAGAGGCCAACAGGGAGCAAGCACCAGGCAAGGAGGTGGTAAGTTAGCAAGAATGAGATGGTTCTCACCCAGGATGTGGTACTCCAACTTCCCATTGGCTCCTACATCTGGGTCAGAGGCCCGTAGTGTAGTAAGAGTCTGGGGGTCTTGGCCCTCAGGTACTTCCAGAGAAAGGTGGGCATTCCCAAAGGTTGGAGCATGGTCGTTCTCATCTTCCACGGTCACACGTACTGTGACATGAGTTAACAAGGGGGGTGAGCCCCTGTCCCGTGCATATACTGCGAGGAAGCAAAATTAATGAGGTCTAGTCTCACCTCAGTGTGCTTACACATCTTCACAGATACACATGCTAGCTAGAAAACATCTATCCTGCCACATATTCTGGGCACACATGTGTACATGTGGAACATATGGATACATATAAAAAGCGGTTCTTTTTCTCTCCATCTCCTCTATTTGGTACATGCAAGACCTATCTCCTGTTAGTAGTGGTGAGACTGAAAAGACATGAAATGAGATATCAAAAGAGTTGGGCTCAAGTTCCTGCTTTGCCAGTGTCAAGCTATCTGATACTCATATCAAAACGCTCCTGTTAAGTGGTTGCAGTATAATCTAAGGGAGGCCTAGAGGGCATAGCTGTGACAATAGGCATTTGAAATTCTGTATGGTCACAGTAAGGACAATTCAGAAGTCAGCTCACCTAGCATCCTATCTAAATCTTGTCTTTCCATAAGCTGTGCTAGACTAGATGGAACTTCTAGAAGATAAGTACTTTGGTTGTTCTACCCATGTTTGCAACACTCGTGGCTCTCACCTGTTAAGTTGATCTCCTCTTGTTCCTCTCGATCCAGGGCACGGAGAGTCGTGAGAACTCCAGTGTTTGGGTCCAGAGAGAAGCTTTCGCCAGAAACACCTCCATAAGTGACTTGCCCATTGGCCCCTGAGAAGGGGCAGCATGGGGAGTGATCAGAGGGTAAACACACCCTGTATTCCTCTGTCTCTCCCTCTTACAATCCATACCCCACTAGGTCTTACCCAAGTCAGGGTCAGTTGCCCGCAGGGTGAGCAGCGATGTACCAGGGGTGCTGTTCTCACGCAAGACGACGCTGTACTCCTGTTGCTGGAAAGTGGGAGCCTCATCGTTGACATCAACGATGCTGACAGTCAAGAGCTGAGTGGATGAGCGAGGCGGGGAGCCGTGGTCTGAAGCCACGATGGTCAGTATATGCTCAGCTCGCTGCTCTCGGTCCAAGGGCCGCACCACGGACAGGGCTCCTAGGTGAGTAAGAAGGCAGATTGGTAGCAACCTCCACACTCCCCGCATCTCAGCATCCCCCAGGCCCACACCCCTGGCACAATGCTCACCAGTGCTCGCGTGCAGCCGGAAGTGGCCGTCTCCCCCAGCTGCCAGGCGATAGGACACGCGCGCCGCCTCCCCCAGGTCCGGATCTCGGGCCACCACGTGCAGGGTGGTGGGCCCAGGCGGCTGGTCCTCGGGGAGGCGCACGCGGGAGGGCGAGGCGAACACCGGTGCGTTGTCATTTTCATCCGTGACAAAGACACGCGCGGAAACGCGGGCTGCGCGGCGGCGGCTGGCATTGCTGGGCCGGTCGCTGGCTTCCACGAGCAGCAGCAGCGCGGGCGTGGTCTCGCGATCCAGGCCGCGCGGAGCGCTGAGCGCCCCGGTGCGCGCGTCCAGACGCAGCGCCGGCACCGGCGGCTCCTGGCGGAGCAGACGGTAGCGCACTTCGCTGTTGGGGCCCGGGCCGTCGGCATCCGACGCGCGGAAGGTGTACAGCGCCGCGCCGGGCTCGGGGTTCTCCGGTAACGCCAGCGCCAGGGGGTCGCGCGCAAAGGCAGGTGCGTGCTCGTTCTCGTCCTGCACGCGCACCTGCACTCGCAGCAGCCGCGCGCCCGCGCCTCCCGGCCCCTCGGCGCGCACCGTGAGCGCGCGCCAAGCAGGGCCGGTCTCAAAGTCCAAAGGCCGCGCCAGGTACAAGCGTCCCGAGGTCGCATCCAGCGCGAAGGTGCCCTCGGGGTCAGCGCCACCTACCAGGGTGTAGGTGAGCGCGCCCACACCAGGTGGCTCGGGAGGCGCCACGGAGCCCAACAGGGATCCCGGCTGAAGCCCCTCAGCGGCGGTCACCGTCAGTACGACAGGTACTGGAGCTGCCGGGTCAGGCTCTGCCAGATCCGGCGGTGGCTCGGCCACGCGAGCAGAGGGAAGCACCTGTTGTGGACCGGGGAGGGAGGATGCAATCAGGAAGACCCGTGTAAAAGCAGGTCTGCTCTCGGTAGTAGGGAAAGGTGGTAAGACTAGGCTGAGAAGGCCCATGGGGCCACCACAAAAGCGTGCGCTAATTAATGGAGGGGCACCAGAGCAGCAGCTAGAAGAACGGGGCGTACCTGCACCAGCAGCTGGAGGCTGGCACTCCGAGGTGGGCTGCCTTGATCCTGGGCACTCAGTGTCAGCACGTAGTGGGGCCGCTCTGCACGGATCAGGGATGCTGCAGTGAGCAGTTCTCCAGAGTGAGGGTGCAGCGAGAAGAGCTCTGAGCCAGGACCTGAGGACAGGTAGAAGGATGAGGGTTTGGCTCTCAGAACTGAGAAGGCCATGAAAACAACCCTCCCCCACTCAGCCCCTCCCTTTTTCTTACCACTCCCCTCCCCCCATACCAGTGAGCATGTAAAGGACGGTCCCGTTCTCCCCTTCATCCGGATCCTTGGCCTGCACTGTTGTCACTGGTGTTCCTGGAGGCACACGGTCTGGTACCTATGGGGACACAACTCTTACAATCATCTCCTTCCTATGCTGAAATCAACGCTGAATCCAATACCCCTCACCAGTGTGTAGGCAGAGCATTTTTTTTCTCTCTCTTACCTACACCTAGGGTTCTATAGGGAGATGGCCCCTCCCTCTCCCATTTCAGGACAGAGTCCTGCCATTTTCATACCTGTACAGGAAGTCCCCCACCAGCAGCCCCAGAAGCCTGCAGGAAGGTGGGGCTGTTGTCATTGAGGTCAAGCACTGCAATGTGCATTGTGCCTGTGGTGCTTCGAGGAGGGCTCCCCGCATCCTGCACTTGCACCAGGAGCTGGTAGCTGCTCTGCTGCTCTCGGTCCAGGGTGTGGAGTGTGGTCACTTCCCCTGCAAATGCAGGATGGAGATCATGAGGAGATATTTAGGAATGCAGAGCCTGAAGACTACAGGTGAGAATCTAGAGTTGGGCAGTGTGGGAGGGAATGCCAGGGCTCAACCTCAGGCTAAGTCTTGGTTGTCATACCTAGGATCTGGGCTAGGGGCTGGAGATCCTATCTGGGTGTTCACCCAGCTGTGGACTCTGAGGCTGATGGATCTTAGAATTTGCGTCCCAGTGCTTACCAGTCTGAGGGTGGATGCGGAAGGCTTTGTTGTCCTCTGACAGCTGTGGCAGGCTGTAGGTCAGACGTCCATTAGGTCCGGAGTCTCGGTCAGTGGCAAAAACCCGGCCTACACTGGTCCCAGGGGGCTGGTTCTCAGCCACAGCCAGGAAGGTGGGATCTTCGGACAAGCGGGGACTGTGATCATTCTGGTTGAGGATGCTGACCCTCACTGTGGCTGTACTTGTCTGTTGCCCTAACTCAGCTTTGGACCCAGATACTGCCATTACCTTCAGTGTATATAACTCCTGGGACTCACGGTCCAGTGCTGCCCGTAACCATAGCCACCCACTCTGTGATTCGAGACCAAAGGGGTTTCTGGCTCCATCTGCTGCAAGGTGATAGGTGACAGGGCTCCCATCTGGTGCCTGGGCCTGCACTTGCAAGACCTGAGTTCCAGGGGCGGTACCTGAGGGCAGATCCACACGGTAGCTAGGACTGTCGAATCGGGGACCTACTCCATGGGTCCCCAAGTCCTGTATCATGACCCGAAGTCGAAAATGGCTGGTGCGTGGTGGGGAGCCCCCATCCCGTGCTTCTAGCTCCAGCTCATGATCTGGCCTTCCTGGAGGCCCCAGAGGTACCATAAGCCGTACATGGCCTGTAGTGGGGTCCACGGTGAAAGCTCCATCACCTCCAGCAAGCAGGGTAAAGGTGATCCGGCTGTTAACCCCTGAGTCAGGGTCCACAGCCCGCAGTGTGTAGATGGGAGTTCCTGGAGCAGTGTTTGGTGGCAGTAATACAGTGTCTTCAGATGCAGGGAAAGCAGGGGAGTTGTCATTCACATCATCCAGCAGCACACGCACCCGAGTGATGGCATAAGCTGGGGGCACCCCACTGCCTGCTCGCACCTCCAGCTCCAACACTGGGCCCATAAGCTCTCGGTCTAGAGGGCGAACTGTTTTTAACAGTCCTGAGGTCGAATCTAGGGCGAAGAGTCCTCGGGGATCTCCAGCAGATAGGGTAAGGCTCACAGGCCCAGAGCGACCTAGTGAAGAGGAAGGAAGGATGAGAGAAGTGGTATGGGAGCATCTCTTGAGTTAGAGCCCAGACTCTGATCCCAAGAAAGGCTGAGAGGTACATGTGTGACTTGCAAAGTATTAGGAAGGAGGCAGGAGTTGGCAGGGAAGTTTGTTAGCACTGCAGTGGCATTCATGCACCAGTGTTCTGTATTGGGGATAGCTGTCATGTGACACTCCAGGGTACCCTGAGATGGTGCTGGAGGACTATATTGGAGGTTCTCATACCTGGTGGGTTGCGTGCCTGTACTATGCCCACACTGGTGCCTGGTGCCACATCTTCTGGCACAGAAAAGACATATTGTAGTTGCTCAAATATAGGTGGTGTGGGCGTTCCAGGCACAATGCTGATGTTGACGCGGGCACTGGGTTCAGCCTTCAGGCCACCTCCATCCTGAGCCCCTATCTCCAGCTGCACCACAGAATTAGCCCGTCTGGTCAAGGGCCAGGCTACTGTCAAAAGCCCTAGAAAAAGGGTAGACACAGAGAACTATAAGGAAAGAACGGGGAATGATTATGGAAGGGACACACAATATATCATTTAGACGGGTGGGGGTCAGGGCAAAGGCTGAGAATAGGTCATGAGAGGATCCTCACCTGAGTGCTCATCCAAGGTGAAGAGCGGGGGGCTATTGCCCGCTAGGATGTGGTAAGAGAGTCTTCCATGGGGTCCCTGGTCAGGGTCGTGGGCACGCACCCTCAGCACAGCTGTGCCTGGTGAGCTCTGGACACTCAGACTGGCAGCGTACTCGCGTGGATAAAACTGAGGTGGGTTGTCATTCTCATCCGACACAAACACCTTCACATACACCATGGACTTGAGGCCTCCCTGGTGGGACATGCGGTCCTAGGTCAGATGGATTTGCCTGGCCCTGGCAACAGCTCCGACTCCAATGACCCTGCCCAACATCTGTCTACTCACCCCATCCACAGCTGTCACTGTAAAGTCAAAGCTGGAAGGGCCCTGGTCACGATCCAGGGTCCGGGTGGTGCACACATCACCACTGTGGGCATCAATGCGAAATGGGGGAGATCCAGAAGTTCCAAGTCCAGCACCCAAGGAATAGGAGAGGAGGCCAAAGGGGCCACTGTCAGCATCTGTGGCAGTCACCTGAGGAGAGTGAGTGATAGCCAGGTAAGTAATAGCCCCTCTTTGACCAGAAACGTCAGATCAAAGAGGTAATTAGAAAAGAGTAGCTGATGCTGAGTGGGGTGGCTCATGCTTGTAATCCCAGCCACGGGGGAGGCAGAGATCACAAGGATAGAGATTTGAGGCCTGCCTGGGCAATAAATTGGCAATAGTCTATCTCATAAAGTAAGTCAGGCATGGTCCACGCGATGAGGGAAGCTGTAGGTATGAAGATGGCTAGCCCCAGGAAAAAGCATGAGACCCTACCCCCAAAATAACTAAAGGTAAAAGAAGGACTGGTGTGGGGAAATCTGTGGGGAACACAGGTAGCAAAGATGGTCCTGAGAGGAAGTTGAGTGGGCAGAGCTGGATTTGTTTAGGTTCAGTGTGTAAACAACTCATGGAAGTTTAGGTGCATGATAAGGTATGGCCTTTCAGTGATTGGTTGGTTCCATTTCCTCCCCTCCCACACAGTCTTTTGCTTTAAAAAGGGGATGCTCCCTGTTAATAAACAAGTTCCTGCTTGACTTGACTCCCGGCTACATCTGATTGTCTCCTGGGCTGAGGGAGGCTGGGGAACGGGCAAGGGGCAAGGGGCCGCACTTACCTCTCCTCGGACCCAACAGACTGGGAGCATAGCTCAAGTGGTAGAATGCCTGCCTAGCACTTTCAAGGCCCTGAGTTCCAACCCTAGTACAAAGACAGAATTTTTACAAGCAGCTGGTACCCAGAGTCCCTGAGTGGCAAACATATGGACAGAACAACTAAGACATGGACCAAAATCAATCCCAGCCTAGACCCCGCCCAAAAATCTCTGGTCATAGCTTTTTTATTAAATAGTCAGTGCAAAAAATAGTCAATACATAACCACATTTGATGTGTGTTTGTGTTTAAAGATGTATTATTTGATGCATAATATTGATTCATTAAGTTGAACTCACTGCCACTAACAGTAACTTATGCCTAAATGAAGCCCATCTAAGAAATCTATTTTTTTTCTACACATGCCACAGCCTGTTAGTGCACTAGATAGCTCTCCAGTATTACACTCTGGGACTGTTTTAAACAGAAAAATCTCTAACAAAAGGCACAAAAATGAAAGGGAAAAAAAATCTCCCCAAAACCCAAAATGTGATACTAAATAGACCTCAAAAAGGACACTTGTTCGCTCTGTCAGAACCCAAAAAAAGGAAAAACATTGTGCTTTTCCACTGCATACGAAGTGACTCAAAACTTTCATCACTCTGTACATGTCTGGGTACACTGGTACACAGTGCTGCAACTATCAATCTGGGATTACAAATAAATTATAGAGAGTAATGAATTTGCTAACAACAAAATCCTAAAGATTGTACCTTCTATCCTGGTAGATCAAATCTCTTAATCACCCCAGGCAGAGAACTGACTGAACCTCAGAAGTACTGAGAATTATTCAGATTATAACTCCAAGGCCAGGGCCCTGTCCCTAAGCTTTTGTGTTCAAGGCTAGAGCTACCACTTGAATCACAGCTCAGTTAAAGCTTTTTATTTTGGTTGGTCGTGGGGCTTGAACTCAGGGCTTGGGCGCTGTCCCTGTGCTCTTCAACTCAAGGCGAGCACTCTACTGCTTGAGCCACATCTCCACTTCCAGGTTTTTTTTTAATGGTTTATTGGACATAAGAGTCTCACGGACTTTCCTGCCTGGTCTGGCTCTGAACTGCGATCCTTAGATCTCAGCCTCCTAAGTAGCTAGGATTATAGGCATTGAGCCATCGGCGCCCAGCCTCTGTTAAAGCTTTTTATTTCTTGCTGGTTAATTGGAGACTTTCCTTGGGTTGGCTTTGAATTGTGATACTCAGATCTCAGATTCCAGAGTATTTAGGATTTAAAGCATAAGCGTTTAAGCCTGACTTAAGACAGGGTTTCTTTATGCAATGCAGGCTGGTATTGAACTCACAATCCTACCTCAGCCTCCTGGTTGCTGAGATAATAGGCCTACACCACCCTAAACTACCCAGCATACAGGTCCCATCTTATATTGGGTTCAATTATTACTGATCTCTATAGGGTCTGCTCTACGGAATGATGGGTATGGCTCTACCTTTAGCCTAGAATAAGGCTAGGTATACACACAGTAGGTGCTCTATATGTACCATATTTGTTCATTGAGTAAACGGACTGTTCTGATCTCCCTGCTTTGTAACAACACTTTCTTTCATACCACTTTCTATACTGATTGCACATAGGCTCTCAATAGTGAGTTAGTTGGTAGCGGACTGCTGTAGGCTGTGACAAAGTGCTCTTTGTGGATAGATGGACCTCAGGGTCATGATACGTTGCAAGAGGAAGCTGCTGAGTTCCCATTCTCAGCCAGAAAATGTGCTCAGAGAGAAAGCTAGCCAAGGATTTCTGACTGTTGCCTGGGCCCTCAACAGAAGTGATCTGTGCCATTGTTTACCCTCCTGAGAGACATTAAGACCCTGCCATGGCTGAACCCTGGAAACAGCTCTACTCTAACTCATTACTGTGGCCGTGGGCCCGGATATCCCAGGAGACAGACTTCCCCCCTGCATCCATCCTTGTGAGCAGCAGCACATCTGCAGGACCATTTCTAGAAACTGGGAAAGACCTTTGCCCTATGACTCATTTCAGGAAGAAAGCAATAAACAGTGGTCAGGAAAGTTGTCAGAAAGTGACCCCAAAATACACATGGCCTATTGACTGGAAATGACCAAGCCCGAAGTGAATTTTCTGACCTGCACAACTCCTGCTATAAGATTTCATTGCATATGCATAGACAGCAGGTTCTCAGCTCAGGCATTGCTTCATCCATGCGGCCCCAAACCAGTAATGACCCTCAACTCCTCTTCTCTTGTCCTTAGCCAACTGCTGGCTCGCATTAGATGCAGTATTTCAAGGAGAAAAGAAAGACCTTTGTGAACTCTCTAACATTTCTATGCGACTCTAAACTTACTATAGCTGCCCATTGTGCCCACTGCAAATACACCTCCTGTTTTGACTTCCTGACACTACCAATTCCCATTTCTCCCCTCTCACTGCTCCACCCCTTACCCCCAGGGTTACTCTTATGTATCCTTACTGATTGCTTTTACACATTGTGGCTCCCTAGAATCTCTCCATGGCCTCTTCTCACCCCAGCAGGGGTGGGGAACGTCCGGCCCTGTGGGTCATATAAGGCCTGCAAAATCACTTGGTCTGACCCTGCCAAGGCAACCACAGGCGGGACTTGAAATTAAGTAAATCTAGAAGCTTTTTTTCTTAGCAACGTAAACATCAATACTAGCTGACGTCACACGCCAAATGGCCTTTGGCAGAGAAAAGGTTCCCCACTCCCTGCTTTACACATTTTCTCAGGGCCTTCTCTCTCTCCCTCTCTCCCTCTCTCTCTCCCTCTCTCTCTCTCCCTCTCTCTCTCTCTCTCTCACTTCCCTAGCTTCAGCCATCACCTACACTTTCACCCTGGAGCACTCTCCTATGCTGCAAGCCTGTACAACTTGAATATCTAGATGCTTGCTTAACACCTGCACTTGGATGCCCCACAACCACTTCAAATCCAACCTGTCTAAACAAAGCTTCCCAAACCTACCCTAATGACTCTTCCATTCACTTAGTTCCTCAAGCCTGGTATCAGTTATCTTTTCTCCACCTCATATATCAATCTACTAGGGACTCAATGAGTCCTGAGTCTTTCTTATTTGCCTATTTATCTCTTGTTGTCATTGTCACTGTCGTGACTGAGATCTGACTCATCTCTCCCTGTATTATTGTAATTATCTTTTCACAGGTGTCAGACCTCAACCTACACTCTACATCAAGGCTTCTCACCCTTGGTAATTTGTGTGTGTGTGTGTGTGTGTGTGTGTGTGTGTGTGTATTCTGGTAATGAAGCTTGAACTCAGGGCCTAGGTGCTGTGCCTTAGCCTTTTCTGCTTAAGGCTTGTGCTCTACCACTTGAGCCACAGCTTTATTTCTAGCTTTGGGGTAGTTAACTGGAGATAAGAGTTTCATGGACTTTCATGTCCATACTGGCTTTGAACTTCAATCCTCAGATCTCAGATCTCCTCTCTCTCTCTGAGTAGCTAAGATTGCAGGCATGAGTCACTGGAGCCCAGCATCTTGGAACTTTTGTATTGTGAACCAGATAACTTGTTATGTGTACTGTAAGATGCTTAACTGCATCTTTGGCTTCTACCCACTAGAGGCAGTAGTATTCCACTAGTCATAGCAATAAAAAAAATTGTCTCTAAGCATGGCTAAATGTCTCTTCTGCAGAGCAAAATTACCCCCAATTGTGAATCCTTGCTCTATACGGACTTAGGATTTGGGAAACCATATCTGATCATTTTATTCCTGTACTTGAAAATCTTCAATGATCCCTATGGAAAAAAGCCCACACTCCTTGGATTGGCTCCTGTAGTCTCATCTTTAACTCTCTCATCTTGTATCATATGCTCCAGAGATACTGAGCTACTTATAATCCCTTGAACAATGGGGACTCACTCTCTACTGGTTCTCTCCCATGTCCCCTCCCTCTCTCAGCTTGGAACCTTTTTCCTGCCTGATTTCCCGATACCCCATAAACTTCTGCTCAGTCTTCAGGCCAAGGGTCCTTTTCTTTAGGACTGGAAGTATAGCCCAAGTGCTAGAGTACCTGTTTAGCAGGCAAAGGCCCTGAGTTCAAACCCCAGAACTGGCACAAAAAAATTCATACTGCTTTAATGTCCATCATGGAAGTCTTCTGATTGCAGTAAACTTGCTTTGCAAATGAATCTCCCATCTAGACTATAAACTACATGAGGTGAAGGCTGGGGTTTGATTAATTCATTTTGTATTTTGTATCCCTAATGCTGAAACACGGTAGGCAATACATATACAGTAACTTGATCAAATGTGAAGAAACAGTAACAGTGATGAACCCCCAGTAGACATTTTACCCCTTCTTCTCCAGGGTTACTAATAGTAAACTCTCCAGGAAACCACCTGGAGCGCTTCCCTCTTGCTTCAGGAACTGGTGAGGAGGGAAGAAATTTGGAAGCAATAACCCATTGGTCCTGGCCAAGAGGGAGAGTAAACACATGGGAGAGTGGGTGGTGGGAGCCAGACAGCAGCAAGCAAGCAACTCTCCAGAGTCTGGCCAGCAGACAAAGGGTCAGCCAGGCCCAGGCACTAGCCTTGGAGTCTGAGCCAACAGGCAGCCTCTGAGGGGACACTGAGGAGTCTGGAAGCTTCCCTGCCTGCAGTCTTTTCTCTGCAGCTACATTGTGTGGTACAGCCAAAGCATTTTTGCCAAAAGACACAGCCCTACCTATGGTACTGTGTCCAGGGCCTACCCACCTGCAGGAAACAGGTTCCAGGCTGGGTCCCCTCAGGCAGTGAGGCATTGTAGAAAGTTCTCTGGAACTGGGGCTCATTATCATTCACATCTTGCAGGGCCACGCTAACTGTGGCAGAGGAGGCTAAAGGGGGAAGGCCCCCATCCGTGGCCACCACAATAAGCTGTGGCTGAGGTTCCAACTCATAGTCCAGTGAGGCAGCAGTGGTGACGATGCCTGAAGTTGGATCGATGGAGAACCAGTGAGTGTGGGTGCCAGGAGCCAAGCTATAGGTCACTTGACCGTTGGAACCTTGGTCAGGATCCTGGGCTGTCACCCGTACGACAAAGCTGCCAGGCAACGCAACTTCAGGCAAGGCTTCAGGCCGGTAGAGCTGACGGTCGAAGGCAGGAGCGTTGTCATTGACATCTGTGACATGCAGCACAAAGGCAGCTTCAGCCCTCAGTGGGGGTGAGCCGGAGTCTGTGGCTGTAACCCGCAAGTTATAGGCATCTCTCTCCTCCCGGTCGAGTCGCCGAGCCACACATACCAGGTAGATGACGCTGTCTTGGGTGCTAAGGGCAAAGTGGCCTTCGCCACCTTCCAAGGACACATTTACATGAGCAAAGTCACCATCATCTGGGTCTGACACAGAGATGCGAGCAACCAGCTGTCCAGGTGGTGCAGCCTCAGACACTCGGGGAGAACCATCTGCACTCAGGAAGATGACAGTCATGGAGGGTTGATTGTCATTGGCATCTCGCACATGCACAGTCACAAAGGCTGAGCCCAGCTCTGGGTGAGCTCCACCATCCCGTGCCTGCACCACCAGTTCATGGACCCGCCGTTGCTCAAAGTCCAGTGGCCTCTCTAGTCGCAGTAATCCTGTGTGTGCATCAATGGAGAAAGGTCCATCACCCTCACTCTGCCTTCGGTTGATCTCGTAAGTCACAGCCCCATTGGCACCAGCATCAGCATCAGATGCAAACACCTGCAAGACAGGACTTCCTGGGGCCAGGCTCTCCGACACTACAGCATGGTAACGGCTCTGATTAAAAGATGGGGCATGGTCATTGATGTCCAGTAGTGTCACATCCAACAGGGCTTGGGCCCTCCGTGGAGGAGAGCCACCATCATAGGCCTCCAGCTGTAACATGTAGTGCGAGCGGTTCTCCCGGTCCAGCTCCCCAGTAACTACTAACTCAGGTACTGGGGCCCCATCAGGACCAGGACGTGTCTCCAACCGGAAGGTCTCTCCAGCCCCATCACCAGATAGCGAATAGCCCTGGGTTCCTAGGCGGCCAGCATCAGCATCACGAGCAGGCTCCAGTGGGTAGCGGGTGCCAAGAGCTGTATGTTCAGGTATCTGCAGGGCAGCTCGAGCCTGTGGGAAGGCAGGTGCGTGGTCATTGATGTCAGCCACTCGAACTGTGACTTCCACGGTGGCCCCATCTGGGGTGACTGCTGTGAAGCGGTAGCGGTCCCGCCGCTCACGGTCTAATACACGGGCCGTACGGACAACCCCACTGTGTTCATCGATGGCCAGGTCTGTGCCTACACCGCTGCCCTCCTGGGCAGAGATGAAGTACATAGGAGGAGCTGCCATGCCTGCTGGAAGCCCTGCACTGATGTCTCCGATCAGTGTGCCTGCTGGCTGCTCCTCATCAATCTGCAGGTCCAGGCTTCCAGCCTGACCCCAGGCTCCTGGCAACCCCGCTCCCAGCAGCACCAGCAGTGGCAGCAGGAGGAGGGGCCTGGGGCTCTTCATGCCAGGGCTGGAGGGCCCGGTGCCCAGCCCCTTCTGCATGACAAGAGCAGTCCAGCAGGAGCTGGGGCTCCAGCTCCAAGCCAGACTCTGGGCCCAGCTTGTTTTCAGTCTTTGGATGAGGACTTCCTTGGGCCCTCACTGCAGCTCAGGCTCCTTGACCTAGGAGAAAAACGGAAGTAAAAAGGTCACCATTGGGAAAGGCTCTATAATCCAGAAGCACTGTGAAATAGGCTATACCTATACTCAGACATGTTCAGTCCTGAGGCCAAGTGCAATCTCTGTAATCCCAGCTACTTGAGAGGTGGAAATAGGAGAATGACATTTCTAGGTCTGCTGGGAGCCAAAATTAAAAGCAAAAATTAATGAGACTATCTTCAAAAACAAGCCAAGTGTGGTGAAGCACACAGATAACCTCAGTTAGTAGAAGGCAGAAGCAGGATGATCTCAAGTCGAAATTTAGCCCTGAGCCAAAAGCAAGACTCTATCTGAAAAAATAACTCAAAAAGAAATACAGAAGGCTTGGTTCAAAGGGTAGAGCATTTGCCTAGCAATCCCAAGGTCCTAAGTTTAAATGCCAGTCTGCCAAGGGAGGATAAGATATGCTGAGCCCCCATCAAGGCCTGTGTGCTGCCATACATCCATCTCTAGCCCTAGAAATCTGTGCTTTGGGATTTATCAGGTTCTTCCCATCAGTGTCTCCCTTGGCAAACCCCAATGTCACACACTAAACCCTTTCAGTAGATAATTCTGCTTTCTGTTTTTCAGGTCAGATGCCCACAACTTCCTTTCTAACTCTAGACCAGTTTAGTCAGGCCCTGGTGGTTCACAACTGCAATCCTAGCTACTCAGGAGGCTAGATCTGAAGATTGTAGTTCAAAGCTAACCAGGGAATGAGGGTCTTATCTACAGTTAACTACCAAAAGAGCTAAAAGTGAAGCTGTAGCTCAAGTGGTAGAGTACCAGCCCTGAGCAAAAAAGCTCAGGGGAGGCTGGGAAGGTGGCTCAGTGGTAGAGTACTTGCCTTGCATGTATGATGCCCTGGGTTCGATTCCTCAGCACCACATAAACAGAAAAAGCCAGAAGTGGCGCTGTGGCTCAAGTGGTAGAGAGCTAGCCTTGAGCTGAAGAACTGAGGGACAGTTCCCAGGCCCAGAGTTCAGGCCCTACAACCACCACCACCAACAACAACAACAAAAAACTCAGGGACAGTGCCCAAGCCTTGAGTTCAAGCCCCAGAACCAGAAAACATACAAAAGATATGAATAGACTTTTTTTTTTTCCGGTTGTGGGGCTTCCAGTTTTCCAGTGGTTTATTGGAGATGAGAATCTCACAGATTTCCCTGCCTGGGCTGGCTTTGAACCGCGATCCTCAGATCTCAGCCTCCTGAGTAGCTAGGATTATAGGCATGAGCCCCCAGCGTCCAGCCCAGGCCTTTCTTATTTTCATCTCATTGAGGACTAATACCCGTTTACAGCCTCATTAATTAAATACTTGGTACCCATGTCTGAAATGTCAATTTTTCCTCTGCTAGAGCCTTCTATCAATATTCAAATATGCTAAAGTATCTCTTATTATATACTCCCCCACACTCTTTACCCCTACTCTCTTGTCTATTCAACAACAGATTAAGCACCAACTATATGGAGGTACCAGAAATATAACATGAATAAGGAAACACTGCCTAGCTTCATGGATGTAACAGGCAAGTTAACTGGACAAGTAGATACAAGTATGATAAGGGTTGTGACAGAGATGTACAGGAGAGCTTTTCTGAAGAAGTGTCGTTCAAGTTGAGCGATAAATAATGACTAGACGTTTGCCAGGCAAAGATGCACAGACGCTGGAAATGTAGGGAAGACTAACTCTGGAAGAGTGATATAATTTGAAAGGGTCTAGAGACCATACTCAAAGAAGGCCTGAGAATGCTTGGGAGTGAGTTAGAAGCACTGCACATGAGACATAGTGCTGGAGACAGAGTATAAAACGAGACAGGGTCTCATAAGTGTACTGAAGATCTGACATTATTCTAAGTGCAAATGGAAGCCATTGGAGCATCTGAAGAAGTGTCATATTACAGCTTATATTTTGTAAGGACCATTGTCACTGGTAATAAGAAACAAGGGCTTATAGATGAAACAGTGAGGAAGCATTTGTGAGGGTCTAAGGAATGACACGGTTTGGAAGGGATGACTTGGATGTACATTAGCAATAAAAATAGGGGAGAGGTAGGTAAGTCTGCTGAGAATTGAGGTTGATCCTATTCATTTAATCTGTCAGTGGAGAGACCAATTGTGGTTTAGGAGGAGAGAAGGTGAACAGACTGTAAGGTCAATGTATTTATCACACTTGCTCAAAATGATCTGTCTCCCTATTCAGACAATTAGTGTATTAAGGGATAAGACTGTACCTTATTCACCTTCGTGTGTAGTATGGGGTTTGGTGAATGATTAATAAATTTTCAGAATGAAATAATACATTAGTAGTGTGAGATAAAAGCTCAAAGGAATGATGGGCTTTAAAAAGGAAGGATTCAGGCCCAGGCAGATGTCCTCTATGAAGGCAGCCCCTTCTCTCAAGCCATAGACCTCCATGACTTTCCCCATTACTCAATCTGGGTCCCCATCATTGCAAAATATCCCAGGGGCACTCTTATTGTGAGCACATAAAGACTCACAACGACAAAGATACTCCTACACACAGCGCGGTACATTTGAGACTCACACAGACATTTTCAGTCAGATTCACATGCAGATAGGCACACTCAACACACATTCATACACACACACATAGAATGAGAGAGGAAAGATAGCACATATAAAAATCAGTGCACACACACACAAACACCTTTCCTTACTTGCACTATTTTCACAGATGGCATATTCATTCACACAAAACCCCCACATAAACACACACACACACATTTCCTCACGGAAAGATACACACCCTTTGACACCACACTTCACACACATCCACAGGCACAGGTCCCTCCCACATCCTCCCACACCCAGAGAAGCCGCCGCTGCTACGTAAGTGGACAGGGCAGGCACGCGCTCACACACTTGCAGACCCACCCACACGCAGGCGTGCTCTCATACATGCTGCCGGGGCACTCGTGGTCAGCCCTGCGGCTGCAGCTGTGACCTCCGGGTCCCTAGGGCCTCTGTCTGGACTATGCCTCATCACTTCCTGCTCTGCGGCTTCCAGCTCCAAACTCGAACTCCAGACTCTCTCCAGAGACTGTCTCATCTCCTCTCCAGCCTCTTCTCAGGACCATCTCTCCCATCTGTTTGGTGTTTCTAACTGCCTCTTCCCTAAGATATGCTCCTTCCCCCCCCCCCCCCCCAGTTCTTCTTTTTCCATCCAGCACTGTCCCATCCCAGCCCTGTTCAGGTCATCTCTTTTCCCAATCGGTTTGCCTCCTACCCAGCTCCCAGCTTTATCACATCTCTTCTCCCAACTAGTTCTGCCTTTGCTACATGTCCTTGCTCTGTCCTCAGCCCTGTTACTTGGTCCTCTGATTTCAGCCTGCTCTTCCCCCCATATCCCCACATCTGGGCCTCTGGAACCACAGCTGGTTCTCATTAGGAGGGGGAGGGGCAAGACTGTTCATTGGGGCCTGAAACGTGATGTCAATTCCCCACTCTTTCGTTTGCACAGTCCCCCCCCACCCCCCTTCCAGGTCCCAGCCTGTGTGTCTATGGTACCTGGGAACAGTGGGACACACAGGAGAGGTGGGCTGTGGAGAGGCACAGAGGGACCACAAGGGAAACGGGGTGCTCTCTGGGAGGAAGTATAGGAGTAGCCCGAGGTACAGAAGGGGAAGCAGGCTAGGGGAGCTGGCACCGCCTAGGCCTCCTCCCTCAACTTCCTGTCCCAGGGCCAGTGAGGGGCAGGACCAGAAAGACAACAAGGCTGAGGAGGGGGGCTACAAAAGGCACATGGGCTGGAAGAGGAGGAGGCGGCTAGCCTGAGTGAGTGAAGGGAAGCAAAGATACAGTGTTAGATAGGCATTTAAAGAAAAAGAGGAAGAGAAGCGAGAGTTTTGGTAGGAGGACGGCAAGGAGCAAAACTAAAGGAGAGTGAATATGTAAAGCAGAGGAAAGAGTGAGTGGAGACACAACAGCCAGACCCAGGGAAGTTGGGAGGAGGAGCAGGAGCCCAGAGCTAGAGGATGGGGAGGGGAGAGAAAAGGAGGTGGGAGGAACAGAAGGTTGAAGAGCTAGCTTTCTTGGCTATCCCTGGGACAACCCCATGGGACAGTAGCCAGGGAAGTGCCAGGGCCTGGCTCTGTCTCTCCCAAGGATGCATTCCCAGGAGGCACTCCAGGAAGAGGTTGAGGACAGATGTGAGGGGGGTGGGGGGGTGGGTAAGGCTCTATTTTCTGAGTTTTATGGTGTACTGGGCCCTCTGCCAGGCAATTCACAGACAGTATCTCATTTAATCATCATAACAACCCTGTGAGGAAGGAATCCGGGCTTCCATTTTCCAGTGAGGAAATTGAGGCTCAGAGTGAAACAATTTTCCTGAGTTAAAGCAGCCTTAATTTGATCTTAGGACTATGCACTCTGTGCTGCCTGAGGTTTAGAGAAAAAAAAAAAAGCGGAAGATGGAGAGGAAGAAATTGCAGGAAAGCTGAGGGGAAGATGGAAAGCAGGATGGAGGCCCAACGAAGGGTAAGAACCTGCAGGAAGACGGCGACCAGGTGTTAGTCATCTGTAAGAGTCCAGCTGAGCAGCAGGGAGATGGAGAAGACATTAAATACAAAAGCTGGGAGGAGGTGAAGTGGACAAGATTTGGCCACGGACTCTACAGGAAGTGTGAGAGAGTAGAAGAACTCTGGACTCTAGACCATCTCCAACAATTCTGGACTAGAAATCACAGCAATGTCATCATGAAACTGCAAAGGAGAAGCCATTTTGGGGGGGGGTTCCCATTGGGATCCTTACATGGAGATGTCATAGGCATAGATGGAGCTTAGGAAAGAGGAATGGTCTGGACACATGGATTTGGACCAAGCACAAGCAAGGTAACTGGAAGCCACAGGATTGGAAAGTGAGAGGACAGTGTAGGTAAGCATGCTGGGAACAGTGATGTAAAAAGGGGAATCTGAGGAGAACTTTATTCTTCTCAGAGGTGACTTCACAGAAGTGAAAACACTTTTAGAAAGGGGAAACAACGATATTTTTTCAGTGCTGCTGAGAGTTCACAGAAGACTGAGAAGTGGACGTTTAATTCAGCATCAAGAAGGTCACTGGTCATGGGGGGAGAAATTCATGTCAGGAGAATGAGGGAGAAATGTAGTGACTCATAACTACACATACGCTAGATTTGATCCAGCATAAATTCACCCATCAATACGTGGTTGCTATATTGCAGACAGTAACAATATGTCACAATATGTCACAGGAAGGCAGGACAGGAAAGTGCTTAAGACAGGGACTCCTGGGCCAAACCACCTGGGTTTGATTCCTAGCTGTGTGACCTTGGACAAGCCACTTAATTTTCTCAGTGCTTCAATTTTCTTATTTATAAAACAGGCATGATATTAATACCCACTCTGCTATATTCAGCAGTATCTGGAACAGTATCTGGAATTTAGTAAACTTTTTAAGTATGCAAGCATGGGCTATTATTATTACAGCAGCTAAGAAGAGACGCTCTACTGTCAGACTACAGTTCAAACTCTGATTTGGCCACTTACGACACTATTCTAGGAAAGTTATTCAACCTTTCTAGGCTTTCATTTCTTTTTCTGTAGTATTCAGATTAAAGTTCCTACACTAAATGGTTGGTAGGAGAGTGAAATGAAATAATGTTATGAACTACTTAGCACATGTCTGGCATGGACCAAAGGATCAATAAATGTTAGCTGCTACTATTGTATGACACATACAACATCCTGGAGAAAGTGCTTTTCTACAGATGAGGAATCTGAGGCCCAGAGAAGGGATCAGAGAGACAGAATAAAGCTCTGATAGATTCCAAAGCTAGTGCTTTCTGTCAGGACACATTATTTGACTGGTAGAGGAAGAACTTGGTATGCCCAGATAAAGGGTCATATAGCTTCCAGGCAACAGAACAGGACAATGACCAATGTCACAATTTAGGGAAAAAAATATTTGGCAGTGTGTACAGGATGGGTTGGAGTTGAAGATTAGTAATGAGGTCATGTCAATCTATGCATAAGGACAGGTGAGCATGTGATTATAGAGGGAAAAGATAATGCTAGAAACTTCAAGAATCCAAGGGGGTAGAAAGAGGAAGAAAGGAAAGAACTCAGGGTATGCATGTGAAGTGATTCATGGATAGATGTAGTCAATCACTATACTCAACACTAGAAATAGGACAGTGACGAATCGAGTTTTTCCTACAGTGTTCAGAGGCAGGAAGATTTGGCAGAGATAAGGAGTACATGGTAAGGAACTAGCGTGAGGAAAGGGTGGTAGGCAGCAGAAGAGTAGCCCCAGTGCTGGACCCAGACAAGCAGAGTTCAGGCTTCAGAGGAGGCCAGTGACGCCAGAGCTGGCAAGAAAGTTGGAGACCTAGCAACACAAAGATATCAAGGAGTAACAAGTTAGGGGAAGAGGTAGATTGCAGAGCAGGAGAACACAGAACAAGAATGAAGATGTTAGAGGGAAAATTAACTCACAAGATACCAAGTTCAAGCCTTAGAGTCACACACACACAGTCACACACACATACACAAACAAACACAGAGTAAAGTTAACTAAGTTAATCACTGAACACTTAATAATTTTCTGTCTGAATTCCACCAAATAGCCTTACTCCCTCCTCCCTTCCTTTCTTCCTTTCCTCCCTCCTTTCGTGCTGGCACTGGGTCCACATTCTCATCTGGCTTGCTTGCTCATGGCTGGCACTGCACCACTTGAGCCATGCCTTTAGTACAGCATTTCACTGATTAATTGGAAGTAAGATTTCCGAGGACTTTTCTGCCTAGGCTTGCATCTATCCACTGATCTCATTAACTAGGATCATAGGCATGAGCCACTGGTGTTGAGCAAAATAGCTTTGTTAAGGAGACACTGTTACCCCTATTTTCACTTGAGGAAAAGAAGCACAGGTTACAGATGATGTGTAGCTAAGAAGTGTGAAGTATAGCTGTAGCGACCTCTTCTCTTTTTCTTCCCTTTCCTCCTCCTTTTTTTCCCCTTTCTCACCAGTCAAATGGGAGCCCGTTTCTAGGCTCTAAGAGATAATGAGCTTCTACCATGCAGCAGCTTAGAAAGAGAAATACTTGTTTGCAGTCCCGTGGTGGGCAGAGAGGGATGTCTTGACTCAGGTTTGTAGGCTTTACATTGAAAGATCTTTCAAGCAGACAAGCAAGTCTATGAGGTACCCTCTTACCAGCCACGGTGCTTGAGAAATGCCCTGGACTGGACAATAGAGCAGAAGGAAGAGGAGGCAGCAGAAAGCTGTTAAGGATCTGGGACCCAACAGCATGAACAAGTACCAGAGAGGAAAGAGCCCAAGCTTGCTTTTGTTAGCACTGACAGACAAAAGAAGCAAGAGGAGAACACAAGAATCAGAGAACTAACATGGAAAGTAACAGGAGCCAGACAGTCAGAAGCTGGACTCAGGGTGAATGGATGGGACACTAGAAAAGGGAACAATCTAGAGCCCCTCAGAGAAGAGGGCCAGTAGAGGAAGGAGATGGTAAAGCATTTAGGTAGCCTAATGATATATCACACCTTTGGTTTCTTCTGACAATTCTAACAGATACCTGGCTCACTGAACATGGGTCTGCAAAATTCTAGTGCTTCTTAAACACATGCTACCTGAATGAATGCAAAATAGATGGGCGAGGAAGAAGATCTAGGAAAAGAACAACTCAAGGAAGAAGGAGAAAGGAGGGGGAAGCATGCGATGAGGAAGGATAAGCTATGTGGGCAGAGGAGTGTAAATGTCTTAGGGGGTGAGTGGGTTGTTTGAAAGTTCCTCAATTACATGGGCAGCTGAGAAGGGTCTTCTGAAGGATGAATGAGAGCGAGGGATCTGCTCATGCATTCAATTATCGTTCTTTGCCAAGCACACATGTGGGACCCTGGAGTCACAAAGATGAATAATAGGCAACCTTGCCATCAAGAGCATCCCACATTTATTGGGGAGACAGAACGGGGAGGAGGCAATGAACGTAGTGAAGCAAGAAGGGCTAGTAGAGTCACAGAAGGCAGAGTTTGTGGCTGGATCTGAGAAGGAAATGGCCGGGAGAGAAGAAAGTGAAAGATCTTTCAAGCAGACAAGCAAGTCTATGCAAAGGGCCAAGGAACACGGAAAAACGCACCATCTTTGGGGAACTGCAAGAAATTCAATACAGCTACAACTCAAAGTGTGGAGGAGCTAAGGAAACAGGACAGGCAATGAGGCTGGGGAATCTAGGGAAGTCAGATAATGCTCTTACAAGCCTCATTAAAAAGTGGAGATTTTTGTCAGGTGCCCATGGCTCATTTCTAGCTACTCAGGAGGCAGAGGACAGGAGGATTGTAGGCTCAAGTCAATCTGCACTAAAAAAAGTTTGTGAAACCTTTATTTCAACATAAATAAGGCACACATCTGTCATCCCTGCTAAGGTGGGAAGCAGAAGTATCATAAGCAGATGGCATGGCTCAAGCAGTAGAGTGCCTACCGAATAAGCTCAAAACCCTTGAGCTCAAATCCCAGTAGCACACATCACCCTCATAAAGTAGAAATTTCACTCAAAGGAAATGGAAAACACTAAAGAACATAATATGGGCAGATTTCCACTTTATGAAATTCTCTCTTGCTGCATCAAGAAGCAAGGACTGGAAGAGTAAAAATAAGAAGTTGTGGCTCAAGATGGTAGAGCACTAGCCTTGAACAAAAATAGAGGTGGTGGTGTCTCATGCCTGTAATCCTAACTGCTTCAGGAGGCTGAGATCTGAGGACGACAGTTTGAAACCAGCCTGGGCAGGAAAGTCCCTAAGACTCTGATCTCCAATTAAGCACCAAAAATCCTGAATGGAGATGTGGCTATCCTTGGGCAAAAAAGCTCAGGGACAACATCTAAGCCCTAAGTGAAAGTCCCAGGAGGTGGGGGGGGGATAAGGGGAAGGAGTGAGTGAGGGGTGGGGGAGAGAGAAAGGGAGGGAGGGAGGTATTGCAAACATTCAAATGAAAAGATGGTGAGGTAAGGGCAACCACAGAGGTGAGAGAGAGCAGAGGATGAAACCTTGGATTGCTGGAGAGGGTAAACTAAACAGATTCCAAGGACCTTCACCAATAGGGGACACGTGGGTTTCTAACTTGCAAAACAAATAGGGGCAGTCATTTGGGGAAGAAATAACTGAGTTCAGGTTTGCACATGGTAAGGCATCTGTCAGCTGCTCTATGGTAAAAATCAAATATTCAGCAGGTATGCAGGACTATAGCTCAGAAGAGAGCCAAAGTTGGTAATGCTCAGTCTGAAGATGACCTTGGAAATGGAGGAGATGGATTACCAGCAGTGTGTACTTAGAGGGAGAAGAAGGTCTAAACCCAAACCATAGGATGACATAAGGATCCATTGAAGGCAAACTGAGACAGAATAGCCAGGAGGAGTTCTGTGAGTCCTTTCACACTGAAGTTTTCTGATCATTTGCTTGTCTTCCCCTATTAAACTGTCAACTCCTGGAGGGTAGAATAGTGACTTGCAGCTCTAGGTTCCCATGGCTTAGCAGTGTAGCTGCCACAGTGGTGCTCATTATATGTTAATTGAATACAACAATGGCTCAGAAGCCCAAACCAAGAACAAATTCGAAGAAAAATGAAAGCTCAACCATGTCAACTCCTGCTAAGAAGTCAAGCATCGAGGGCCTTTTGATTTTTTGAAAACCCTTTTGGTTTGTCAGCAGAGAGGTCACTTTTTCTCAGAGAGAACAGTTAAACTGGAGGGGGAGAAGTAAATGGGAAGGGAAGCAGGAACGGAAAATGTGGTAGAGAAGAAACCTTCTAGTGAAAAGAATCTACAGAGTTAAGGAAGGCTAGGAGACTGGAGGATCTCCCAAGAGGAATGGGAGGGAGTGTAAAAGGAGGCATGGGAAAGACAAAGAATAATCAGTCCAGAGACATCCCTCAAGGAAGAGGGAGGGGATGGGATCCACAGCACAGGTGGAAGATTGGCCTTAAATAGAAGAAGTGTCCATTCATTACTATGGGAAAGAAAGCTGGAAGACTGAAGAAGATACAGATAGGATTTGAGTGAGAAGACAGAAAGTGGAGGGCATTCAAACTGGATAATCCCAACTTATTTAAAATGTAAGTAGACCTAGTTTTCTATTCTTAATTCCTCCCTTTCCTCCAATACCTACATCCATTTTTGTCAGGCTAAGGAACTCCATTCTTCAAAGTTCTCCAGTATTCACTTTCTCCGCCTTTCAGTTGCAGGCCAGCTTTACCCCTTCCTCAGTTCCTACAGCCACTCATGGTCTTCTTCCTGCTTTGGCTCCTCCTTCAATTTTCATAAGCCTATTAGAGTGGCATTTCGAAAATGAAGCTTGTTATATCACTCCACAGCTTTGAATGCTTTGATAACTTTCCATTATTCTTGCTGAAATGAACTTTCATATGGCCTGAGAGATGCTGCATGACCTAAATTTCTTTCTGCCTCCCCTGTGCCTCTCCTCTATCTCCTCATCTCATGTTGTAAATGCCACACTTGCTGAACCACTCTGTCCCTCCAACACGTGATACTTCACTGCACACAGGCTTTATGTGCAGCTTGGACTATCCTCCACTTATTCCACCTCTCTTTCATTTGGTTGTCTCCCTGTGTATCCAAAAAGTTTAAGGTTAAACGCCATGTTCTCCAGAAAGCCTCTTTTGATCTTCCTGCTCTGGCTTATGTTTCCCTGCTGTGTGTTACCATGTTATGACTCACCCCACAGCATGTAAACTCCATGAGGGCAAGGACCATGTTCTATTTTGTTTATTCTTAAAATGCCCACTCCTCAATACCTAGCAGAATAGGTGTTGCGTTGTTTACTGAATAAATAAACCAGTGGATTAATCAAGCAACTGAAAACAATGGGATGAGACATGTAGAATAGAGAGTGAAGAAAATAGAAAAACTCATCTATGTTTTTATTTATGGAAGAATGAGTCGAGGAGGCAATTTAGTTAAGCAATAGTTTATAGAGGTGTCACTTAGTGTGGTGGAGAAACTCTAGGTAGAGTTGGGAAGGCTCAAGGACAATGACACAGTAACCAAAGAGTGGATAAAGGGATGGCTTTTACCCTATAAGCTAAAAGGGAAAGTACACAATCAGGAAGGAGTGGATTAGAAGAAAAGAAAAAAAGTCAAGGGCAAAAGGTCATTAGTTTAAAGAATGAAAGCTGGAAAGGCATTAGGAACTCTGGGCAGAAAACAGAACACAGCGTCTAGAATTTCAGAGATCACATAGTTCTATGGAGTGCTCCTGGGAGGAAAGAAGGCAACTGGGACTTGGACAAACTGTGAGGCTGGCATCAGAGAGATACTTAGACCAGGACAAAGCAGGATACAAGATGAGAGGAATCCAGGTTCCAAAGTGTTCAGGAAAGAGGGTGGAGCTTGGAGGCATATGAATGGGAAGTAATGGGGTGAGCATTTTGCAGTTTGCTTCACAGTTGGGATAACTCTGCCTTTAGTATCATCCATGATCCTCTCCTATGGGTTGTACAAATGTCTGGGTGGAGGGCTGGGGATGGAGCACAGCGATGGAGAACTTGCCTACCATTCTCAAAGTCTTGAGTTCAATCCCCAGCAACACACACACACACACACACACACACACACACAACTGTTTATGGTAGCAAAGTCTTGGGTTCAATCCCAACACACACATATGCACACACACAGCCCTTCTGGGACACCTGCTGTGTATGAAGTACATTTACCTGAGAAGTAGATATACCTGTGCAACATGCAGCCTACCACAGTATATCCTATAGATGTCGACAGTATGTTCTATAGACGTATATTGTCTCTTGAGAGGTGTTGGCATTAACAGTGCCTCCCATGGGATGTGTTGGCTGTGATGATGATCCTTCAGGAATTTGTCAGTCACATTTCTGCTTGTGGGTGTGTGCTGTCCCAAGAGCATCTTGCATAGGTATATGTTGGCTTGACAGATGTCTACTGTGGATGTGTGTAGTTTCTGATAGTGCCCCTTAGTCATGTATGGGTGGCTGTGAGAGTATCTCTTGAGAATGTATATTGCCTGGGACTGTGTCCCCTGTGGGTCGAGTAGGGCTATGATTGTGTCCCCTGTGGTTATTTGAAGAGTTGACATAAGCGACAATATTTTTCTGGCCTATGACCTTGTGGCTGCAGGCCCAGCCCATGCCACACTGAGTTCATTGTGTTTCTACACCTCCCTCTCCCTACCCCCTCCACGTGGGACCCAGGCCTGCAGTGACCTCCTTCTGTCCCATGCACAGGATTCTGACCCAAGCATCTTGGACATGAAACTCCCAGTTGCTCTGGCAACCTGGTTCCACTTGAGAACACCAGTTTGGGTGACCCACCTCCACTTCAGGCTTGTGTTGTCTCTCTCCTGTTTCTCCTTATCCCTACCCCCGCCTCTCCCCCCCCCCAGTTTCTTTGTCTCAGTTTGTCTCTGTCACACACCCATCCCCACATTCTGACACATGGCTCCCACAAAGCCAGGGCCAAACACACAAGCACACAAACACACTCACCCTTCCAGGAGCTCGCTCGCTACGGGGGTCGCACGCACACTCACCCACACCCCCCTCGGAGTGACACGCACGGGCACACGCGGCCAGACACACGCGGACACACAACCTCTCTCGGGAGCACGCACTGACTGACTCACACTCAGACGATGCACTCGCACACAACAGCCCTGCGGTCACCCGCAGCCCGGGCACACGCACCCTCAGCCACACACACACCCCGGGACTCGATGACACACGCACACAAAGACCCCCAGGCCCTGCCCCCACGTTCATGTTCACGCTCGCCCTCGTCCCGCAGGCCCAGGTCCCCCCCTCCTCCCCCATTGTCTCCGGCTCAGAACAAAGCCCCCGGCTCCGCCGCCGCC
>NW_012267432.1:1139669-1145756 GCF_000151885.1 Dipodomys ordii
GATCTCGGGCTCCGGATCCGGCCCCAGCGCCGCGCCGGGCCCTCGCCCCGGCTCCCCGGCCTCCTCCCGTCACTTCTCTCGGTCCTCCCCGCCCGTCCCGTCCTCTACATCCTCTCGGCCCCCGTCTCCATTTCCTGCGGCGCACCTCCTTCTCCGCTTCCAGTCCAGAGTCCCCACGGCCCTTTCTTCTTCTTCTCCCTCGCGGTCCCGTTCCCCCACGCGCCCCCTCTTCCTGCCCGCCTGCACCTCCATTCTCCCCCTCCCCGTGCCCAGCTGCGCACCTCTGCGCCCCACCCGCCTCCCCATCCTTCCTAGTCCTCCCTCTCTCTCCTCTCCACTTCTTCCCAGACATTCTCCTACCCTGTCTCCGTGTCTCCTCGCCTCCTTCTCCCCATCCTTTCTTCCATCTCTCTTCCCATTGCTTTATCCTCTCACACCTTTCCCTTCTCTTTTCTCTTACTGCCCTCATCCGCCCCCTCCCCCAGTCGATCATCTATCCCTTTTCCCTCTTCCATTCTTCGGGTTTTTTCCCCCCCTTATTTCCTGCTTTATACCAAATTTGAGGCTAAAGATTGGGAGGTTATTGGACCAAAGAGCTTAGGGAACAACGGTCTTATTCAGAGTACACTCCCCAGAAAAATACTTTGAGAAAGCAGTTGGACAGGGATGTAAGAAGGGTCTTGAGGGACCAGATTGGAAATGGAAAACAGGGAGAAGTCAAGTCAGTCAGCAATGGAGAGTAAGTGGATGATTGAAAAGAGTTTTGACTCCTCTCCTGTCCATCTTTAGGCCTGCGAAGAGTCTGGGGGTGTGGTGGGGGTATCAGCGTCTGTGGACTGGAGACCTTGATCCTTGATAGATGAACTAAAATGAGACCTGTACAAGTGACACAGAGAAACCAGGAACTTCTGGCCAGAGAGACCAAAAAGTTCTCTCTTACAAGTCAGCAGAAGGCAGAAGGAGAGAGTGTGCTTTTGGAACAAAGAAGGGAGAGGCTGAGTCCTTGATGACATCCAAGAGACTGGGTTGGACAGCTGAGCGAGAGGACGGATGGTGGTGACACTGTGCTGACAAAAAGACCAGGAGTAGGTGGAAGGGGGCTTTGCATAGAAAAGATGATGACTTGTGATTTGGGGCTGCTGACTTTGAAGTGCTTGTTGGGTAGGTAGGTCTGCAGCTTAGAGGAGCGGTCTGGGGTGGACATAAATATTTGGGAGTCATCTGCAAATACCGTATAAGCTTGAATATAGGGTGAGGTTTTTGCTTTTTTGTTTTTCCAAAATCATCCCTCAGGAAAGAGGGAGTAACCTTATATTTGAGTCCTTACAAAGTCTCTCATATTACAGGGTTTGCTCTCATTTACTTTATTTTGAACAACAAACCACTGGATAGGGCAGTATGGTATGGTGACTAAGCTTGTGGACTCTGGTGCCAGACTGCCTGGCTCTTGGTCCAGACTCTGCCATTTTTCAAGTTGTGTGTCTTTGAGAGAGCTGCTATTTAACCTGTTTCTGTCTCGGTTTTTTCATCTATAGACTGGGTCTAAGGATTAAGCCTGTATCAAATAATACAGGTGAAGCACTCTGTACCTGGCACATAAAAATAGCTCTGTGGTTGGGGCAAGTCTCATTACCCTGAGATGTCCTCGGCAACGCTATTTTGGATGCTGGTAGAGGTCATTTGCCACAGAGTCCCTAGTCAAAGAAATTTAACAGAGCTTTGATAACTATTCCTGGTGGTATGACCTCACAACTGCATGTGTTAGATGTCTCTAAGTATACATTTATAAGATTGCTTTAAAAAGCAATATAGTAGTACTTGGGAGGGGCTTCTGGGATCTTCTAAATGTTCTATTTCTTGCCTGTAGTGACATCATACTGGTGTATCATGACAGTCTATTGAGTTTATGACTTGTGCTTTTCTCTGTATAAATCTTATTCTTTGATAAAGAAGCTAAGAATTCCTAAATGATTTTTTAAAGTACATTGAATGATTCTATGAATATACTCTTGCAGGATGAATGCCAAAAACACAATTGCTTTAGCATGATGCAAATGGGACTTGTGACTTGGGATAAAGTTTCCAGTGACTGTATTGTCCATGGATTCATACTGTACTATATCCTCTTCTAGACCCTTCTCTGAGAAGAAGGTTCTCGGTTTTAGGAAAATGTATAAAATGGCTGAAAAAGTGATCCAAATGATGCAAAAGATACTGTTTTTGCGGGTGTAAAGTATGTATAAAGTTGTTTTGTAAAGGAAAATTGAAAATTTTAATATTTATATTAACTAATAGTACACTTTTGATTATGTCACTTTCTTTTTTGCCAGTCCTTGGCTTGAACTCAGGGCCTGGGCACTGTCTCCAAGCCTCTTTGTGTTCAAGGCGGGCAGTCTACCACTTGAGTTACAGGGCCACTTCTGGCTTTCCTGAGTAGTTTATTGGAGATTAAGAGTCTAAATGGACTTTTCTGCCTGCTGGCTTGAAACCTTCATTCTCAGATCTCAGCCTCCTGAGTAGCTAGGATTACAGGATTGAGCCACTGGCTCCCAGCTTACTTTTTTTTTTCTGGTCAGTCATGGGGCGCAAACTCTGGGCCTGGGCGCTGTCCCTCAGTTCTTCAGCTCAAGGCTAGTGCTTTGCCACTTGAGCCACAGTACCACTTCGGTTTTCTGGTGGTTAACTGGAGATAAGAGTCTCTTGGACTTTCCTGCCCCAGCTGGCTTTGAACTGTGATCCTCAGATCTCAGCTTCCTGAGTAGCTAGGATTACAGGTGTGAGCCACCAGTACCTGCCTCACTTTCATTTTTAAATGTATAAATTTTCATGTGGATCAAAAGTCTTTCTCAGGAGCTGGAAACTGTAGACTTAGAGTAGAACTTATTCTCTAACTGCTTCACTATAGAGAAGGAGAGAGACCTATGAGGTGTGGTAGGAGACAGGAGTTTTAGGGGACAAGAGAATTTTTCAGATAGGAGAATCTACACTTCCTTCTTTCTTTTGTTGAAACAAATGAAAGGCATCCATATGTACAGTTTTTTCTAGAAGAAGACATACTACTGATAAAAACGTACTTAAGCAGTTTACACCAAGCTGTGAAGACAGAATTCTTTTTTTAAATAATTTTTATTGAGATTAAGTGATTACATAAATTTCACAAATTTCACAGTATTGTAAGATGGTGATACTTAAAGTCACAAATACATTTTAATCTTCTCAAGGCAAATGGTCATTATCTTGAAGACAGAATTTCAAGTTGTCACCTGGAACTGTAATGAGAGAAGAAAGCATGGGTTATTGTCAGAGAGGAGATTCCTGATTCAAACCAGGGCCAGGACATTAGAGAAGAGTGTCACAAATGGTGAAACTAGATCTTGACAGAGGAGTAAAAGTGTTGCAGACAGAAAGGCTGGAGAAAGGAGTTTCAGGCAGAATAAACATCAGCATGCTCAAAATCACAAGGGCATGGAAGGAAATAGTTGTGGCCGTGGAGGAAGGCATAGAAACTGTGGTGGTGGTGGTACTGAGTGGATTGGTTGGATTGAAATGTGGGCACATATGGGCTAATAGGAGAAGAAAGAAGAAGAAAGGTAAATGGGAGTGAGTCATGGAGGATATTACAAGTCATGAAGAAAAGATCCAGGCTTTGAGGAGCCACTGAAGGGTTTATTTAATAAAGGAAATAAAAAGATTAGGCTATATGTCATCAACATCATTGGGACTGAAAGAAAGAGAATGGAAGGAAATCTGATAGGAGTCCAGTTTCAATTATCCAGCTTATAGTGATGATCTCAAGTATAAGATAAAGATAGTAGGGTTAGCAGCAGTGGTACTCACTACACACTATGTTGAACATGGACTATACAACTTGTGGTTGAGACAGGAAGGGGAAACTTGGAGTGAGGGAAGGGGTGACATTATCCAAAAAGGAAATGTACTCATTACCTGACTTATGTAACTGTAACCCCTCTGTACAGCACCTTTATAATAACAATAAAAAATCACAACTAGCAGGATTAGGAAGGAGAGGTGAGATAGGAGAGAAATCGTAGAAATGAAAATACAGTACTTGGTGGCTGTCTAGAAATGAGAGGCATGACTCGGGAAGATTTTCAGATGTTTTTCATGTCTTTGGGCTATATGCTAGCAAGGTGATCTAAGAAGTTGGGGAAACAAAGAAAGAACAGGTCTGTGGGGAAAAGTCAGATATTGAATTTGTTTTGGAGAGATGATGAGTTTTAAGGTAAGTTTTAAACATCTTCAGAAGATGTTCGAAAGCTGATGAGTATTAACTTTGGAACTCAGAAGAAAGTTGAGCTGAAGGTACATCTTTCAAAGCCACCAGGATGTAGGTGGTAAACGGAGCTGTAATAGGTATAGAAACGGCTTTTGCTAAAAAAAGCACTGACTCCTGCCAGGCATGGTGGTGCATACTTATAATTCCAGATACTTGTGAGGCAGAGAGAGGAGCACAGTGGTTGGAGGCTGGCTCCTGGGAAAAACATAGTACTTTATCTGAAAAAGGAGGGATGTTGGGGACATGACTCTGGTGGTAGAGCAGTTGCCTAACAAGTTGAAGGCCCAGAGTTTAATCTCCAGTACTGGGAGAGGGGGAAAATGAACTAAAACTGGGTGCCAGTGACTCATGCTAAGCTACTGAAGAGGTTATGATCTAGAAGATCATGATTCAAAGCCAGCCCAGGAAGAAAATCCTCAACACTCCATCTCCAAAATAATGAGCACAAATTTTAGACTACAGCTGTGGCTGTAGTTTAAATGCTGCCTCATCGTGAGCAAGCTGAGTAAGTATAAAGCCTTGAGTTCAAACACTAAAACCAAGGAAAAAAATTACCGAAACCCTCACTTGAGCCCATAAGGTAACTAGAACCAGAATAAAAGCTTGGCATACTTGCCTTCAATTTACATCTATCTTCTTTGTCATGAAGCTCCTGCTTAAGTCTGTATTCAAACATGTTAATGATTCAGGAGTAGGCCTGAAAAGTAATGACACCTAGCCTGTATCATCTGCCTTGAAGACTGACAGCACAAAGATATGAATAATTAGGACACCTTACTATCACCATTCCACAGGCCTCCAAAAAGCTCCTGAAAGTCTCCAGTCATTGACCTAAACCTGTAGAAAGCTTTGAATCCAGGACCAGTGGAATCACTGAGACTGTGCTACTGCTGCTCAAGCAGGAACAAACATTTCCAACAGTCATCTTAGGGAAACTGGACTGTCTCCTCAGGCAATGAGGACTCCAGGCTATAAAGCAAAACCATACTCAGATAATGATCAGCCAGACCATCTTTGAACCAAGACTACTTAATTATGCATACCTCTTTCTGGGGTCCTAATCATTTCTCCATTTAAACCTAAAGTTCCTATCAGTATCCCAAAGATAGCCTTGGGCCACTAAACCCCTTACTTGTTCTTCCTGAGCAGCCATGTTTAAATAAATCTCCCATCTGAGCATAGTCTACTGGAGTTCTGCCCTATGACAGAACAAGTACCCTAAAACTCCAATTACGGAACTGTGAGAACCGACGTGCTTACCTACAGAAAGCATATGGTAACTTGCACAGGTAACAAAAGAGTCATTAGGCATTTTATGAAGAAGCAGTCAACAAAATGGGAACCAAGGAAGAGGGTAGGTAATGTCTAAAGTTTTTCTTTTTTTGAAGTTTTATAGTAGAATCCAAGGAAAGAAACAACTATGAAAGTTGGCAACAAAGTGAAAATACCACAGGATCTACAAGACATTTTAGAATCGGACATAACTGAATGATCTCCTTCAGGAGAGGAGGGAAAGAAAAGGAGCTGGGAATGGTGGTACACATCTGTAGTCCCAGAACTTGAGAGCTTGAGACACAAGGATCTCAAGTTGATGTTGACCAAGGATATATTAGGAAGACAAAGCACAAAACAACCAAGGGCATGGGGTATATCTCAGAGTAGTGTTTGCAGTAAGAGGAGAGAGAAAAGGAAGGAAGAGAGGAAGAGAAAAAGGAAAGAATAAACGAAGGGAAAAGAAAAGAGGAAAAAAAGGTAATTGTATGTGAAAGAAACTGTTTTTTTTTTTTTAA
>NW_012267432.1:1148561-1155990 GCF_000151885.1 Dipodomys ordii
TTTTTTCTTTTTGCTTATGTGGTGCTGAGGAATCGAACCCAGGGCCTCAGGCATGCAAGGCAAGCGCTCTACCACTGAGCCACCTTCCCAGCCCATGTTATAGATTCTTATACAATGCTTAGTACTTGTCCTTTGTGACAGTTATCACAATTATTCCATTTTTTTTCGGATGGGTGACTATTTGATTAAGTGCCGCTAGGCTTCCGTAAACAGCAAACTTGGCTTGCATACTATTATACCTCCTGTATGTGCTGCTGTGCCTGTACATAGGCCATATTGAACCAATAGTTATTAACTGAATGATGAACATAAAACGTAGTTCTATTTCCAGAATAAAGAAAAGATATTAATGAGGTAACAGAAGCAAAGACTGTAAGTCCGTGATTGTAGAAGGAAAGAAAAGGTGGGGTGGGTATTAGGGATTGAGAGAAAAATGGGGTAAGAAAAGACTTGAAGAGAACTGTTTAGGGAAAAGCAACAGAGCATGTTTAATATCTAGGTAAGGAGCTAAAACTAGAGAGGCAATGGCTAGAGTTGCTAGGTAGAGGCCAGTTTAAGGGAGGAACTGCCAGAAACATGACTAAAGAACCATAACTGAAAGGGTCCAAAGAAGAGAGACTGAAGAAACATGATCAAAGAACCAGCCATGATAAAGAGAGGGCTCTTTTTGTTTCTTTAAAAGAAAAATCACAACACAAAAGAGGGCACAGGCATGAAAAGATGGATGAGGACACAGGTAAATGCGTGTGTAAGGGGACATGGCAGTGGGGAAGGAAGGTAGGAATTTGAGGCCACCCTTACATGACGATCTCATTCTCTTGAAAGAAGTTAGGATTTAGTAGGAAATGAGATGTTCTAATCTTGGAGGAAAGTTTTGAGGGAGCAAGACATGGTTAGGAGTGCTGTCCGATGGCTCTTAATGATCTAAAGGATCAATAAATAGATACTGCCAAGAGAATAAGGGAAATAGACATGTCTACCCTGAAGTACTTGATGGTAAAGAAGGAAAGTCACATCCAGACCACACTGAGGGATGCGGAGACTTGTGTAATAAGATGGCAGCATGCTTTTGAAAGTTCGGAATGTGGGGGTGAGAAGTAAATTATCTCCATTTAGGACTTGGGGAGCCAGGAGAGTGGTGGCTTTTTCCCTCTTATCCTGACATGTGGAAGTGTAGAAGTGAAACACTCCAGCAAAACCAGGTATGCAGAAAGTGGAGGCCCAAGGGTGTATAAAGTGACTGAGGAGGTTGCTACCATCATATGGAGACTTCAAGACAGAAAGCATTAAGGGATGAGTCCATGATGGGGAAAAGCTAAATTTCTTTCTTCCTTTCTTTCCTCCTTTCTTTCTTTCTTCCTTCCTTCTTCCCTTCCTTCTTTCCTTCTTTCCTTCCTTCTTTCCTTCCTTCATCCTTCCTTCCTTCCTTCTTCCTTCCTTTCTTTCTTTCATTGGTCATGGGGCTTGAACTCTGGGGTTGAACATTGTCCCTCAGCTCTTCAGCTCAAGGCTAGCGCTCTACCACTTGAGCCACAGTGCCACTTCTAGTTTTCTGAGTGGTTTATTGGCGATAAGAGTCTCACAGACTTTCCTGCCTGGGCTGGCTTTGAACCCCAACCCTCAGATCTCAGCCTCCTGAGTAGCTAGGATTACAGGCATGAGCCACCAGCATCCTGCTAAAGCTAAATTTCTTGGAGGTAGGTGAGGGTTGGGAATTAACCAGGGATAAGGAACAGTGTGAGGGTATTGGAGTGGGAGAGGAAAGAGCCTCAAAAACCTAGATTGTGAACAAAGACCCTGAATGACAGGATGACAGACCATTTCCACTGGCTTTCTCATTCATTTGTTTCTTCTTAGAGAGGAAGAGTGACAGGGTAGCACCAGGGTTTGGTTTCCAAGTGTTCCAAGCCTTACCCCTCTTCAAAGTACTTATAAGATGCCACAGTCATTAGAGTGCTTCTGTAGACCCCAGCCTCAGAGTAAGTAAACAGAAATGTTTAATAATAACCCTCCAGCCAGGAACCAGAGGCTCACATCTATAATCTCAGCTACTCAGGAGGCTGAGATATGAGGATCATGGTTCAAAGCTAGACCAGGCAGGAAAGTCTATGAGACTCTGATCTCCAGTTAACCACCAAAAAGCCCAGAAGTGGAGCTATGGCTCAAGTGGTAGAGCACTAGCTTAGAACAAAAAGGATCAGGGAGAGCCCAGGCCTTGAGTTAAGCCCCAAGCTTGAGGCTTGAAAAAACAAACAAACACCAGCCTCCCGCAGCTTGAGTTGGGATCTTTCAAGAATAAGTATACTTTCCAGACTCTGAAAGACTTTGCCTCCCTGTAGAGACTCTAGGAAAGAAAACAGAAACTCCTAATTCTTTCTTATTGAGCAATAGCCAGAGAAGGCAGGAAATGGAATCTAGAACCCAGGTGCAGGAATTCAATGACAAGGCAAGGAAGGACTACTGTCCCCTGGGATAGCAAGAAACTAAAGCCAGTTGTTAATTCTCTGAGTTTTAATTCACAGAGTGATTTGTTAGAGTTTCCTAATTTTGTCAATTTACCAAATTTTTATTTCTTTTAATTATGTGCAAAGTTGACAACAATCTGTACAATTGGACTGATTTAAAACTATGTTTGAAGATTTCTGCAAAATATTATTTGAACGATTCATAGTTTGGTTTAGCTTAGTCTTAGTTTTAATTTATTTGCAGCTGTTTTACTGAAGTCATTTTGCCATGGCTAGCCAAATTTCAGTGTATACTAAGTTTTTCCTTACGTTGGAATTATGACTTTTGGGAATGGGATTTTTCTTGTGTATTTTACTCTACAAATGTTGTGGAATGACTCAATTGTAAAAACATTTTATAAACAATCTGGGAGGGGGTTCTCCAAAATGTTTTCAATCCAATAATTTGCATTTTTCTTCACCACTTTTTGCGCGTGTACGTTTGTTTTGTGATACAGGGTCTTGGCTATGTAGCCCAGGTTGTCTTTGAATTTGTAAGCCTGTCTCAGCCTCCCAAGGGCTGGATTACAGGTGTGTACCACCATGCCTGGAAAGCATAAAGTTTTAGTAGAGTGTATATATATTCTGAAAAAATAATTATACTGTATTTCCATCCTTGTTGATAAGCAGTATAGCAGATATTCAATCAAAGAATTATTAATATGCATTCTGTGACAAACTCACTAGTTCAAATTTTCTAAGATATCATTATGGCCATTGATATATGGGTCTTTTGTCATAGTGACATCTGAAAAAACATTTGCAGAATTTTTTCAGTTCCATTCACACCACAACAGGCAAATATGAGTTTAGGATGATCACCCTGGCTTATCACTTTCATGGATTGCTTGGCTGTTACTTCTAAATAGTCCTTCCTTCTTTCTTTCTTTCTTTCTTTCCTTCCTTCCTTCCTTCCTTCCTTCCTTTCTTTCCTTTCTTTCTTTCTTTCTTTCTTTCTTTCTTTCTTTCTTTCTTTCTTTCTTTCTTTCTCTTTCTTTCTTGCCTTCCTGCCTCCCTTCTTTCCTTTCTTTCTTCTTCCCTTCATCCCTCCCTCCCGTCCTCCATCTCTGCCTCTTCTTCTTTCCCTCTCTCCCTCTTTCTCCTCTCCTCCTCCTCCTCTTCCTCTTCTTCTTCTTTTAGTATTGGGGTTTTAACCGAGGACATTATGCTTGCTAGAGTACTACCCATCGAGCCATGCTTCTAGTCCTTATTACTTTGGTTAGTTTTTGTTTTTGTTTCTTTTTGCCAGTCCTGGGGCTTGAACTCAGGGCCTGGCCACTGTCCCTGAGCTTCTTTTTGCTCAAGGCTAGCTCTCTACTACTTGAACCATAGTGCTACTTCTGGATTTTTCTGTTTACGTGGTACTGAGGAATCAAATCCAGGGCTTCATGCTAGGTACGCACTCTAGCACTAAGTCACATTCCCAGCCCTATTTTGGTTATTTTTGAGATAGATGATTGAGCTATTTTTGCTTGGTCTGGCCTCATTTTGTAGTTTCTTTTACCACTAAGATATGGGATCTTGAGAATGTTTTTGCCTCAGCTGACTGATCTTGAACCATGATACTCATGCTTTTAACCTCCCAAGTAGTTTCCTATGTATTACAGGTGTGAGCCACCGCTCCTGGCTTTTGCTTTATTTGTTTTAAAGGGATAGCTTTTTGAGTTACAATTTACATATCACAAAGTGCATCCTTCTACCATGTAAAATTTAGAATAGAGAAGGGCAGGTCAAGATGGCAAATGAGAAACATCTGCCATTTCACTCGGTGAATGGGCGCAATCTCGGTATTTATAGAAGAGCCTAGATTCTGAAGAGAGAAAGGAAGGAAGGTGGATAGAAACCAAGAAGGAGGTGTCAGGGAGTCAGAAAACGGCAGAGAAATCATCCTGGTAGGAGAAAGCAGAAGGGAGTTCTGAGTTGGTCTCTTGTTCTCTTGATTGGGGAGGGGAAATTGGGTTCAAAGGTAAAATCAGATGATACTGTCGATGGATTGCCAACTTTAGTCAGGGGAATACCTCACACACACTGCAAGCTAATGGGATTTGGTAGGCAGTGACTACCCCCAGGGTAAGAGGCTAGGCTTGCTGAAGTAAACCTGTATCCCCAAAAGTGACCATCACTCATCTTCAGAGTGCGCCTGTTGTAGGGACTGAGTCCTCCTATGGACCAGGATATAAGAAGGACCCAGAGATGCCTCCTGGATCTATGTGTTGTGGATGACAGAGACAGAGCCTTTTCACCCAATTTTATAGAACATGAGCTCCACACACCCCTACACCCTGTAGGAGCGCGCGCGCGCGTGCACACACACACACACACACACACACACACACATTCATGCTTTGTTTTACATAAATCTGAGTCTTTGTTGATGGACTGTACTCATTTTGTGTGTGTGTGTGTGTGTGTGTGCCAGTGCTGAGACCTGAACTCAGGGTCTCTTGCTCTCACTTTGCTTTTTCTGCTCAAGTCTGACACTCTACTACAGTTCCACTTCCAGCTTTTTGGCCAGCAATTGGAGATGAGAATCTCATATTTGTCTATTTAAAGCTGGTTTTGAACCAGGATTCTCAGATTTCAGCTTCATGAGTAGCTAGGATTACAGGTGTGAGCTACAAGTGTCTGTTTAATTTTTTTTTCATTTAACTGTATATATTTTTTCTTATATATCTGATATAGGCCATAAGCATTTTTTATTTTATTTTTTGTGTTTGTTGGTCATGGGTCTTGAACTCTGGGCCTGGTGCTGCCCCTCAGCTTTTTAGCTCAAAGCTAGCACTGCACCACTTGAGCCCAAGTACTACTTCCAGTTTTCTGGAAGAGTCTCACAGACTTTCCTGCCTAGGCTGGCTTTGAACTGTGATCCTCAGATCTCAGCCACCTGTGTAGCTAGGATTACAGGCGTGAGCCACTGGAGCCTAGCTTATTTTTTATTTTTTAGTGCCTGTCTTGGGGCTTGAACTCAAGGCCTGGGTACTATCCCTGAACTTTTATGCTCAAGTAAGCTGCTTAAGCCATACTTCCATTTCCAGCTTTCTGGTGGTGAGCTGGAGATAAGAGTCTCACAGACTTTCCTGCATGGGCTGGCTTTGAACTGTGATCCTCAGATTACAGCATCTTCCATAGTTAGGACTACAGGAGTGAGCCACTAGTGCCTGGCTTCTTCCAGATTTTTCTTAGCATCTATTAGTCATACAATGGGGTTTGTATCTTGACCTGTCCATATATGCATACAATGTCCCTTGATCAGACGCATCCCCTGTGTTATACTCCCCTCTCTCCCTGTCCAAACCAAGCTCAACAAGTTTCATTTCTTTCTTTTCACACAAGTGTATAAAGCATTTTGACCATATTTGCCCTTCATCCCTTCCACTCACCCTCCTTTCTCCTTTGAGTACCCAGACCTCAGACAGGACCTGTTTTCTACTCCTGCCATTCAGACTTGCTTTAAGGTATGCTAGTTTTTCACAGGGGTTTCATCATGGGTTTTCACAAGGCGTATATAGTATTTTCATCAGATTGACCCCATTATTCATTCTCACTTTCCCCACTCCTCTATCCTTTATTATTTTGCAACATCCAGTGAGTTGTTTTGCTGTCTTCACTCACAGATGTAGGGTATTTTGGCATTGTTCATCCTCTGATGTTCACTTTTCCTCCCTACTTGTAATAATCTCAAATAGTTTCACCATTGAAAAGGATTGTTATTTTAAATTCTCTGATAATTCCACAATCAGTGCCATATCTAAATCTTATTCTGTTGCTTGTTTCGTTTTGTTTTTTCAGAATGTGTCTATATACATGCTCACATAACACACACACACACATTTGCCTTTTAACATGCTTTGTAATACTTTAATGAAATTGGACATGATGCATCATGTAAAAGGAGCTGAGGTAGATAGACTTTAATGGGAAGTTTTGGGTTTATCTGGCTAGGAGTTAGGCTATGTTTACTGTTTGCTGTAGCTATGGTGTTAGAGATTAAACATTCCTCTTGTTTTTGTCTTCTCTTTTCCTAGAGACTCCTTCTAAGGCTTGCAGTTCTCTAAACTGTAACCTCCCATTATTAGAGAAGAAGAGTAAAATTCTGAGAATGTGTGAAGGCTAAAGAAAGCATTCTACAGCCTAATGATTAAGTCTGTCTTGTATGTAGTCTGGGGGGGGGGGGCTGTGACCTTCACCATTGCTTCTCAGCCACCACCACCCTCTCTACATCTTAGAGAGACAGGAAGATGAAATGGGCTGAAGTTGGGTGTTTCTCTTCCTGCATAGGTGGTTAGCTTTCCCAAATCATACAGTCTCTGATAAGACAATTTCCACTGAAGGCAGTTCTTTTTTGAGCACACAGATCTGGGCAAGTCAGGTTTTTTTTTTTTTTGTCCCCCTGCTGGAAACAGGAGGGAATTTTTCCTAGTCTTACAGTGAGAGCCTTGTGGGACTCCCAGTTGTTGGTTGTCAAATAAGAAAACAGCAGTATAGCTTCTTTGGAGATATGTCTATTTGAATCCTTTAAATTGTGTTGCCTCTCTATTATTGAGTTGTAATGGTTATATTTATATTTATTTACATTATTATTATTAATTTATTTTTTTGGTTGGTCGTGGGGCCTGAACTCTGGGTCTGGGCGCTGTCCCTCAGCTCTTCAGCTCAAGGCTAGCACTCTGATGCTTGAGCCATAGTGCCACTCCTAGCTTTTTCTGTTTATGTGGTGCTGAGGAATTGAACCCAGGGCCTCACGCATGCCAGGCAAACACTCTACTACTGAGCCACCTTCCCAGCCCAATTTATTTACATTTTTATTAGTATATATTATTTGTATGAAGAAATGTTTCATTGAGGTATTTCTATACATGTATACAATTTGTCTATATCAAATTACCACTTCTTCACTCCCTCCCTATTTCTTTTTTTTTTTTTTT
>NW_012267432.1:1156105-1192884 GCF_000151885.1 Dipodomys ordii
GTCTCTCCTGCCCGGGCTGGCTTTGAACCGCGATCCTCAGATCTCAGCCTCCTGAGTAGCTAGGATTACAGGCGTGAGCCACCAGCGCCCGGCTCTCCCTCCCTATTTCTAAAATGATTCCAATAGGCTTCATTGTCCTCTTTTCATATAGCAAAAAATTACTTCAATCATATTCATCCTTATTTACTCTCTTTGTTCAGTCTCTCTCCTCCTGCTAATACCCCCTCCCCCAACAGACCACATTTCACTTTCCTAGCATTCATTTTTAGTGTATTAATTATAAGGAGTAATAATAAGTTTAGACATGCATATATTACATTTTAATAATAATAGCCCTCTCTATTGTTTTTCTCCCCTTTCCAACTCACTATTGATAAACAGCTTTCATTGAGTTGCAATGGATTTCAAAATTACACTCCACTGTCCTTTCCCCTCCCTGCTCACCCCCTGAACAGTCTCATAGTTAAAATCATGCGCTCTTTCTATATACATACACATTCATCTGTATATATATAGGTATGCACATGTCCATGATTACATGTGTTCTTTAGGTTTGGCTTCATCAAACAAAAACATGATATTTAGCTTTATGGGCTTGTCTTGTCTCATTCAACATGATGCTTTCTAATCCAGTTTCCTGAAGGAGACATGATTTTATCTTTATTTATAGTTATGTAATATTCCATGGTATACATGTACCGTATCTTCTTTATCCATTCATCTATTGTTGGGAAACTTGGCTGGTTCCACTGTTGGGCCGTTGTGAACAAAGTTGTAATAAACATGGGTATACAGTCTTTTTCTTGAATGTCTATTTACTCCCCTTTGGATATATACCCAATAGTAGTATTGCAGGCTGCACAAGTTAAGTCTAATTTTAGCTTTTTGGGGGACCTCCATGCTGATTTCCCTAAATAGCAAGGCAGTCCTGAGTAAAAAGTGCAATGCTTGAGGAATCACAATACTACCCTTCCAATTTTACCACGGAGCCATAATAACAAAAATAGCTTGATACTGGCACAAAATAGTTTCAAAGACAAATGGACAGAAGAGTCAAGAACAAATCCATATAGCTACAGCCATATAATTTTCAACAAAGGAGCCCAAAACATAAAGTAGGGAAAAGAGAGCCTCTTCAACAAATGACTTTGTGAAAACTGGCTACCCACAAGCAGGAGATAGAAACTTGACATGATCTCTTATCCTGTTTAAATGCATCAAATAATGCAAAGAGAGGCTTAAAACTTTAAATCTACTACAGGAAGACTCTGGAAGTTATAGGTACCAGTAATTATTTTCTGAACAAAACTCCAGTTGCCCAGAAAAAAAGAACAAGAAAAGACAAATGAGATTATATAATATTTAGAAGTTTCTGCACAACACAGAAAAAATGCCAGAATAATAAAAAGACAATCCATGAAAGGGGGAGAGAATCTTTACCAGCTATTCAACAGATGAAGGATTATTATATAGATTATACAGAGAGCTAAAAAATAAACACAAAAAAACCCTCAGCAGTAAACTGAGTCTTGATGGTTTATGCCTATAATCCTAGCTACTCAGGAGACTGAGATCTGAGGATCATGGAAAGCCAGCAAAAAAAAAAAAAAAGGTAATAGAGTGCTAGCCTTGAGCAAAACGTTTCAGAGACAATGCCAAGGCCCTGATTTCAAGTCCCAGGTCCACTCCCCCTACCCCACCTCCTCCCAAACCAGCCAAACACCAACAAAAAAACTCAACAATGTAAGCAACAACTAATCCAATGAATGAAAGGGAAAATGAATTAAATAGGCAGTTCTCCAAGAAGTACAAATAGCTAATTGATACATGTAGAAATGTTCAACATCTTTAGTCATAAACGAAATACAAATTAAAACATCACTAAGAGTGCATCTCATTCTAAGTCAGAATGACAATAATTGAGAAAACAAGCAATAATGTTGGTGAATTTTTGTACATGTGGTGGGAGAGTTCCTTAAATACTGTTGGTGGGAATGTAAACTAGTGTGTATATTCTTAATACAAGTTCCTTATCAGATATGTGCTTTGCAAAAAATCTTTAATTCTGTGGCTGTCATTTAATTTTAATGATGTACATAGATTCACACAAGTTTGTTATTTTGACAAAGGTCAATTTATTTTGCTTTTGTTATGTTTTTGGTGTCATGTCTAAGAAATTTGTCTAATAAGATTTCTTTCCATATTTTTTCTGCGGGGGGGTCAGTACTGGGGTCTGAACTCTGGGCCTGGGCACTGTCCCTCAGCTCTTCAGCTCAAGGCTAGTGCTCTATCACTTGAGCCACAGTGCTACTTCCAGCTTTTGTTCTGCAAATGTGGTGCTGAGGAATCGAACCCAGGGCCTCATGCATGCAAGGCAAGCCACCTTCCCAGCCCTCCACATATTTTTCTAAGGTTTATTAAAAAAAACTTCATCCGTTACTCATAGACCATTGGTCCATTTAAATTAATGTTTGTATATGGTTTCAGGTAAGACTCTGCTATGTGTAGGGTTAGTGTTCCACAAAGGTCCATATGTAAAGGTCTGGTCCCTAAGGCAAGAGTGTTGGGAGGTGCTGTAGGCCTTTAAGTGGTGGGGCCTGGTGAGAGGTCCTTGGTTTATTGGGGGCATACTCAAGAATAGGATTTTAGGCCACTTCCCATTAGCCCCTCTCTCTGTCCAGTTGGAGATGTGAATATTGTGCTCTGACATTTGCTACCCACCACTGCCAGGTTGATGCTGTCAAAAGTTGGCCTTTACCAAGCCTGCACTATACTGCTTGCACTGTAAACCTTCCAAACAACTGTGAACTAAATACAACTTTTCTCTTTATACCGTTAATTTCTCTCTGGTGTTTTATTGTAGTAATGCAAATTGACTAATACAGAATCAGTGTGCTTTTCTTTGGTGCCAGTCCTAGGGCTTGACCTCAGAGACTGAGTGCTATCCTTGAGCTTTTGCGCTCAAGACTTGTGCTCTACTTGAGCCACAGGTCCACTTTTGGCTTTTTTGATGGTTAATTAGAGAGAAAAGTCCCACAGATTTGGACTGGGAAGGTGGCTCAGTGGTAGAGCGCTTGCCTTGCATGCATGAGGCCCTGGATTCGATTCCTCAGCACCACATAAGCAAAAAAGAAAAAAGCCGGAAGTGGCGCTGTGGCTCAGGTGGTAGCACGCTAGCCTTGAGCTGAAGAGCTGAGGGACAGCGCCCAGGCCCAGAATTCAGGCCCCACGACTAGACCCCCCCCCTAAAAAAAAAGTCCCACAGATTTTCCTGCCTGAGCTAGCTTCGAACTGTGATCCTTAGATCTCAGCCTCCTGAGTAGCTATAATTACAGTGTGAGGCACCAGTGCACAGGTAGTCATACCTTTTAATAGGGCAAGAAGATTTACTTTAATTTTTAGTTTATTATGGGTTTTATAATGAAGCCATGTCAGCTTTTGTCAGGTGATTTTTCTTCAGAAGCTGAGATAATTATATGGTTTTATTGTTTGTTCTTTTGATGTGTTATGATGCATTATGTATATTGATTTCAGGATAATCAATCAACCTTGAATTCATTTGGAATGATGTAGAATTCTTCCTATATGCTTTAGGATTTGATTTACTATATCTATATCTATATTTTTTTAGGTTCAATACTGGGACTTGAACTTAGTACTTATGATACTTTTGTTCATTGGCTAGTGCTCTACCAACTGAGCCACTCCTCCAACCCCTGGTTTGCTAATATTTTGTCAAAGAATTCCTTCTAAATATTTCTAAGAGATATAATTATTTTTTTATTTTTGTTATATCTTTGTTTGATTTTAACATTAGGACAATATATGCTTCATAGAATGAGGAGGAAAATGCTAATTTTAACTCATAGTTTTTAGCAGTTAAAAAGATGAATATTATTTATTTATTTTAGGCACTTGAATCTTAAGTATGTGAAATATGTAACACTCACAAACCCAATATTCAATGGAGCTTGACAAACTTATAACATATAACAGATCTAATGAGAAGACTAGAAAAGGTGAAACTAAACTAAGTCAAATTGAAGCTATTTGAAAATCTTAAAAAATTTACAAAGGTTTTAAACCTTTCCATGAAATTCAAGTGTTATAAATCACTAATTGAAACAACAATTGATCAAGTGATAGTATTACCTAATTGGATTTTGGTGTCCCAATGCAAGTAGGTGTGCAATCATGCGCACACATGCGCGCGCGCGCACATGTGTGTGTGTGTGCATGTGTTTATGTGTGCATGTGCACCAGTCTTGGAGCTTGAGGCCTGGGTACTCTCCTTGAGCTGTTTTGCTCAAGGCTAGCACTCTTATCACTTGAGTCACAGCTCCACTTATGGCTTTTTGATAGAACATTTCATGGACTTTCCTGCCCTGTCTGGCTTTGAACCACAGTCTCCAGATTAGAACCTCCTGAGTAGCTAGGATTGCATGCATAAGCCACCGATATCTGCCTCCAAAGCACTTTTTTAAAAAAGTAGATAATTTGCAAAACTTGATGAACTGTCTTCAATAAGTCAGACGAATTGTCTTCAGTGAATACACTGTCAACTAACTGCTTAGTTCCTAGGCACCTAAAGAGGTCAAGAGGATAAGGTAGTGGAAAAGTCTATGTTTGCTTAGTGTTATGTGTACCTGTAATCCCTGTACCTGGGAGGCAGATGCAGCTTTTTGGTGGTTAATTAGAGATAAGAGACTCATGGACTTCCTATCTGGGATGGTTGTGAACTCAGATTTTAGTCTCTTGAATAGCTAGATGTACAGGTGTGAGCCACTGGTGCCTGGCTAAAATGAGTACTCTTCCCCCTCCCCCCACCTCCTCCCTCCCGGCCCCATCGTGGGGCTTGAACTCTGAGCTTGGGCGCTATCCCTCAGCTCTTTAGCTCAAGGCTAGCACTCCACCACTTGAGTCACAGCGCCACTTCTGGTTTTCTGGTGGTTTATTGGAGATAAGAGTCTCACGGACTTTCCTGCCCGGGCTGGCTTTGAACTGTGATTCTCAGATCTCAGCCTCCTGTATTGCTAGGATTACAGGTGTGAGCCACTGGTGCCCGGCTTTAAAATGAGCACTCTTAAAATGTCTCCCTTCTTTGAGTTGATTGATGATGCATTTCTTTTTACTCCTGTGCTGGTCCTTGGGCTTAAATGCAGAGCCTGGGCACTGTCTGTAAGTGCTCACCACTTGAGCCACAGCTCTGTTTCTGGCTTTTTGATGGTTAATTGGATATAAAAGTCTCACAAACTCCTATCCCAGCTGACTTCAAACCTTGATCCTCAATTAGAGCCTCCTAGGAAGCTAGGATTACAAGGGTGAGCCACTGATGTCCGGCTAAATGATGCATTTCTGTCATCTTCACTTTCATTGTCACTAAAGTTCTTGAATTGGCTTTATGGTTTTTGCTTTTGCCCTTAAGAAGCAGTGCTGTTAGAGGTCAACAATGGATGGTCTTATTTCTAATACCATTGGCAGAAATATTCACTTTACTACTCTACTGTCTGGCCAACTTTAGGTCTGAGAATACAAAAGTTGTTCTGCCCCCAAGAACTCACAATCTACTGAGAGAGATTTCTCTCTCTGTCATCCCTTTGTATGTTGGCTATATCCTAGACCACTATGCATTTTTTCAGTCTGAAAATCTCATCAAGTCCAATTGATACAACTTCCATTTTCACGTGTACAACTCTCAAATCAGAGTTACTACTTCCCACATATCCTCTAGCTCCAGATCAACCATTAACAAGACAGTTCCTTAACATGAATGTCTACAATAAAGAATTAATCACAGTAAGTCAAGATCTTTTCTATTCTGCTATTTTATTCTCTGTCAATGGAATTTCTCCATCTAGCTGCCCAAGAAAAAAAATCTGGTGTCATCCTTGATTGACTTCTTTCTTAACTCATGTAATGACATATAATGTCTAGGTGATTTTGACTTTCTTATACTTGTCTGGTCAGTCAGCTTCTCTTTAATCTCCCACTGGCTTAATTTAGCTTTCCACTAACTCCCCTTGGATTCTTTAACTATTTTCCTATTTGATTTCTTTGCTTCTAGTCTTGTCCCTTTAACCTATTTCTAGTCTGATGCACGAATGATCTTTCTGAATGCAAATCAGATCCCCTTTCTCTTCATTTAAAAAATCCTTCAGTGGCTTCCTCTAGTCTTTAGGATAAAATCCAAACACTTTATCATGTCTTAGAGTCCTTTGTAACCTGATCTTGCCTGGCTTTCCTGCTTCATTTCCTCTACTTTTTCCTGAAATACTAAATCCCAGCTGCACCAAATTATTAACTTGGAATTTGTTAACTGCTCTATACTATTGCATAATTCAGTGCATTTATACCTGCACATCTTGCTGTCTAGAATGCCCTTCCAGCTGAATTCTCTGTGATTGATGAATATCTACTTTTTTTTTTTTAGTACTAGGGTTTATGTTTCCTAGGCACATGCTCTACTACTTGAACCATGCCCTATTCCGTATCTACTCATTCTTTGAGGCACTCATCTGTAGCATGGACTCTTCTGGAAAGTTATTTATCAACCTCATTTCTTGGCACACCAGTATGCCTCACGTGCAACCACTTTTATCTGTGCTACTCTGTTGTACTTGCTGATTGATGATGCATCTCAATCTTGTCTACTCAGGACTTGAGAGGATGATTCTGGTATTTTCTATCATACAGAATATTTTGATATGCTTCCTAACTTTATTTCATAATTTTTAGTGCATCGTATATAGACCAAGGAGATAGTTGTTGTTGGTTTTTGGAGATAGTTGTTGTTGGTTTTTTACTTTGACAAATTTTGCAGATTCCCTCCTTTTTTTTCTTCCTTGAAAGCCCTTTCTCAGTCTCTTTATAGGTTTTGCATCCTGTTTGTCCTCTTATGCCTGACCTCAGCCTCCTTTCCCTCTGCATGTGTACTCTGAGTCACTCCATCCATTTCCTTAGCTTTAATTGCTGACAACTCCCAAATCTGTTCTCCCAGAAAGACCTCATTCCCAAGTTCCAGATGGTCCCAGGCATCTCAAACTCAGCACGTACAAAACTGAACTCTTTTCTGTTGCTTTTCTTTTTTAGGGATAGAAAAAGGACTGTAGGAAAGCTTCTGAAACAATTTTAAGGAAAAGCAGCTAGGAATTAAACCAGGACAATATCATTAAGTTTTCAGTGATATCAGCAGGTACAGCTTTAATATTTTTATCTTCTTGAAGTAAACAGCAGTTAAATGCCTTTAATGCTATGTTCTCATATTGGGTGAATACTCATGTACCAAGGTATAGGTAAAGCTACAATGTAACCAAAATTCTCTCTCAGAGCATCAGTTTTAATAGAAGTTTTTCTGTATGTATATATGTATGATGTACAATATAACTCATAGGAACTAAAAATGTGGGGCGCCAGTGGGTCATGCCTGTAATCCTAGCTATTCAGAAGGGTGAGATCTGAGGATCATAGTTCAAACCCAGCCCAGGCTGAAAAGCCTTTGATATCTCGAATTATTTTTATTAACCACCACTTGCTGTGTGCAAGTGATAGAGCCCTAGCCTTAAGCAAAAAAGCTCAAGGACAGTTCCCAGGACCTGTGTTCAAGCCCCAGGACTGGCACCAAAAAACAAAAAAAAAACTAAAATCTTTATTTTAATATTAAAAATATACATACTTGTGGAGTTGAATGGAAAAATGTCAGAACGGTTATTTCTTTCCCCCAAATTTAAGTATACAGACCACTTCTATCAATAGAGAATTTCAGATTTAATTACCAAATCTATGTTGGAGAGTCAGAGGAAGTCTACACTATGTCCATGTATTTACCAGTATGGAGAGGATAGCCTTCAGGGTGCAGTTATGTTGGTCAACAATAGCAATCTGCTTTGCAGGAAGTTCTTTTTTCAGATAAAGTAGAAGTAGGAAACAAGAGAAGGGAGGGTTTAGTGAGGACAAATTGTAGATCAAAGTTGAATAAGTCAGCACAACAGTACATCAATTCATTCAACACTTATAGATGCCTGTTTTGTTCCATGTTCTTCACTGGGTGGTGGGAGAGATGAATTAGATGCATTCTGTGCTCTCAAGGAGCTTACTATTTATTAATGGGTACTGTTCAATATAATTATGTCACGGCTGAAATGTATGGTGCAGTGTCAAACTAGACTACCAGAAAAGAAAATAGAGAAAATGTTCTCATTTACAACAGCATAAAAAATAATAAGAATATAAAGGAAGAAATATAGCCACTGACGTGAAAGATCTGTATCCTGTAAACTATGATATAAATGAAAGGAATTGAACATGAAACACATAGGAAGAATTGGAAAAATTAATGTTCTTAAAATGTCCACACTACCTACAGATTCAGTATAATCCCTATCAAAATGTCAATGGAGCTGGGCGCTGGTGGCTCATGCCTAGCTTCTCAGGAAGGTGAGATCTGAGGACTGAGATTCAAAGCCAGCTCCAGCAGGAAAGTAGGTGAGACTCTTATCTCCAATTAAACACACACACACACACACACACACACACACACACACACACACACACACACACAATAAGATAGCTCCCATCTGTCAAAATGGCTCTTACCAAAAAGTTGAACTAATTTTAGTAAAAATATGGAGGAAGGTGGACTCTATGTAAATTGGTAAATCCATTATGGAAAACATGATGTAAATTGTTAATTAAAAATGGGACTGCCACATGATCTAACAACCCCACTTATGAGATTGTGTTTAAGGGAACTGAAATCAGTATCTTAAACTGAAATCAGTTTAACTCATAGAAACAGAGTACAACAGTGTTGCCTGGGGCTATAGGATGGAGGAAATGGGTGATGTTAATCAAAAGGTCTACACATTTTCCTCTCCTCCCACTTATACATCCTATCCTTTTGTTTACTTTGGTTTTGGGGACTGAACTCAGGACTTCATATATACTAAGTACCCTTTCTAGCCTTGGATTTATACTTTCAGTTAGAAGGTAAGCTATTGGGATCTATTGTATGTCATTGGTGGTGGCAATGTGGTACAGAATAAAGAATTTGGACCAAGGTAATAATGCTGAGCTTTGCCTGAGGAACTCAGTGAACATTTCACAAGCCAGGCAGCATTTCAGCTTTTCTCTATCTTGGAAAAAGTTGTGTTTTCTGTTTGAGGCTTGATTAGAAATATTCCAGGAAATTGGAACATGGAACGTGTGGGAAATTAATTAGACATATGCTTACATTGTTGATGATCATTATCAGCATTTAAATCTTTAGAGAGCAAAGAAACGGTTTCTTTTGTCTCACAGATCCTCAGCAGTGGAGCTCAGCTCTGTCCTTGCACATAGTACTGCATTCATTAGTTTTGTAAAGATTAACCAGAATTTATTATGATGAGGATGGAGCTTATTCTTCATTTAATAAACATATATCCAGCACCTACCATGCTATCAGAGTTATCAAGAAGATTTGGAGGTGGAGAATTCCAAGTTTGAGGCCAGTTGGGGGAAAGTGTGTGTGTGTGTGTATGTGTGTGGTGTAATTCAAATGATAATGTTTGTCTAGTTAGTGCAAGGCTTTGGGTTTAATTCTTGTAAAGAATTCTTGGCTTCAGAAGCTTGGTTGAATGAAACAATCAGTTAACAAGCAACTGAAGTATAGTGAGATGATTGATTTGATAGGTTTATGTCCAAGGGCTGCAACAACATACAGAAGGGCATCTGCTCCCATGTGGAGGATGATATGGAGTTCTGAGGTAGATTTCAAAAAAGAGATTTCTGTGCTTAATTTATATGACAAACAGAGGCTGACTTAAAAGCAGACAGACTACAGTAGAGGGGACATCTTGCACAAAGTTATGATATATTTAGTTTCCCATAAAGGGAGGCAGTAAGTAGTGGTAGAAGAGGAAGGGACTGGGCTGTAGAGCATCTTTGTATTATGAAATTTCTAGATTTTTAACCAGTGGAGGCAGTGGTTAGTCACACAAATGATAATTTAGACCAGTTTAGAGCAGGTTGTAAAATCAATCTGGTGAATTGGGACCAGCATTTTAAAAGGTAAAGAAAACAGTATAGGATATTAGTGTGCATATTTTCAGAGGAAAATGTTTTGTTGAAGCACATACAACTTTCAATGATCTACTCATGAAAATATTGTTCTAGTGTAAAGTTTTTTTGTCTGAGTCATAGTAAATTATTTTGAGAAACACTAAAGGCTCAGTGATATACAAGAAGTTGATGTATTAGTTTGAAAGTAATTAATAGAAAGTTCAGGTACAAATGGCCATAATCACTAAAGACTATGTGTACTTTACCTTCATTTTTTTATGGGCCCCTCTGTTCTTTTTTTTTTCTTCCTATTTCCCTCTGATTCTGTGTCCTCTTAGTTTCCCTCAGATGTATGCATATATATACTATATATGTGGTCAACAACATGGAATCACTTAGTAATGATACGTTGAGTGGAAGTCCTTTGTTTCTCGAGTCCTGTTTATTTTGTCATATTTCCTTGCATTTTGTATTTAACATCCACATATCAGGGACCATGTGCTGGTGCTGTTTGTCTCTTTGCTCTTGGCTTACCTCACTCAAAATACTTCACCTTCTTTTAGTGCTAAATGTGCCATTCTCAGTATCATCTTCAGCCAATATCAGTTGACCAGTGGAATTCAGGAAAACAAGACTTAACTTTATTAAGCAGAACACACTCTTTTCAGTTGCTATTAGTTGACGCTCATCCATCCCAAGCCCATGATTGCCTCATACTAATGTGGGGTGCATGCTTGGGAATCAATTGAGGATAAGGAACTAAAATGAAATATGGTAATTTGAGGGTTACAGAAACACAAGGTGTGGGGATGATGCCAAGATCCACCCAAATGTTTGTGTGGAGTTTAGGTAGGTAAAAGTGGGAAGTGTCTGGGTGGTAGGGAATTCATGAAGTGGTAAGGGTACCTAACTGTGCACAGAGAAACAACTAAAATATTTTTTGTATGCTTCTGGTGCATAAAACTAAAGGCAAGGTTAGTAGCTGAAGTAGTGAGCAGATGCCTGGTTATTGAAGGAATCATCATCAGGGAATTATGATGATCAGATTTCTATCACTACAGCTGCAGTATGGAGGCATGCTAGGGCTATCGTTAATCCAGGATAGAAATATCTGGATTTCATTTTAGGGAGAAAGAGTTCAGATCTGAAAAACATGGAAACATATAGGTGTGTGTATGTGTATACCAACATGACTTAATGAATGTCAGGCAACATTGTTTTTCTGATTATAGATCGTGGAGTTACATTCTTGTGACCTCTTTAAGATGACTAGTTTTGCAGGGGGGGGGGAGGGGGTGTAGGGCAACCTTGGAAAGAACTGGAGACCCAGATGAAGAATCTTTGAAAGTGGTGAGGCTACTTGGGTTGGGAATTTTAAGTAGTGGATAGACTTGAGGGTGCATTCCATCTCTTGAGGTGGTTATTTATAGGCCAGATTAGTAAAATTCCTGATACACTGCTATCTCCCACTTTTAGTAAATGGTTTAGGATTCATGATTCATTTGAGCCAAATTTTTAAAGGGAATGCTGTGTCCCCGAGGCCATGGTGGCAGTGGCCCATTATTTTGAGCTTCTTCATGGCAGTTTCTTCCCAACTCTGTGTTTCCTAGTACTTACATTTCAGGATCTGACTGGCAAATAGTTGATAAATATGGTATCTCTAGCACCTAAAATGATGCTGAGGACTGGCAGATGCTTTTTTTGGGGGGGGCAGAAGCTTAATAGGCACTTAGGGAAGTGCTCAGAGATCTAAATGGAGATGCATTTTTTGGAGTCCAGCAATTACTCACCTGTTCTGAAGGCTTAAAAATGTTTTTCAGCGAATATTTTTATTTAGTGTCAGGGATGACTTCTGGCTATGGTGGGGTGAGACAGGAAGAAGGGTGAATTTTTTGGGAGAACTATTTAGAGTGTAGCTTTCATTGAAAAATGCTGTGTCCACTATGTGGCATTCAGAATGTATTACAAGTCAGTCCACTGGCACTAGACTGGAGAAAAAGAGTCCTGTTGGGAGCAGGTGAGTCTCAGATTTGGGCAGTTGTAACAAAACAGCACCAGTATAGTCCTGTTAGTAAGTTTGTATCTTATTGCTAGACTATGTTAGTCTAGTTTTCCTTTCTCTGCCAAGCAATGGGTGGGCACAGTGGTCCAAATACACTTTGAAGGTATAGCATAAGGTAAAATCTTTTCCCCATTCTACTGGGGAATGATAACTGTTGGGGATGGTAACTATTGGGCCCCACTACCAAGTGTCTAGGCTGAATGTGATAGCTTCTTTTTAATCTTGCCTAACTCCCTAGTCAAGGCTGAGGCTAAGAGAATGGTAGCTTGGCTAGATTATATACACAGTAATTAATGGATACAAATGAGCTCACTGTTTCTCACATGCCCTGGCTATTCTCAAACCGGATTTCCCTTTTCTGAGTTCTCACAGGGGCCAAGTTTTCACAACAATATAAACTTCCAGGAAATTCCCAGTAGGTTTATGTTTCTAATTCTCCTCATCTCACCCTTCTCCCCACACAAAGAGGAAGGAGCTTATCCTGAGGTTCAACATCCTGTCAGATACTTGCACCCTTTCAGTTAGGATGTTGGTAGATGCAAGGTTTTAGGTTCCACTCAAAGGCTGAGGAGTATACATGTTAATGCATTATCCTGCCTAGAAATCAGATTGGTAGCAGTGTCCTCTTAACATTCTTACAATATTAGATTAAAACTTTCAAATATATAACTTTCAATTGCATATGGTTACTCCTATCAGGAAGTAATCTTTAAGAAATCTCAAGAGCTTAGAGCTGAAGTTGTGGCTCAAGTGGTAAAGTGCCTGCACAGCAAGCTTATAGGCCAAATTTAATCCGTAGGACTGCCAAAAAGAAAAAAAAAAGAAAAAAGAACAAGATTGGGGCTGGGAAGGTGGCTCAGTGGTAGAGCCCTTGCCTCGTATGCATGAGGCCCTGGGTTCGATTCCTCCGCACCACATAAGCAGAAAAAGCCGTAAATGACACTGTGGCTCAAGTGGTACAGCACTAACCTTGAGCTAAAGAGCTGAGGGACAGTGCCCTAGGCCCAGAGTTCAGGCCCCACAACTGACAAAAAAAAAAAAAAAAGAACAAGAAGTTGCATTGGCTTAGTCCTTATACTAGATGTCAAAACACAATCACCAGCCTGGCAATGGTAGCTCATACCTATAATCCTAGCTACTCAGGAGGCTGAGATCTGAGGATTGCAGTTCAAAAAAAGTCCATGAGACTCTTAACTCCAATAAACCAGTAGAAAACTGGAAGTGGTACAGTGGCACAAGTGGTAGAGTGCTAGCCTTGAGCTGAAGAGTGGAGGGACAGTGCCCAGGCTCAGACTTCAAGCCCCACGACGGACAAAACAACCAACCAACCAAACCCCAGAAACAAAAAAAAGAAAAAAACACAATCACCTTAGGAAGCCAGTTTGAAACTATAATATGACCCATTAAAGTCAGTATTAAGATTACAAAAAGTAGCTGGGCACTGGTGCATCACACTAGTAATTCTATATTCAGGTAGATGGAATCAGGAAGATCTTCATTTGAAGCAGAGAAGTCTGAAAGATAACATCTCCATTGACAAGCAAAAGTACCAGACTAGAGGAGTTGCTCATGTGGTAGAGCACCAGTTGTAAGGGAAGAAGCCGAGAGCAAGAGGCCAGAAATTCAGGTCCTAGTCCTGCCACAAAAACAAACAAAACAAAGAACTTAGGCTTCTGTGAGAACTCAGAAAAGGGAAATCCGGTTTGAGAATGGCAAAAGCATTTGAGAAGCAGAGAGCTCATTTATATCTAGTAATGACTGTGAAGATACCCCAGCCAAGCTGCTGTTCTCGTAATAGTCAGAGATTTGCCAGAAAAAAAAAAAAAAGGGAAATACAGACTTGTCTGCAATTTCAACAACTGGGGAGGCTGACATAGGCCAGCTTGGGCAATATAGCAAAACTTTGTCTCCAAAAGAAAAAAAGTAGTATTAAAAAAAAATCACTGGGGGCTGGGAAGGTGGCTCAGTGGTAGAGTGCTTGCCTTCCAAGCATGAGGCCCTGGGTTCAATTCCTCAGCACCACATAAACAAAAAGAAAAAAGCTGGAAGTGGCGCTGTGGCTCAAGTGGTAGAGTGCTAGACTTGAGCTGAAGAGCTGAGGGACAGTGCCCAGGCCCAGAGTTCAGGCCCCACTACCGGACCCCGCCCCCCCCCCCCAAAAAAAAATCACTGGGCTGGGTGCTGATAGCTCACGCCTGTAATCCTAGATACTCAGGAGGCTGAGATCTGAGAATTGTGGATCAAAGCCAGCCTAGGCAGGAAAGTCTGTGAGACTCTTATTTGAGCGCTAGCCTTGAGTGGAAGAGCTCTGGGTCAGTGCGCAGGCCCAGAGTTCAAGACCCATGACTGCCAAAAAAAAAAAAAAATCACTGGAGCTGGGCACTGGGGATTCACCTTGTAATTCTAGCTATTCAGAAGGCTGAGAACTGATGACAGCAGTTTGAAGCCAGACCAGGCAGAAACATCCTTGACTTTTCTCTACAATGAACCATCAAAAAGTTAGAAGTGGAGGTTTGGCTCAAGTGGTAAGAGTACCAGCCTCTCCACACACAAGAAAAAAGAAAAAACACTACTCATCAAATACAAAAATACAAATACAACTCAGATGTAAGAATCAGAATTTAGTTTCCTAAGGAAAACCCAGCAGTTGAGCAGATTTCATGTACCAGGAATTCTAGGAGGAGAAGAGAAAATTAATTCACACATATGGGTGTAAGAAATTTTATGTATTGTACAAAGGAAGGGCCATCTGGCTCCCAGTTCTGGGCCCCATTACTACTACACATTTTACAATAGTAACTCCATTCCTTTTTGATATTCAAAGAGTTCCAAAGATCTATGATCCTGTTCATTAAAGAGTCATAAACCCTTCAACTCCAGTTAAATCCTTGGTGTTTCAGTTGTATGGGAGCTTTGGAGGCTGGTTTCCTGGTTTTGGTGGAGGTCCTGTTGCAGCCCTAGCAGTAGCTGGTTTAGGAGTGTAAGGTTGCTGTCTCTGAGAGGCACAGGTAGGGGTGGGAGGCAGTTCCCTTTGTATTCGATCACTGCCATCTTGGCTCGATCCTGCTTATTCCGATTTGGGATCTGCAGCATTCTTGTGTAGCCTCCATTCTGATCTCGGTACCGAGGAGCCAGCACTTGAAAGAGCTTTGGGATCAGGTCCTTCTCCTAGATGGAAAAAGTTATGCAAGCAAGAGTCAGGCATAACTGTAGAGGTAATTTTCAGCCACTCCTAATACGAAAACCTAAAAGAGGCTGGCCTCTCCTACCGCCCAAGTCTGCAGAATCAGAATTATGCAGAAGGGCCACTTATAGGCAGTTGGGCAGATGCACTGAGTTCAACTAACTTATGGTTCTAGTTAGGTTACAACACTGATCCATGAGTGTTCCAGCTTAAATATGTCACGTCCCTCTTTTTCTCACCACCCCTTGCCTGGTCTCGGCACGGAAGGCAAGATTTCGGAAGCAGATTCAAGGGGCACTCACTGTGAGCCAGAAGTCAGCCATGCGCATGGCTCGCTCATTGGTGTCTCCCAGCTTTCCGCAGTCGATGAGCTGTGAGGACAGACAGAAGAAACAGCATGGATCCATACATCCATCACCACCAAGAACCGAGGCGCCGTGCCAGGTCACTAGCAAAGCATCCAGGTCAGGCCAGTAGCTCCGTAGTGCTAACTAGAATTGCACTCAGGAGGCTGGAGGAGAGGGTTCGGCTCAGAGATCGACGGCAGGATGCGAACTCTGGTAAGTGTTTACCGGGGCAGACGCAGACCCCCCCCCCCCCCAGGCCAGGCTTCCCCGTGGGCAACCGGGTCCCGCGGCCTACCTTCTCGGCGTAGCCCCTCATCTCATCCACGCGCGCCCACGGCGCCTCGATGCGTTCATGTCGCACCAGACCCGTAAGCAAGTTACGTAGCAGGTGGATTCGAGACTCGGGGCCAAGGCCCAGGCGCCGGAATACCCGGCCGTGGGAGATGGCCGCAGCGACCGTCAAGCGCATCTTCCCAGCGTCTCCCAGCCTCTGGGAGACCGGAAGTGGGAGGTCTCGCGAGGAAACGAGGACCTTTCAGGGGGACGCATGCGCCGCAGCGCTGTGCGCGGCAGACGTGTATATGTGTGTGTGTGCGCCGGAGTGCCGCAGCCTGCCTCGTTGGCAGTCTGAGGGAGGGCGGAGAAGGGAGGCGGCGAGTTGGGCGGGCCTGAGGCGGGAAGTGTTCCGGGCGGCCAGGCCAGGGAACTTGGCGCCCTCTAGAGTCTTCGGGAGCCTCCGGTGCTGCGGTCCGCTGTGCCGCGGAGCCTGCCGGGAAAGTGAGTACCTGAGGGGAGAGCGGCGCGGGAGCCGGGCGGCGGTTGTCTGCGGGCTGCTGGCCGGGCTGGCTGGCTGGCCGGCTGGCGTTCAGAAAACGATTGTTTGCAAACAGTTTTCCAGGGGCTGGGACGGTGGCTCAGTGGTAGAACGCTTGCCTCGCATGCATGGGGCCCTGGGTTCGAATCCTCAGCACCACATAAACAGAAAAAGCCGGAAGTGGCGCTGTGGCTCAAGTATAGAGCTAGCCTTGACTTGAAGAGCTGAGGGACAGTGCCCAGGCCCAGAGTTCAGGCCCCACGACCGAACAGCCCCCCCACCCCAAAGAAAAAAAAAGAAACAGTTTTCCAGAATGGAACTTTGTGACTTGATGGAACTTGGTGACTTGATGGGACTGATTGGAGGAGAGAGGGGAGGATGAGGGATGATGGAGGGCGTGATTATGATCCCGACGTGTACATCAACGGGTGTGTTCACACGGATGCTAATAAAAACACGTTTTCGGCAGTAACAGTGGAATGGACAGTGATGCCCAGAGACGAAAACACAACCCGCATTCTTTTTTGTTGACACAAGTAAAATTGTAAAGTTTAAACAATTGTAAAGTTAAAACTTGTAAAACTTGTTAAAAATTGTAAAGTTAAATATCTCTAGAAGGAAAAGTAAGGGATTCATACTTTTAGGTGACAAGTGTGGGTTTTTGTTGAAAGGGGGAAAAAGGGACAAAAGCAAAACACATTTATTATGTCAATGTAATGAGCAATAACGTGTTCATGGTTCCAAAGTTACCATGCTTGTCAGATTTGCTCCTGGTTATGGGTGGCATTGTATCCCTCAAGATACCTTGACTCCTAATCTGGAGTACCTCCAAAGGTGATCTTTGTTGGAGATAGGGATTAGTTTAAGCTGAGATCCTATTGAAGCAGGGTGGGCATCTCAATTCAAAATGAATAATGGCTTCAAAAAGCAGGCGTCTGAAGAGATACAGATAGCCACACCGGGTGAAGATGGCCAGGTAACACAGAGACATGAATGCCTTGTGCCCTGAAAGCAGAGATTGCCATTGTGTTGTTGCAAGTCAATGAAGGTGTATGAAGGATTGCTGGTAAACATTTGAAGCTAAGACAAAGGCATAGAACAAGTCCTTCCCTGGATCCTTTAGAGAGCCTGAGCTGGCTGGTACATTAATTTCTTTTAATAGCAGAACTGTGAGGCATTATACTTCTGTTGTTCTAAGTTGTGATATTTTGTTATGGCAGCCCTAGGAAGTGAAGTTCTCCTCATACATATTCACATGCAATTATATTTTTATTTTGTTTTCACTTACAGTTGAATAAGAACACTTCTTGCTAGTTTTAATTTTGAGAAACAGCATTGCACATAAAACAACAGATATGTTGGTGGAAATTTATACAAATCAGCATCTTCACAATGAGTTTCGCAGTTTACACTAATGTCCCCTCTTTTTGGGAACAAGTCTCACACTTTCAATTTGTTACAAGCTTTCCAAGTTAACAATTTGTTGCAAGCTTACCAAGATATTTTTTGTTGTTGGTGGTGGTAATGAACTGAAAATTTAAATGTGAATTGAAGAAAACCTCAAGCAAGGCATCTGCAGGCCTGGCAGGTAGGGTGCCTGGGGTGGTGGCAGGGGTCTGGTGCTGTGCCTACTGTTCCTACCAAAGATTCACTGTCCCTGTGGCGGCCACCAGCTGTGGTCAGTACCAAGATGTTTTCACATCACAAATTGCTGTTGGGGGAAACAAATCTTTTAAAGTAAAAGAAAAGGAACATTGGCATCATCAACAGTATTTGGTAAGATGGGTCTTGATGAAAACATTGAAACAAACATTGACTCTTCTCTGGCACCCATCTTCTGATCACATGCAGCATAAAGTTGAGGTTGTCCAGGCTATAGAGAGACACAGAGTTTGCATGGAGTCAGTATAGCCCATTATGGTGATGTTTCCTCTGGAAATGGTGACTAGCTGTTTCCAGCTTGGTTCATTCTCCTCATGTGGTATTCTTTCCCCTCCCTGCACCATTTCCTTGTATTATTAGTGAGATGAACTGCCTGTTGCTGAAATTATAAGGTCCTTCAAGGTCAGAGAGGGCCTGTGACTCATGCATTCCATCTTCTTTCCCCTTGTCTCAGGCTATTACTCTGCTTTTCTGTTTGTCTTTCATTAAATTTGTAAAAATTTATAGACTTAATTAGGTTTGTAAAACTTTAACAGGTTTTTGAAATAAACATCTCAAATAGAAAAAAAAAGTGTGTGTGTGTGTGTGTGTGTGTGTGTGTGTGTGTGTGTGTGTGTGTTGGTCCTGGGGTTTGAACTCAAGGCCTGGACATTGTCCTTGAGCTTTCTTGCTCAAGGCTAGTGCTCTGCCACATGAGCTACTACCCCACTTTTAGCTTTTTGGTTGTTAATTGGAGATAAAAGTCTCATGGACTTTCCTGACAGGACAGACAATCCTCAGATCTCAGCTCCTGAATAGCTAGGTTTTCAGGTGTGAACCACCGGTGACCAGCAGAAAATGTTTTATATTTTGGTCCTGTCCTTTCGCTATTTGCTACTTAGAATAGTTTATGCTCTCCTCTTTCACTTGATAGACATTTGAAAAATTATTATTTGTCTTGGAACACTGTTAACTATCTTTCTTTCATTTTATCTATACTAAATATGTCATTGTGCCTCTGTGTGGTCCATTCCTTTCTTTGTGACTTTTTGCTGCTGGATCTCAATTATTCAAAAGATCTTTTTAGCTCATTTCTCCTTCCTGTGAACTTCTGAACTCAGAAATGCCACTGACTGGACTGTTCACAATGTATCTGATTTGCTTTTGTTTTTGGTCCTTCCTTTCACCCTTATTGTCCTATTTCTTCACCAGTGGAAGTTGGTTATTTCCTTTGTGCTCTATTACCTGATTTATTTTTAATTTTGAAATAAATTAAAATTAAATAATTTCTAGAGATCAAACCCAGGACCTCACTCATGCAAGAAAAACCCTCTACCACTGAACTTCATCCTCAGTCCTCTAGTTACCAGTTTCAGAAATTCATGAAGCAGATAAAAATTGAGCAACAGACACACCAGAAGAGCCCATAGCTATAAACTAGATACATCTGGAAGGAGTCTTAATATTTCTTAATATTTTTTTGTGTTTCTTTTGGCCAATAGTGACAGATTCTATTGTTTAGAGATGTTTTAAGTACAGAAGGTAAAATATATGAAATAAATTATTAATAAGGTAAAATATATGGAACCAGAAAACCAATTACTTTACTATCAGAATATTTTTTAAACTCTCCTAATTGGTGCATCAATAATCGATGCTGTCTTGATAGTACATTAAATAACAACGTTAGTGATATGTTAAATAATTACCATAATTTAAAATATGAACACATATTTTGAAGTATTTGTAACAATTCTAATGTGATAGAAAAATAACTGATTTCTACAGATAAAGAATCATGGCTAAGCCAGGTGCTAGTGATTCATGGCTGTCATCCTAGCTACTCAAGAGGCTGAGATCTAAGGATCATGGTTTGAAGCCAGCCTTGACAAACCTGTGAGACTCTTATCTCCAATGAACCATTCAAAAATCAGAAGTGGAGCTGTGGCTCAAAGTAGAGCACTAGCCTTGAGCAAAAGAGCTCATGGGCAGCACTCAGGGCCCAAGTTCAAGTCCCATAACCCAAAAAATAAAAAGAATCATGTCTAGTAACATTATTGTGTTTTGCTGCATATATATATATATATTTCTATACCAGGTTAGCAAAAATAAAAAGCCTATTTTCATAGACCTCTTGAACTGAACTGTATTCATTGACCCCTTGTATGTCTGTGACCTCCAGGGTAGAAACAGCTAGGCTTTGTTAATTGTACAGGGGATAAACCTGAATAAGAAACTTGTGGGTGAAAAAAAGTGAAACAACAACAAAAACTCCCCAACAAACAAACTGGTATTTTTGTAAAGGGAAGATATATTTAAATTCTAGTGTAGCTCAGAAATGAGGATCAGGTCTGTACTTCCACCCCAACCCCAGTTTTCATGTGTACATTGAAACTTACTGTGTACTACCTAAATAACTACACTAAACATTAAGCAAAAAGGTGAAGATAGTTTTACATGTTTAGAGATGCATAGTATGGATTTTTTTTTTTGGTGGAAATATACAATGGAGGAAATTTAAACTAGCTCAGTAGGTCAGGATAGGCTTCTCTGAGGAAGTGAGATTTAAGTTGGGATTTCAAGATAAATAGGAGTTAGTGAAAATACAGTAGGGAAAGAGTCTTCTACATGACAAATACAGAGCCTGGGCACATTTTTGGCTTGGAGAAAAGTTCACTGTTGTTGGGGAAGAAAGCAAGTGGAAGGGAGATAAGGAAAGAAGAAATAAAGTGAATGACTAGGAGTGCTATCAATTGTCAGTAGAAAATCTTACCAGAATCTAGTGGATAGAGTGAATAAGTTATTGCCAAGCATCCAAGAAAGTCAGTCCCTAAGATGAGAAAAATAGTAATAGTGCTTTGGTTGAAGTTACCTTGGAATTCTGTATCCTGAAAAGGCTTTATACCGCCATCTGGTGGTGATGGAAGAGCCTGCATTGTCCATGAGATTGAGCAAGAAATTTGAACTAAGTCCTCAGAAGTCGGATGGGAGGCATAACAAGTCAGGAGTTAGGGGAAGAACAAAGACAACTAATAGTTGTCAGAGTCTGTGATACTCTAATATTGCTGGAATCAGGACCATTTCTAACCTAGAGAGATTCCTAGAGAGCATAACCTCGCCTTGTTGTGTCAATGTTGTATGGGTTATATGTTACGGTCCTGATGCTGGTTTTTTTTTTCCTCCTCCAATTTTGCATATTTTAATTGTTTGAAGGGGTTTATTGCAATATTATTATATGTGCATAATGTATTTAGATAAAATTCTTCTCTGTTACTCATTCTTACCCTGCTCCCAATTCCTCCCTTTTATTTACAGTTTTCAACGGGTTTCCTTCTGTTTTCATCGAAGTTTTTACATTATCAGAGAAAAAAATTTAAGGAAGAGTCTAGTTAGGTGGAGAGTATTATTTAGCAAAACAGAAAAGCATAAAGAAACAGGAAAAAAAGGACACAAAGCACATCTTAATAGGTTGTAGATATAATCACATGGAAGCATTTCATGTTCTTTTTTTTTTTTCATGTTCTTTGTGCAAGGCACATTCCTAAGGTTCAAATAAGTCTGAGACTATAAGTCCTTCTTTTGGTGCATTTTTTTTTCATTTGGATGATCTGGCATATCAATCATTTGCTGTGACAACTCTCCTTTAATTGCATGTTCTCAAAATTGACAAGTTTGAGATTACCAGAGACCAAGCCTCTTATAGATGATACATATTTGAGAGTCTGCCAGTACTTTTTTTTCTTAAAATTTTATTGTAAAGATGCTGTACAGAGGGGTTACAGTTACATGAGTAAGGCAATGAGTACATTTCTTTTTTTTTTTTTTTTTTGGTTGGTTGTGGGGCTTGAAGTCGGCCTGGGCGCTGTCCCTGAGCTCTTCAGCTGTAGACTAGCGCTCTACCACTTGAGCCTCAGCCCCACTTCCGGCTTTTTCTGCTTATGTGGTGCTGAGGAATCGAACCCATGGCCTCATGCATGCCAGGCAAGCACTCTACTACTGAGCCACCTTCCCAGCCCAATGAGTACATTTCTTGTGGAGCATTGTTACTCCTTCCCTTGTAGTTCTCCCACTATCCCTTCTCTCCCCTCCCTCCCACCTCCTCCCCGCTTTCCCACCCAAAGTTGTAAAGTTCATTTCCAATACACTGTCTTGTGGGTATCATTGTTGTAATGGGCCATCCTGTGTCCTTGTTTCAGTGTTTTGTTATTCCCCTCCCCAAATTAAACAAATGTATATACAAGATGCAGGGTGCCAAAATCAAGTACAGTGACAACAGGGGATATACCATAGGGAGAAGAACATACAAAGGAAACAAAAAAATCACGTAGTACATTAAAAACAACAACAACAACAACAAAAACAAAGAAAGACCTCTTGTGTCCATATCTTGGGGTTCATTTCACTTAGCATTATATTATATGGTCATATGTACAAACTTTGAGCTTTTCTGCTCATCTGATGAAATTATCATAGATGTATACTAATTATTGCAAATGAGGGAAACCATGGACCTATGTTTTTTTGGGTCTGGCTTACTTCACTTAATATGATTTTTTGCAAGTCTTTCCATTTCCTGATGTAGGCATTTTTTTGATCCATTCATCTACAGAGGAGCATCTGGGTTGGTTTCATAGTTTAGCTATGGTGAATAATGCTGTGATAAACATAGTTGTGCTGGTAGCTTTAGTATAGCCTTGTTTGTGATCATTTGGGTAAATGCCCAGAAGTGGGATTGCTGGGTCATAGTCTTTTGAGGAACCTCCACACTGCTTTCCAGAGTGACTGAACAAGTTTACACTCCTACCAACAGTGCAGTAGGGTTCCCTTTTTGGCCACATCCCCTCCAACATGTGTTGTTATTAGATTCTATTTTAACTGGAGTAAAGTGGAATCTCAATGTTGTTTTGATTTTCATTTCTTTTATGGCCAGAGAAGCTGAGCATTTCTTCATGTCAGGTACTTTCTTTTAGAAGGTTTTAGGGCAGTAAAGCTCATTATTAGGAGATAACCGTTCCTTATTACCAAAGTCTCCTTTTGTCCAAGGATGAGTTTTCTTAGATTTTTTTTTTTTGAGACAATCTCCCAGGGTGTGCTTATCCACAGCTTGCTCATTCTGTGTCTATAACCTTACAATTGCCATTTTGCATTCTCAGTGGAACCTCAAGGACCCAGAATAATTAGATGCTTGGGGAAAAAAGGGCCTTTGGAAAATATTGTAGGTTTAACTTTGTGGATAGATGGGAAGAATCTGCTACTAGACATCTTGTCATTCCAGTATATAGGAAGACAAAACTTTAGCTTTGTAGGAATATCTCCATCCTAGGGCATGGACTAAGGAAGGCTCCTTGTTCAGTTTAACTTAATTATTACCTTCATTATCTCCCCTAAAGAAGTCATTTGTGGGGGCTGGGAAGGTGGCTCAGTGGTAGAGCACTTGCCTTGCATGCATGAGGCCCTGGGTTTGATTCCTCAGCACCACATAAGCAAAAAGAAAAAAGCCGGAAGTGGCGCTGTGGCTCAAGTGGTAGAGCGCTAGTCTTGAGCTGAAGAGCTGAGGGACAGCACCCAGGCCCCACCACCAGACCCCCCCCCAAAAAAAGAAGTCATTTGTAAGGCGTAGGCATCTTTCCTTAATCCTACCCTTCCTGTACTAATCCAAAGGCAATGTGGGGGGAAAATAATCTATTTTCTGTTCATCGATTCTCTCTCTGTTAATCCAGCTTTTTAGTGTTTTCTCATGATCACTTACTAATGAGTTGCCCATCCAGCAGCAGCCATGTTTCATTCTGTACTCTACTGCTCTCAATATTTGACTATAAAATGTTTTCCAAAGATTCATGTGTGAATATTTGGTACCTAGCTACTGGCCCAATTCAGAGGAGACTGAATCATGAGGTGCTAACTTCATCTGTAGAGCAGGCCACTGATGAAGTCATACCTGAATGGTTATTGGGAAGTAGGGCCTCGTTGGAGGAAGCCGGTGACTGGAGGTCAGGCTTTGCAGGATATATTTTGTTTCTTTTTTTTTGCCAGTCCTGGGGCTTGAACTCAGGGCCTGGACACTGTCCCTGAGCTTCTTTTGCTCAAGGCTAGCGCTTTACCACCTGAGCTAAGCACTACTTCTGGCTTTTTCTGTGTATGTGGTACTGAGGAATCGAACCCAGGGCCTCATGCATATTAGGTTAGCACTCTACCACTGAGCCACCTTCCCAGCCCTATATTTGTTTCTATATCCTTTTCTCTTTCACTCTGCTTCCTCATATACTTATCACTTTTTGTAGTAAGAACATTGAAAATTCACTCCTAGCATTTTTCTTTTTTCTGGTCCTGGGTTTGAACTCAGAGCCTGGATGATGCCCCTGAGCTTTCTCAGATGAAGGCTAATTCTACCACTTGAGCTACAGGTCCACTTCTGGCTTTTTGGTGGTTAATTGGAGATAAAAGTCTCATGGACTTTCCTGCCCTAACTGTCTTTGAGCTTTGATCCTTAGTCCCAGCCTCCTGAGTAGTTAGGATTACAAGCGTGAGCCACCACTCCTAGCAATTTTTAAATGTACATTATTAACAATAGTCATATTGCTGCACAGTAGATTACTAGAATATATTTCTCTTTTCTGCCTGAAGTTTACATTCATTTTCTCTCTCCTTTACCATAACCATAGCCTCTGGTAGCCACTGTTCTACTTTCTACCTCTGTGAGTTTTAATTTTAGATTCTGCATTTTTTTTGGTTGGTCATGGAGATTGAATTCTGGGCCTGAGCGCTGTCCTTCAGCTCTTCAGCTCATTAAATTATATATTATATTAAGAGTTCTACCATTTGAGACAAAGCGCCACTTCCGGTTTTCTGGTGATTTATTGGAGATGAGAGTTTCATGGCTTTTCCTATCTGGGCTGGCTTTGAACTGCTATTCTCAGATCTCAGCTTCCTGAGTATCTAGGATTGTAGGTGTGAGCATCAGCACCCGGCTTGCATTATTTTTTAATACACATAATTTTTAAATTTTAGAGCAACTGTCCTAGTGCCATACCTGCAAGCCTTGTGAATTCTTTTTCATTCTATTTTGGATCTCTGCCTTAACTGAGTAGAGCTTCCCTAAATTTATCAATTTGATCTCTATCTCTTGCTACTTAGTTCCCCATATTCAGTGACTATGAGAGACCCAGTCTACTGACCATGAAAACCCTGTTTCTGCTAAGCTTATAACTCTGGACACCTACAATTTTTTGACCTACACCTAGATCCAGTCTTTTTTTTTTTCTTAAAAATTTTTTGTTTTTTTTTGTAGAAAAATAGAATTACATACGCTTATAGAAGTAAGTCACAGTGGCTAAATGGTATCTGTGGTATTTCTAAATCATAGAATCTTTTTCAAAGGCTAGAAATTTTCATCTCTAATTTTCTTTTTTTAATTTAATTTAATTTTATTTGTGAACATACTGTACAGAGGGTTACAATTACATGGGCAGGATAATGCGTACATTTCTTACCAAGCATTGCAGCCTCCTCCTTTGTTTACCCTTCACATCCCTTCCCAGCCTCCCCCCTCCCCTCCCAATCCCAATCCTTCTCCTCCCCCCCCTTCCCCCCCCTGCACCGACGTTGTAAAGCTCGTTTTGGACATGACAACTTGTACTTCTCATTGTTGCAACAGGTCCACCTGTACTGGATCCAGTCTTTATCCATCTTGATGATCTCATCTTAACTCTGTTTGCCCTACTCCATTGTTTCTAAGGTTTCCTTCCCCAGTGATAACAGCTGGCTGATACCCATCCTTTCCAATTCTAATGTTGCTTTGATAGTAGCATTATTTTTTGCAGTATCACCACAGAAAACCCTGTTCTTCTTTTCTTCTTTTGCTGCCCATGCAGGGCATGGGCACTATCCTTGAGTTTTTATGCTCAAGGCCAATGCTCAACCACTTGAGCAGCAGATCCACTTCTGGCTTTTTTGGTGATTAATTGTAGATAAGAGTCTCATGGACTTTCCTGCCCAGCTGGCTTGGAACCACAATCCCCAGATCTCAGCCTCCTGAGTAGCTAGTATTACAGTTATGAGCTACTGGTGCCTGGAGAAAACCCTATTCTTGCATGATCATTAGATATCTGTCCCAAGTTTGTGTGTGTACATGTGTGTGTATGTGATTTCTCAAGAAAAAAAAATCTCTGAATCTCATTTAATAATCACACTGGTTAATACCTGAGGAATTTAACAAAAAACCTGTTTTATTGAAACAAAACAATTTTGACTTGAAAATCAGGAATGTATGACATATAACATTGATTAATAGCTAAAGGCTTGTATGTATTCATTAAAAATATTAAAAGTACGTATAAGTTGAACACTTAGCCCATTTTAAGGCTGCAATGATGTATACAACAGGTACCATGCTGTGCTCAGAAATCCTTCCAGCTTTCATCCACCATGTTTTAGAGAACAAAGGGAAAAGCCATCATGTTTGAGAACACCTATGTCCTTTACAGTTCCTCTGTTATAAGAGTTCTGGAGACAGAGACAGAAATCATTTGATCTGAAATTGAGATGCTTGATGCCATTTGACAGGACAAAGGGGACACATTCCTATCACCTACCTCTGCATATCCAAGTTGTTTGGCTGCTATTACCAGGGCTGTTTCTTTTTTTTACTGCCTGTGGAGGGGTAGAGACTACATGGACATGTAAGCAGAAGTCACTGGATACTTTTATGTCCAACAAGTAGAAATATATCCTTTGCATATGGATTCCTTTGGAGAATCAGCTTTGAGAAGTTAGCATAATGTGTAGATTAGCTGCAGATTGTGTTCAGAGTTGTCTTCACTCTATCCTGCTATGATCTTATGGTTCAAATAATCGCAAATGTATCTTGTTAAAGGTAAACATTTCTGTATATTTGTACATGTAAATTTAAAAAAATTTAATATATATTTTTATATATTTTATATTTTATTATTTTTATATTTTATTTTTATTGTAAAGATACTGTATAGTTACATGAGTAAGGTAATGAGTGCATTTCCTATTGAGCATTGTTACCCTCTCCTTTATTTTTCCCCTACCATCATGTAAGAAATTTTGTAGTGAAATATGTCAGCTTACTTCATAAGAGTTTTTTTTAAATGTATTTTATATATTTTTCTTTAAGGATTTTTTGTGATTGTTAATAGTGTAATCAAATTGACCTGTCCACAGACTTCCTTAAAATGGTCTTTTACTTGAGCATCATAAATTTTGCATATGAAACAAATCCTTCATAGACTAGTACAAAACATTACATTTTTGAATACCTAAGCTTTGTGAGTTTGTTTTCATAGTATGATTATGGAACTGTTAATACACCAGAAAAAAAGACAGTGATAGTTACCTGCATTTCTTCCTTTCTCTTTCTTGTAGTACTAACAATTGAAACTATATCCTTGCACATAGTCTACCATTAGAGCCATGCCCCAGTCCCAATTATTTGTCTCATGTTTTCCATGTTTACTTGATAATGTTTTCTGAATTTGTGAAAATATTTTGCAGGTCAAGTTTATTATTTTCTTGAGCAGAATATACCTAAATGTTGCTATGCTTGAGAATCACAAAATTTCTGTGAATGTTAAATTTAAAGCTTAAAAGTTTTTTTTCTTAGAATTTCAAAAGATGTGAAAAAACTCCACTTAAAAACTAGAGTTTGGTGCTGGGAAGGTGGCTTAGTGGTAGAGTCCTTGCCTAGCATGCATGTAGCCCTGGGTTCAATTTCTCAGTACCACAGAAACAGAAAAAGCCAGAAGTAGTGCTGTGGCTCAAGTGGTAGAGTGCTAGCCTTGAGCACAGAGAGGCTCAGGGACAGTGCCCCAGACCCTGAGTTCAAGTCGTAGGACTGGAAAAAAGTTAGCTTTCATCCCAGTTTTTCTGTAGGAGCTTGTAATGACTTAAAATTTCTTCTCTTATGATGACATTACCTGAGTTGGAGACATGGCTCAATAAGTAGAGCACCTATCTAGCAAGCATGAAGCTCTGAGTTCAAACCTCCTCATTACCCCCACCCAAGAATAGACTGATCCATGCTCTTACATTAATCTAGTAATGAATTCAACAAATATTTACTTTTTCAGGTCATTGAGCACATCTTGTTTTGTGATTTTGGCCCACGCATCAGGAATTTCACCTGTATCTGTGAATTTTTTCTGATACTTTTCTTCTAAGTTTGATCTGAAGTGTGAAATGAACCATTTCCAGTATGTCTGACTGGATGAATCTGGGGTGATGCTCCAGGTGGCATAATCCCCTCCTGCCTGTCGATAGTTCTTATATGGGATTTCCTGGTTATTTCCTAAAAGCATGAAACGATCACTTGCCACTGAAGTAGTACAGCAATCAATGACAAAGTGGTTTGTTTTGTGCTTATGCCATCCATTGACAGCCTGAGGACGGTGGAAGGGAACACTGTGGTCTCCTTCATGATTAGGAATTGTGTTAGTACAAATTGCATTACATAAGGGACATTGTTTCCAGCAACCACAGAGATGTTCAGACAGAATTTTCTCAATTTCAGGAACCATTACATCTATCGGCAGACTTGAAAAATTCTCTTCTACTTTCTTCATTGCTGGATTCAAAGCCGAACTCATGGCTTCTTTGAGAAACTCAATGTCTTTTATCTCCTGGTGTTCAATATTTACCAGATCTCTTCGTGGAAAGATCAAATTGCTCCCTAGGTGATCACAGAACAAATCCAACCACCCAGAGGCAGTGCTGCCTTTATCTTTAGCTACTGCTGTGGACTCATGAATGGCAGAGAGAATGGCATTCTTCATGTCATCTAAGCTCATTTTAAAGAACATTCGTATTTTTTCACCTTCTTCATTTGAACAATATCTTTTAATACAGTTTTCAATGTAGCTGCTAAAAAATGATCTTGTGTAATGAAGGTATTGCCAGTAATTATCAAAGTTCTCTTCTTCTGCTAGAGAAATGAGAATGTGTTTCTCTAGATTTGCCCTGTTCCCATTGAATGCAGGGCAAGTAGCTCGCATCTCTCCCGCTATTTTAATGATCATCTTTCCCTGTATTGTGGCAGAAATAGCAGGAGTGAGCTTGTGCCACAGAAAATCAACAAATGTTGTGATGGAGGTGGCTCCTTGGCAGGAGATCTTAAAACTCATAAAGAAATCATCTTTTTTGCTTTCCAGATAGTTCACAGGATCATTTGCTGCCTTGAAGGCCCTATGCATGTCCTTAAAGATTTTTGATGCTCTTTGGAACAAACACAAAGATAAGTCAATGTTGTATTTACTTGTAAAATTATATCTTCCCCCAGTGAGTGCAGATTTTACCTCCTCATTTATTATTCTCAGGATTTCATGGAAATAACTTGCACTGTAATCACTTTGTTGCTTACGAATGTTGTTAACAGTTTCATTAAATCTTGAAATAATGTGGTCAGTGGTTATATTAATGGATTCTCTATCACAAGCTTTTAATGTCCTTGTCATGAAGTTACATTTTTTACTCATTTTGACATGTTCATCATAATTGATTTGAAACTTCTCTTCACAATTACTCCTTAGTATGTCCACCATGTTTATCTCTTTTTGGAAATACTCCCAAAGGATATTTTCAGAATCTATATCAATATCAGGCTCCATGATTTGAGGAAGATCTGAAGACACATCATAAACCCATTTTTTCCAAAGTTGGTTGAATTTCTCATGTAACTCTTCCTCACTTAATTCTTTACCCTTTATGGTTAAGGCCAACTTTTGGCTTCTTTCACGTACTTCATTATCATAGCCTGTTTTGTTCTTGTATAATCTTTCTTGATTTTTTTTAAACTGCATAAGTTCCTTGGCTTTCCTTTTGCTGTCTAAAATAAGTGCCTCTTTAAGCATTATTAGCTTATTTTCAAAATTTGCTTTCCATTGAATCAGTATTTCACTGTCGGGTTCTTCATTGAAATATTTTTCAAGTTCTTGCTTGATTGCTGTGTATTTTTCTGTAACGGGAGCCTCACATAAGCCTGTTTGGAGTGTCTGAATCTTTCCATTCTGAATCTGATTGTTCAACTGATTCTGCAGGTCAAGCACATGACTCCTCAGCTCCCAGGTCCAATGGTTGTACATGGTTTCCAATTTGCTCATGGCCATGACCTCTCGGGTGTTCCTGAAACTGAAAATAAAGTTCTCATTTATCAGGGCTCTCCACAAATCTTGAACTCGGGATTTCACATGTGATATCTTCATGATGCTTCCCCTGGATTCTTGTTCTGCAGTCAAAAGAATTCTACTTTTCAGTTCTTGGACATTGTGGCTGTAGCGAGGATTGGGAGGGGCCATTGGAGGATTGCCATCCCAGAGGTGAGCAAAGTAGTAGACATGAGTATTGACATCAAACTTAATGACATCACTGAAGTGAGTTATGTCTGAGCATTCTTCTTGTTCAGCAGCTGTTATGGCCATTTCATCTAGTCTGCACTCTAGACATCTTCGTCCTTCCATGGTTTGATCTTCAACTGTAACATCTCCCACATTTTGATGGACAAAGAGACAACTTGGGGAGATTTTGACTTTCTTCATCCTCAGAAAGGCTTGGACAGCTATTTGTAATATATCCTGCATCTCTGATGGATTCTCTCCAAAAATATTGATGATGGTCAAGTTTCCAAGTCCAATGACAAAGGTGGCCAACTCATTGTCCCAGTTTTGAGATTTGTTGTTGAGTTCTGGGGCCCGAAGTCCTTCTGTGTCTATAACCAGCACAAAGTCAAAGCCAAGTTCTTCTGTAAAGTTCTCCTTCACCTTCAGGAGTTGCATGTAGGCCCCCCTAGTACACCTGCCTGCACTGACAGTGAACTGTAGCCCAAAAAGGGCATTGAGCAAGGTGGACTTCCCTGAGCTCTGCAGACCAAGGATAGAGAGAACAAAAATGCGTGGGTCTCCAAGTTTCTCCGAGACCTTGTCAAACACAGCTGACACCCACTTGAGAGGCACATAAGAGGCATCCCCATCCATCAGCTCAATGGGAACTCCAGATACCATCAGGTCTGCAGCAATTTGAGGAAGAGAGAGGAAAAGAGTGTCTCCTGTAGAAGTTTCTTCCAGGGCTTCATAGATTTGGCCAACTTCTCTGAGAAGTTGCTCAATACCCAAGGTACAGTCTTGAATCTCTATGGAGATGGCTTCTATTTGATTTTTCCAGAGTTGCAGGGAATTACTCTTTTGTGTCTTTTGCTTTTCAGTTTGTACTTGTGACCACAAAGATCTTTGGTGTTCACGTAGTTTTTCCAAGTGTTCTGCTGTGAGGTTTTCCAAGAACACACTCAGCCACTGCAAGAAGTAGAGTTTGGTATGAGTTTCTGAATGTTCTTGAAGAATTTCAAGAAAAGATCGCATTAAGTCATTGAGAGGAAAGGCTTTCTCCAACTGCTGACACCGTATTATTTGTTTATCTGTCTCAATCTCACTCTTATGTTGTTCGATACTTCGATTTCCTTTTTCTCTCAGATGATAGAATTCTTTGTCTTTCTTACACCAAAGGTGCCATAGCTGTCCCTGAAGAGGTAGTAAGTTTTCCTTTATCTGAGATAATTTTGTTTCTCCCAGGAGGGCCATGATAGTCTGTGCCTTTTCTTTGGCTTCCTTGCAATCTCTCTGGTATTCATCCACAAGGAAACCTTGTTCATGAGCAATCAAAGAACACTCCTCTAAGCTGAGAGCAGTGTTGGAGAGTTCTAGCAAATGTCTGATTGCCACTATGAGCTCTTCTGTTAATTCTGCCTCGTTTCTGTTTCTGATGCCAATTCTTACTCTTCTCCCAGAATTATTGGTCATGATTTTCTCTCTGTCATCCAGTAAGCAGATCACAGGTTTTGATGACTGGCACAGATCACGGACTACTTTTTGGTTTTCTTTATTGTCATCAGAAGCTGACATGAGGATCACAAAGAGAGAAGAAACCTCCTGCAGGAAGGTGAGTTGTCTCTTATGTTCCTTTGCATCTCCATGAAGATTAGTGAAGGCCACACAGTTTTCAAATCTGTCTTCTTCCTCCCCGCCAGGACAGAACCAGCAGATTTCCACCACACCCCCCATCAAGAGACAGTTTTTGCTACTGCCTCTGCTGTGTCTGTGAAAAAACACATTGTGTTTACGTTTACTGAGAAGACAGTTCATGATCTGAGATTTGGAGGCAGAGAGGCCATTTCCAACTCTAATGAAGGACACAATGGGGTTAGGCACCTGATATATCTGCTGATTCTTATAACTGTTCTTCTTCCCTTGTGATTTCTTTGCTTGTTGCAAACTTTTCCTAATTTGACTGAGAGACCAGAGAGAGAATTCAATTTCAGAAGTGCAAGGATTAGGCACCACAAGGGGGAGAGCAAACTGACAAATGGACAGTTTGGCCAAAATATATTGTCTGGCAAGATCATCTGCACAGTGAAAAATGGCCATTTGAATATCCATTGGGTTAATATGTGGCCTAGACTTAGTGGCTGAAGCACTAGTGACACTTTGGCTATCTTCAGGTGAGTCCTCATAAGGATCGAAAGCTTCACTGTCCTCATTTGAAACACTTTGATAGACTTGGTGCTCTGTGTTTCTATCTTCTATGAAGACCACGTGCCTTAACCCATAATCTAACATCAGTAGCTTCTGCAGAAAATAGAAGGGAAGTTCCTGTTCAGATTTGGGCTGGGTGTTGTACATTGAGGTTTTATAGATAAGATGGAAGTTAGCTCTGCTCATCTTTTTTGGGTAGTAATGCTCTAGGCCTAGCCGACTGAGTAAATCTAAGAAAGATGCATTTTCTATTACCTTGCATTTGTCATTTATATCATTATATTGTTCGTAAGATTGCTTCTTTCCATGGAAGAGACTTTGCAATTGTCTTTTCACATTGTCCATTTGCAAAGAAGAGATAGTGGCTTCATAATCACCATCAATGAGTAATTTCAAGTCTTTTTCTAGGTTTTCCCAATCATATTCTGCTCCAAGTTTGGTTAGGACATGTACAACTTCATTAGACAATGATTGTTCCATGTGATGCCTCATTAGTGACATTCTTTGTATTTTTTCTTTTGGAGAAATGGCTGCAACTCCAGCTGTGGCTGTTAGACTAGTGAGCACCAGGAATGCTTGAGCTCTGTAATCGCAAATATTTTTGAGCTCTTGGTATTTGTTTAGGGTGCACTGCGTTTCATCTAGTAGGAAGTTTAACTCATCATACCCCAGGAGACACTGAAAAGTATTGTTTATTACTTGGTAGCCTGCACCAGCTGCAATAGAAAGAAGCAAGAATTCTATGTCTGTCTGCTCTGTTTTTTTGAGGTAATTCAAGAAGCAGCTGAGAGCCATGCTGACTTCATAAGTGGCCTTTCTTTGAGCTTCTTCCACTATTTCAGTGGACTCAGATTTGACATTCATTTCCATGAGGTTATTTTGGATTTCTCTTAAGATTTTGATGAATTGAGAGAATTGGGTGATGTTGACATGCTCTGGGTCTGCGTCTGACTGGTAAATCCACTGCATGATGGAATGAGCCTGAGGAAAGTTTGTCACTTTGTAGATGTGAGGATCCAAAAGACTGCACAACTGAGATTTAATAAATTTAGTATTATGCAAGGATGAGTTTTTGCAAAAGTTAACAGTGTTTACTAGAAAATTTTGCAGATCCCAATCTGTAAGGCATATGTTAATCCAAATGTCATAATTTTCCATTTTATGTCTCATCATTTGCATGAAATCTGTCAGTTGTTTAAGCTGCTCTTCAGGATCAGATACCTCCCAGGACTTTATATCCTCTAGGAAAGCCCGAGCTTCCTTCCCAGTGCTCAGTAATTCCTCTCCATCCTGGATCTTGGCAGTGAGTCCACTCAGAGCAATGTAATTGTCCTTCAGGCAGATAGCTACTTGAAGAGGATCCTTAAAATCACTTGTGTGGTTTGAGAGGATGATGTCCCAAATGGGCACCAGGTGAAGCCCTCGGTCAATGACATGCCAGGTTTGGTTGCTAGTAACAAGGCCAGCTTTCCACTGGACAAATCCATCTGTTACTGGTGGGCCACCTATCTGGGCCACTGATAATTGGATTGTGGTTTGGAGGTTTTGAAGACCTTTGCTCCGAGAGGCTGTTTTTGAATGTGGAGCTGACACATTCATACATGGAGAAACTTTTACTCCAAAGCCACTGTAGCTGCCCTTTATGTAAATTTCCAGGATCTCTTCTGCCTCCTTCTTCACTTCAGTCAGTTGCTCACTCTGGAAATCCTCTGTGGTGGCCTTCCACCAGTAGATTCCTCCTAAGTGCACCGGACCCTGGTTAGCATGAGAGCCAAATCTGTGGAAGAAGTTTTCAGTTCTGTGTCTCAGTAATGACATCTTGTCTGAGTTTGTAGTTTGGCCCAAGAGTTCTTCAATGCTTTTCAGTTCCTGGAGAGCAGGTGTGGAGAGCTGGAGTTGATCTGTGGGAAAGTGGCAGGAGGCCAGGGGGAGGTAGCAGAACTTGGATGAGCAGAAATAAGAATGTTCAGAATACGAATGTTTGTTTTCCTTGGATTCTGAATGTTTGCTTTGATCTATTCCAGCTTCTAAACTAAATCCCCAACCTCCACCCTTGGCTGAGGCAGATAAGCTGAAGGCTAGCTTCTCTACAGTCTGGGAGAACATGGATTCTTCTTCAGAAGATGAAAATTCCTTTGTTTCCATCCATGTCCCCTGCTCAGGTCCAAAGAGTGAAAACTCCTTGGGGACACTGAGTAGCTCTTCTCTCTTCTGGATTAGGCCATTTTGGTGACTGGTTTTATATATTCCCTGCAGGGCCAGCCCTCCAGATGCCCTTCTTACCAGGTCTCTATCTGGGAGATTTTGCCTGTGGTTCATTGTCTGGTCCATGAGATGGAGTTGTTTCTGCATGTTTTCTATGACTTCTTGTAGGGAGTCTTCAGGCAGTGGCCAATATTCTTCAGGTATCTCCATTACTTGCCTCAGCTCGACTTCTTTTCTCTCTACTACCTCTTCCTGTCTGCCCCTCCCTTCTGTCAGCAAGTCCTTCAGCTCCTGCAGTGTCTGTTCTGCCTGTTTCTGCCTTTTCTGAATCATTTGCATTGATGATGACTCCTGTAAGTCCAAAATAGTATTTAATTGTGTTAGGTCAAACAGCTTCTCCAGGGCCTTTTTCTCCCATGAATGCTGCACCTGGGATTTCAGCTTCTGGAGGTCTTTTTCTTTTAAGTATTGTAAGGACTGAGTACAGGTCACACCAAGATCTTCCTGCAGCTTTGGCAACCAGTATTCAACAGGAAGTCCCACTTCGGTCAGCATCACTTGGAGATCTCCCTTCCTTTTGTCTCTGAGCAGAGGATCCTCAGGGCTGTTCTCTGTTGTGGTCATGGCTCTGAAAAACAGATCCTCAGTTAGCCTGATGGTGTGCTAACCAGAAGTGTCAACTGCATGGCCAAAAGGTGAATTTAATGATGATGCAAATCTACAAGTCTTCCTCATTTTCTCTTTTAGTTTTTTCAACACACACACATGTTGTGTTTTATATGTGTATATATATATGTATATGTATATATATATATATATATATATAAAACAGTGTTTCTGTTCATTTAAAATTTTTAAATTTATTTTAATTTTTATTGTTATTGTAGAGTTGATATATCAACTTATATTTTAAACACTGTTTTTTGTGTATTTGTACAAGATGTTATTGCGAATGTTTGCAATGTGAATTGCCTTGCTTTTTTAGTTACTAGAATGAATTATAATTTACCTTGATGTTTGCACTACCTCTTACACAGAATCAATTGTATGGAGACTCACATTAACCTGAAGGATGGCATTTGATAATGTCCATGATTTCCTAGGCTGATGCTTATTTTTAAAATAAGTGTTACTATCAATTGATTATATTTTCTCTATTTGTTTCCGTAATGCCTGTGTTGATTGGTTCCATTTGTATTTCCCCCCACTCCCCTCCTCCTTGTCCTTGTCCTCCTCCTCCTCTTCTTCTTTTGGTTGTGGGGCTTGAACTCAGGACCTATGAGCTGTCCCTGAGCTTTTTTTTTTGCCAAAGGCTCACAATCTACCACTTTGAGCCACAGCACCACTTCTGGTTTTCTGGTGGTTAATTGGAGATAACGAGTCTCATAGTTGTCTTTGAACCACGATTCTCAGATCTCAGCCTCCTGAGTAGCTAGGATTACAGGCATGAATCTCACACACTGATATTCTTCTTCCTTTTTTGAGGCAGGATCTCACTGTGTAGCCCAGGTTGTTTGAAACTTGCTATGTACTATGTAGACCAAGCTAGCCTTAAATGTGAGATTCTCCTGTTTCAAGTCTACTAAGAGCTTGAGTTTAGTCATATGCCACAATACTTGGCTCTCTGTGCATCTTGCAAGTCTTTTATGTTTATTAGCTGTTTATTATGTTTAGATGTTTATTATGCACTACTAATCTTGTTTATGGCACTCAATTCTTACTCTTCATCTTTTACTAGTTTTATGTCTTTCTTTGACTTGAACCATGTCTTATTTACTGATATCACTCACTCTTGTGTAAGCCCAAATAATCGCCTATATCCAGTACTTCATCAATGTTATGGGCCCTCTCCCTGCTTCACTGCCTTTGGGACAGCCAGTAAAATAAGATTTCCTATGTTTCAACTTCATATAGTAGTCAAATTTCCTTTTATCCTTTAATTCCTGTC
>NW_012267432.1:1193549-1197151 GCF_000151885.1 Dipodomys ordii
TCTCCCTTTGATTTTGCTTTCATTGTGCCTTTATTGGATTGATATACTAGTTATCCAATCTGTTATTTGTCCTCTCCAGAACTCATGTTTAAACTTAATCACTCTTGTATAATATTAATTTTGGTGCTGGTCCTGGGGCTTGAACTATGAGCCTGGGCTCTGTCCCTGAGCTTTTGTGCTGAAGGCTAGTGCTCTACCACTTGAGCCACTGCTCCATTTCCAGCTTTTTTTTTTTTATTTGGGGTTAGGCTTTTCTTGTTTGGCTGACTTTGAACTATGATCCTCAGATCTCAGCCTTCTAAGTAGCTGGGATTTCAGATGGGATCCACTGGCATCAGATATGGTTGTGATACTTTTAAAAGATGACTAGGCCATGAGATCTCTGATCTTATGAGTGAGATTAGTGCTGCTATAACAGAGAAAGTTTAGTCCTCCTTTGCTTCTTTGTGCTTGAGGAGGCTGGAAACCTGATATTTGACTTTTGTGCTTTCAGATAAACTCCAGGCATTCTGTGATGGCAATCTAAAATGGACTATGACAGAAGCTGATACCAGAGCAATATCAGTTTATGTTTGCTATAACAGAAGCTTAAAAATGTAGAGATTACTTTTGAATTAGGTAATGGAGCAGGCATAAGTTAGGAAAGCTTATATTGCTATGAATCTAACCTTAAGGGAAAATCTGGTAAAGAATGAGGAAAAGAGAAGATTTAAGGGAATGTTTGAAATTTCTTAATGATTACTCTAGTATTATGATCAGAATATATATTTAAGGGAATTCTGATGAGGCCTCATATTGAAGTATAGAATAAGGAATTGGAAGGTAGAAGAAATAACATCTTTACTATAAAGAGGCAAAAAAAAGCATGGCTGAATCATGCCATTGGTTAGGATTCCATGTAAGGCAGAATTTAAAAACAAAACTAAGGCTAGGTGTTGATGGCCCATAATTCTCACTACTCAGCAGGCTGAGATCTAGAAGATAGTGGTTTGAGGATAGCCTGGGCAGAAGTCTGGGCGATCTCAGCTCCAAAATATTCCTGGGCATCAATGCATCCAGCTTGCTATCTGGATTTTATTAATTTAGTAAAACATAAGAAGAGAGAAGTGATTTAATGACACAGTTTATAGTTAAAAGGAAAACACAAAGTAAAGATGTGGAAAATTATCAGCTTGTCTGTGAGAAGAATAAAGAAGTATGCTTAGGAGACAAAACAAGAGGTGTGGTTTAAGCATATGCAAAAGCAATAACATGGAAAGATAGGAAGCCAGAGAGATTCATTTGCTATTCAGCACACTTGCAAAAGGAATCTGTAATAACATATGATCTGAGCCTAAGTTAAAGGGACAGAAACTCAGAGAATACATCTGACAATATAGTTTTTACCAAAATAAATAGAAAAACCCCTTAACAAACAATTACAATAGTAGCCATCAACAAAAAGAAATTATTAGGAAGAATCTGATTTCCAGAATTACCACAGTATAATTTTAGTATATCCAGTTTTCCATAAAAAACAAAAATCATAGGTGTAAAAAGGCACGGCCCATTCTCAAAAAATAGGAACTCTTCAGTGAAGTAATTCTTTGCACCTACTTGGCAAAGACTTTAAATCAACTGACTTAAATATGTTCAAAAAGGTAAAGAAATAAAGAACAAAAAGAAAATAGGAGGATATCTCCTAAAATAGTGAATATAAGTACAGATGCAAAATTATACAAATGTATAAAACACAAATTCTGGAGCTCAAAATTATAGTCACTAAAGAAAATGCAGGCATCCCAATATGGAAGAAGATACCATTTCTTGTGGGATAGAAGAGGGAAGTAAACCAGGACTTTGCCTTGGAAAAAAATAACATACAGTGGATCCCAAAGTCCCCAGTCCTCTGTGCTCAGGCTGATAGTGGTGGGTAGAGTCTCTTGACATTCTCTGATGTCACATCACCTGTTGCTAGTTGCAGTAGTGTAAGGCCATGAGTATACTACAGCAGAAGACAAAAATCATCATAGAACTACACCTGTCCTTTATTGATCTTAGTAGACTGTGGTAGGGTCCAAGTGCAATCTAGCATTGTGGCATTGGTGACCACCGGATTGCTTATACTATCTTATTTGATCTTCAATTCCAAGGAGCAAAACAGGAGAGTCATTATCCAAATGTATGAAGATCAGAGAGGAGGACACACACAGTCAATGCTTAAAAGCTTTGGGCTGGTCTTCTAAGAGGTAGAAATTACTTTTGCTAAAAAGCACTGATTTCTTAGTTGGGACTATGAATTAACTAAAAGCAAGAGCAAAGCTCGGCATCTTTGTCTCCATTTTGTATCTGTGTTCTTTGCTCTGAACCATTTTCTCTACAGCCACCTTGCAGTCAGCTTGGAATCCAAGAAGGATGAGATTGATGGACGTCTTTAAGATAAGAGCCCAAACTACTCCCCAGGGAAATGATCAGCAGAGCTTCACAGTATAGATTCCCTCAATGATAATATTGCCTATGAGTTCTACATGTTGGAACAGGAGCAATCATGAGAACCAGATTGCTCCATTGAAAAGATGACAGTGATAACTTTTCTGGAACTCCTCATAGAATCAATACTGAGATAATGGTCAACTAGGCCACAGTGTGAGTGGGACTGTTTGTATGTGTATACTTCTCTTTACTTGCCCCAGTTCTTTCTCTATTTAAATCTTAAGCTCATATCTGTACCCTAATGATGGCTGAAATGCTTCCTTTGCCTTTTCCCTTGTTGTGACCATGCTGCATAATAATAATAAACCTCTTTTCTCTGCCTTATCATTATTGCCTCTTTATTTGGGATGTTGGAGTGAGTGGCTAGACCTGATATGTAGAAGATCTGGTGTTGGGTTTTGGCTTAAAATTTCAGTTTCAATTGATCCAATGCCTGCTAGAAACCTTAGGCATCTAGCCACAGGCAAGTTCTGTGGATGAGATGTCTGGGCCCATCCTCACTCAAGATAGAGGTTTATGAGGATGGATTGCCTTTTGAAGGCATTCCCCAAGTCCATCTTAAATATTATCAATTGGTATGTGTAACCAGCTTGGACTCAGAGAGTCTTTCAGTTCGGAAACAGTAACAGCACACTATTTAATAGTAAAAACAGCAGCAGAGACCACAGGCTCAGAAAATTAAAAATAGTTACTTCTTCTAGAAGGAAAGGCACATACCTTGTATGTCAGGAGGAAGTAGGATGTGGTTCATCACGCTGAAGAAAAACCAGAAACTCAAAACCAGTCCAACAATAAGTTATGCTTACAAAACACATACAAAACCTGAGTTTGTCAACATAGAATCTGTTATATCAAAAATGCTAAAAGAAGTTCTTCAGTCTGAAAAAGATACTGATGAATAAGGAAAAACATGAGAAGGTGTATAACACTGGTAAAAAGTAATTTTATGGAGAAGTTGAGAATGATATTGTAAACATGGTGTACCAACTTTAGTTTGAAAACTTACATCTCAAACACTGACAAATGAAAATAGTGATGTTTACATGTTCAGCAATGAACAATATAGAAAGCTGTAAAATAGAACATCAAAAATTCAAAACAGGGCTGGGAAGGTGGATCAGTGGTAAAGT
>NW_012267432.1:1198576-1201520 GCF_000151885.1 Dipodomys ordii
GGCGAGCACTCTACCACTTGAGCCACCACCACTTCTGGTTTTCTAGTGGTTTATTGGAGATAAGAGTCTCACGGACTTTCCTACCCAGGCTGGCTTTGAGCCGCGATCCTCAGATTTCAGCCTCCTGAGTAGCTAGGATTATAGGTGTGAGCCACCGGCACTGGGCAGATCCAACTATTTCTAGAACAAGTTATTATTATTATAAAGGTGATGTATAGAAGGGTTACAGTTATAAAAGTAGATTCAATAATTAAATAATTCTAAAACATTGAGGAGAAAGCTCTTCCAAATTCAGTATTGCCCTGATACCAAAACCAGATAAAGACACAAGAAAAGAAATTAATACACCAGATAAAGACACAAGAAAAGAAATTAATACACCAGCATTCCTAGTTAACACAAATGAGACTCCTTAGTAAAATATTAGAAAACTGAATTTAACATTATGTTACATAAGAGTATTCACCCTGATCAAAGGTAGTTTGTCCCAGAAACTCAAGGATAGCTCAAGGTATATGAATCAATAAAAATGATACACTACATCAGGGTGAAATACAAAAACCCCATATGACCATGATTTATGACAAAAACTCTGAGCACATTGGGTATAAAAGGAAAATACTTCAGCATAATAAAGGCCACATACAAGGTGTTCATAACATGACATTTATGAAGGAGAAGCTGATAACTTCCTAAGATTTGGAACAAAAAAGGATGTCGATTTCAGTTTTGTTTTTTTTTGTGAGGTTTAAACTCAAGTCCTCATGCTTTAGGCACGTGCTCTACATAGAGTCACATGACAAGCCCTATTTGCACTATTGAAAGTGTTCAACATGACTGACAGAGAAATGCAAAACAAATCTGAGGTATCACCTTACTGTAGTTAGAATGGTAACAGAACAAAAGGTAAAGTGTTGGTGAGGAAGTGAAAAAACGGAATCTTACACACTGTTAGTGAGAATTAAATTAATAAGGCTAGAAAGAAAATAATATATAGGTTTGTCAAAAATACTGCACATAAAAGTCCCATACAATCCAGTAATTCCTCCTCTGGGTAATATCCAAAGGAAACAAGATCAATATTTTGAAGAGATATTTATATTCTCATATTTATGGCCATATTATTTGCAGCTGGTAAGAAATGGAAACAAGTTTTTTGGAAGGGACAGACTAAGAAAAGTTGTATGTATACACAATGTGGTATTACTCATCCAGAAAGAATAATGAAATCTTGCTTTGGAAATGTGGATTCAACTGCAAGGCAATATTTAAATAAGCCAGCTATGGAAAGATGAATGCTGTGTGACATTTCACATGAAATCTAAAAAGGTCTCAGAATTTGAGAGAAGAGTTGTTATCGTAAGCTGGGTGTAATGTATGGGAAATGGAAGGATAGGTATGGTTGATCAGGGGTACTAAGTTACAGTTAGGGAGGGGAAATATATTGACATTCTATTGCACAGCAGGGTGATTATATATAATGAAATTACTTTTTATTTCAAAAGTTCGCAGGAGTGATTTTGAATGTTTTCATCAGAAAGAAATGGTGTGTCAGGAGACAGATAGCCTTACCCTGATTTGACCATTATATAACATATCACATGGTCATCCATTATTTGTATGGCTTTTGTGTGTTTATTTAAAAACCCTAAATATAGTGTGTTTTGGGGGGAACAGGAGTTGAGGGTAAGAAAATACGGTTCTTAAGTGTATATTATATAGAAAATGAACCATGTAATTTCAAGGTAGGGACAGGAGGGGAAAATGGGGCAGAAGGAGGGAAAGAGCAGGACATTAAGAAGCATTGTACTCATAACCTGACTTATGGAATTTTAACCCCTTTGTGCAACTGCATAATAATAATAATAATCAACTAAATATACTCAACTTGGGTGAAATATTAGCAATTTGGTAAGAGACATGAGTCTACCCATTTTAGGAGCTCAATAAACTCCAAGAAAAGCAAACATCAGATTTCTATTTTGAAATATATTTTAATCAAAAATTTTGAAAGCCAAATATAAAGTGAGACTCATGAAATAGTTATACAGAGAAAGAAGTGATTTGTCCAGAGAATCTTCAATGAGAAGAAAGTAGCAGGGCATAGCATTTCCTGCCAATAATGAGTCAGGAGGACCACAAAACCAGTTCTAAAACAGGCCTGGCTACATAGCAAATGTCTGTCTCAAATGGGGGTGGGGAAAGTTTAGCACAGCTGCACTTATCTGTAATCCCAGTTACTTGGGAGGCAATTGGAAGGATTATGGTTTGAGGGAAGCCTGGACAAAAGTTAGTGAGACCCTCATCTCAACAAACAAGCCAGATGTGTTGGTTCACACTTTTACCCCAGTTACGCAAAAGGCATAGGTAGGAGGATTGCTGTCCAAGGCCAGCCCCAATTATAACTTGAGACCCTATCTTAAAAAAACAAACAACAAAAAAACAACGTAGTGGAAGCGGGGCACCGGTGGCTCACACCTATAATCCTAGCTACTCAGGAGGCTGAGATCTGAGGATTGTGGTTTGAAGCCAGCTCAGCAGAAAAGTCCATGAGACTCTTATCTCCAACAAACAACTCAGAAAAAAGCCAGAAAGTAGTGCTGTGGCTCAAGTGCTAGCTTTGAGCACAAAGAGGCTCAAGGACAGTGTCCAAACCCTCAGTTCAAGCCCCAGGAACAGCGAAAAACAAAACAAAACAAAAACATAAAAACCCCCAAACATGACCATCTACCATGAATCTTCTATCTGGTGAAACTACCTTCCTAAAATTGAATATAGGAAATTAACATCCCCATATAAATGAATACTAAGGGAGACTATCACCAGGTAGAAAATATAAAGCAAGTGGTGGAAATGAAAGACACTATGCTTCATTTTCAGCATATTCAGTAACTTGAGGTCATAATGAAACAATGAACACACAGGCAATTGTTTAGGAAAATAT
>NW_012267432.1:1201570-1211335 GCF_000151885.1 Dipodomys ordii
TTAGCACAGCTGCACTTATCTGTAATCCCAGTTACTTGGGAGGCAATTGGAAGGATTATGGTTTGAGGGAAGCCTGGACAAAAGTTAGTGAGACCCTCATCTCAACAAACAAGCCAGATGTGTTGGTTCACACTTTTACCCCAGTTACGCAAAAGGCATAGGTAGGAGGATTGCTGTCCAAGGCCAGCCCCAATTATAATTTGAGACCCTATCTTAAAAAAACAAAAACCAAAAAAACAACGTAGTGGAAGCGGGGCACCGGTGGCTCACACCTATAATCCTAGCTACTCAGGAGGCTGAGATCTGAGGATTGTGGTTTGAAACTAGCTCAGCAGAAAAGTCCATGAGACTCTTATCTCCAACAAACAACTCAGAAAAAAGCCAGAAAGTAGTGCTGTGGCTCAAGTGGTAGAGTGCTAGCTTTGAGCACAAAGAGGCTCAAGGACAGTGTCCAAGCCCTCAGTTCAAGCCCCAGGAACACCAAAAAACAAAACAAAACAAAAGCATAAAAACCCCCAAACATGACCATCTACCATCAATCTTCTATCTGGTGGTGAAACTACCTTCCAAAAATTGAATATAGGAAATTAACATCCCCATATAAATGAATACTAAGGGAGACTATCACCAGGTAGAAAATATAAAGCAAGTGGTGGAAATGAAAGACACTATGCTTCATTTTCAGCATATTCAGTAACTTGAGGTCATAATGAAACAATGAACACACAGGCAATTGTTTAGGAAAATATATAACCCAGTGTTGTGTTTCTGGTTTGTGATTCCTTTTTATTTCTAAATATGACTAAAAGAATACATGTAAAATGTTAAAAATCTATGTTAATGTGCCTATAATTTGTTCAGTTTGTGACAAAACTGACATAAATGAGGAAGCTACCAGTGTATAGAAGCAGAGAATCTGTACATCTATGGAAGCTGTTTTTTTAATGGGGGTTCTCACTATATAGCTCCCACCAGCTGGGAACTCACAGCATAGTCTAGCCTTGCCTCAACCTCTTGATCCCCCTGCCTCACCTCCTGAGTGCTGAGATTTACAGGTGCATACTACTAGACCTTGCTTTACTATGGTATTAAAATAGATTGTTACAAGTTTAAATAGTTAAGTGTAAGCTTCAGGACAGTCAATGTAAAATTAGAAAAGAATAAGGCATTAGGAGTCAAAATGGAACCCTAAAAATTCAGAAGGAAATTGGAAGTTAAAATGGTACTCTAAAATATAGAAGCAGCCATTACTGAATGGAACAGTGGAGATACAAGCAGCAAAATGCCAGTGATAGATCCTTTATCATTAATTGCTTTGATTTAAGTGGATTAATTTCTTTAGTTAAGTGGCAGAATGGACTAGACAGAATGGACAGTTTCAACTATATGCTGTCTACAAAGACTCATTTAGAACTGAAGCTCTAGTAGATCAAAATGGAAAGATGGAAAAAGGTATTCCAGGCAAATAGCAACAAAAAGATAAGATATATCAATATATATTATATATTATATCAAACAAATTTACTTTAAATAAAATAAAAATAAAAATTATTGTGTGGGGCTTGAACTCAAGGCCTAGGCACTGTCTCTGAGGTTTTTGTTCTCAAGGCTAGTACTCTATCACTTGAACCACAACTCCACTGCCAGCTTTTTGGTAGTTAATTGGAGCTAAGAGTGTCATGGATGTTCCTGCCGGGACTGCCTTTGAACCATAATCCAAGGATCTCAGTCTGCTAAGTAGCTACTTGAGCCACTGGCACTTGGCTAAACCAAAAATTATTTTAAGAGGAAAATGAAGATATTAGACAATGATAAAATGTCAAGCTATGAAAAGATAATTATGTGAAGCAAAAATTGTGAAAATTAAATGGAGAAATGGACAGTTCTACAATAATGGTTGGAGACTACTGTACTCCAGTTTCAATAATGAATGAAATGAGTCAGGAGATTAATAAGGAAATAAAGGGCTTGAAAAACACTCTAATGACACCTGGCAGATGTATGCACAGTGTCTCACCCAACTAAATACACACTTTCTTCTATAGAGAACATAGCATGTTCTCCATATGGAAGATGTAAGACAAGTTTCAATAAAATTTCAAAGCTGAAGTCATAAAAAGCTTAAAGTTTCCACCTTATGCACAATAAAATTAAACAAGAAAAAAAATCAAAAGTATTTACAAGTATATGGAAGTTAAACATCACACCTTTTTTCTTCTTTTGAGACAGGGTCCTTTCTCAAAATTGTAAACCTCCAATCTCAAACTGGAGTGTTAGGATTACAGATCTATGTCACTGTGCCTGCTCAACATGCTTTCCTTTTTTTAATGGCCACTTTTCTTTTAATTTTTATCTGTTTTTTGCTTTGTGGTACTGAAGAATTGATCCTCGGACCTCATATATACTAGGCAACCATTCTACCACTGAGCCCTCAACATGTTTTTAAACAAATAATATGTTAAGAAGTAGAAATCACCACAAAAACTTGATGGGTCTTGGCAAATGAAGGCAAATGAAGGACAACATGCCCAAACTTGTAAATAAAGTGAAATCAATTCTCAGGGGAAGTTTATAATTGGAAATAATCTGTATTAAAAAGAGAAAATATCTCAAATCAATAATCTACCTTGAAGAACTGAATACAGGCTGGGGTGAGTTTAGTATGAGAGGGTTTGCTTAGCATTCATGATGTCCTGAGTTTGGTCCTCAGAATGCAACAAAGCAAAGCAAAACACAACAAGAAACACAAGCAAAAATACACTTGAAGACTGTGGAGGGTAGGAAATAGTAAATGTTAGAATAGAGATAAGGATAGAAAACTAATGAGAAAATCAACACTACTCAAAATTAGATTTTAGGAAAGGACAACCAAACTGACAAAAATTAAGAAGACTCCAGTTACCAAAATGGTATGTAAAATGTGGAAATTACCATAGATACTATAATTATAAAATTAAAGGATTTGAAAAATATGTGCTCCAATAAATCAGAAAACTATGAACATTCATAAGGCCAGCTATTTTTTAATGATATATAATTACATACCAGAACCATATGCCAAAAAACACAGGAGTTCTTAAAATGAAAAACTACTAGCAGAGTAGAAAAATAGGAGATTTTTTTCTTTCACATTAAAGAGAAATATCTGTCCAACTAGAAATATGTACATAAGAGTAATTGCTGAGGGCATAAGTCAAGTGCTAGTGCACCTGCCTTGCAAGTGTGAAACCGTGAGTTCAAATCCCAATACCATAAATAATAATTATTATATGGTATAATTATTACGACTATTATCTAATCTTTGAAAAGTTTAGCCGTTAACTCTTTCTGGTCTCTTATTAATATAAATTTGTCTTTGGAAGAGTAATTCAAACCAAGGAGATCTGTATACCTCTTGGATTTTAGAAATTGTTGCCATGTCAAATGGAAATAATACCTAATTTTCCAGATAGCAATTGAGTGCTTATCTTATTTGAAAATTTATTGCATCTATATCAATTTTCGAATTTATATAGTTGTATTCTTGGCTGGTGTTAAACCATCTTAGTCTGGTATCAAACCAGACATCTGTTATTGACATTTCTTCTTGAAACCATAGCAGATCACTATTCTGTTGGAGGCAGGGGCTGAAAGTAATCATGTGATCCATGGGCTCTAGACACAGAGCTGTCAGTATTGCCTGACAGCAAACACACACAGATTCCAGAGATTAGTGTCAGTGTTTTCAGACATGGCCTTGCAGTTCCCCGTTCTGGGAATGTAGGAGAGGAAGCTGAAGAGCCACATGATTTTCTAGACCTGGGTTCAGAGCTCTTAGTCCTGCTGGCAGCAAACACATATAGCAAGTGGGTACCTCCTAGAGGCCAGGCACTGTGCCAGCCATGGACTTGGTGGTGCCAATGCCTGTCACTGCCCAGACTTCCTGCTGCCTAAACGTCTCAGTGGGTCCAATAGACCTTTTCCTTCTCCACAGCCATCTCTCTCTTTTTTTTTTTTTTAAAAAAAACCCCAATATCTTTTATTTAACCCAATTTGTCCAAAATATTGCTATTTAACATGTAATCAATATAAATATTACTAATAATATATTTAAGTTCTTTTTTTCATATGAAGTCTTTGAAATAAAGTATGCATTTCACACTCACAGTCGATCTCAGCTTAGACTAGGTACATTTTGAGTGTTAGCATGTTAGACAATATGGATCTAGAGAGTCCCCCCCCATTAAAAAAAAAAGAAACTCAGAATTCTCTTAATCTTTTGAGTCCAGGCAGAAGACAAGGAAGAGAGAGCATATAGAGCATCCCAGAGGAAGTTTTAAGGTTTAGATAAGTCATCGAAGTAAATCACTTCCACCCACGTTTCTCTAGCTAATTCAATCAAAATTCCCTGACACCTGAAAAATGTAGATTAGCTTCATGTGCAGAAGAAAATAGTTTTGTGAGCACATAGCAAAGTCTCTACCACAGCAGGTAAAGTGTTTCTGCATTTTACATATCCGGGAACCATACCCGAGCAGATTAAATGCAGGAGTACAAGTAGAAAGATCTTCACTCTGTAGAGTGACACATTTTTAAAAAGATGTTTCTTTTATCAGACGGCCCTACTTCCTCTCCTTTAAAAATTCATATGAATTTTTTGCTTAAGAGAATGTAAATTAATTAATTAGTTATTATTGTAAAGGTAATATACACAGGGCTTAGTATTTCTTAAGTCAAGTAACAAATGAACAACATCTTTATGAACAACATCACCCCTTCCCAGTTTTTCCTTCCCCTTCCTACTCATAAGTTGTATAGTTCATTTTCAAAATAGTATCTAGTGAGTGACACTGGTGCATTTGTTCACACTTTGCCCACCATTTCTCTGCCCTCTTTGCCCCCCTGGAAGACAAATCAACAAACAAGACAAAAAGATAAAAAAAAAACCCTCTTGTTTCTATTTCCTGGAATTCATTTCAATAAATATTTCTTATATGATCAGAGGCACAGAGGCATTATGTTTTGGCTTCCTTCCCTAAGAGTATTTCCTTTGGTCTTACTATGTGTGAGTATCCAGAGTCTTGTATAATTTATCGTGTCCTGGTGTATTTTAGATCTAGCTTCCATGTATGAGAGAAAACATGGTATCTCTGAGCTTGGCTTACCTCCTTAACATGATTTGTTCTTGAATATCTTTTTTTTTATTGTGAAAATACCATACAGATGGGTTACACTTACATGGGCAAGGTTTCTCAAAAGACTCCAGCAATCCCACTTTTGGGCATTTACCCAAATGATCACAAACAAGACCATACTAAAGCCACCAGGACAACTATGTTTATTGCAGCATTATTTACCATAGCTAAGATATGGAACCAACCCAAATGCCCCTCAGTAGATGAATGGATGGAATATCTTTTAAAATTATTATCTATGAGTAGTTGTACAAAGGAGTTGCCATTTAACAAAGCAGTTTATGAATATATTATATCTTGATTAATGTCACCTTTTTCAACACCCTCATCCATCCCTCTCCTACACACCCCTTCCCCTCACTGTTCTTAATTTTGTAGAGTGTAGATTGATTTCTTATCTCTATTTTCCTCCTCTTCATTTGTCTGCCCTTTTCCTTTTGATCCCCACTTCACCTCTTTCTAGTACCTCCTTCCTGATGTTTTATTTTGCTCAACTTTGATTTTGGCTTTCTAACGAATTACACTACCTGAAATCTCCCTTGAATCAATCATATTTCAATTAATATATTTTTATACATTTGCTTACCACCCAATGCATTTACTTATGAGTGTGTAAACTAAATCTACCTTTCACATATAAGGGACAACATGGATCCTTTGTCTCTTTGGACCTGGCTTATTTCACTTAACATATTTTTTCCAAGTCTTTCCATTTCTTTATAATTGGTACAATACCATTCTTTCTAATGGGTGAGTAACATTCTATTGTGTATATATATGTCATATTTGCTTGATAAATTCATTCATTGAGGGACATCTGGGCTGATGACATACATTGGCTATGGCGAATAGTGCTATAATAAACATGGTTGTGCTAGTGGCTTTACTGCATCCTGGTTTGTAATCTTTTGGGTAAATACCCAAGAGTGTAATTGCTGGGTTAAAAGGGTAGTTCTATGCTTAATTTTTTGAGGAACTTCCACACTGCTTTCCAAAGTGGTTGAACAAGTATACGTTCTCACCAACAGTGCATTATGGTTCTCTTTAGGCTCACCAGAATCTGTTATTGTTTGTTTTCTTGATAACGGCCATTCTAACTGGGTGAATCTTAGTGTTGTTTTGAGTTGCATTTCCTTTACGACCAGAGATGTTGAGTATTTTTCATGTGTCTGTTGGCCATTTTCACATCTGTCTCTTAATCATCCAACTCTTAAGCCATATCCCATGCAAACACTATGGCAAGGTATCTCATGAGTCATTGAGCCATGTTTGTTTGTTGTTTGTAAGTGCCCAGAACAGCTCAGTCTGTAATAACAGGCCCTTTCTCAAAATGATTTCTCAGTTTAGCTCTCTGAGATTAAGGAAATGACAATATATGTTTCTTTTCTAAAACTAGCCTGCTATGCAGAAGCAGTCACAATCATACCAAGTCCCTGAACTGAGTTTAAGGCTTGCAGGATGTATGGGATTATCCTGTAACTAGAACAGTGTTTAACACCAGGTTCATCGGGTTTACTCTGTGCCTTTGGCTTTGCATCTCCCTGCAGGGAGCAAAGGATGCAGCTGCAGATTGTCTTTACAAGTCTTTGTGTTTTTCCATGCTTTTCAACTGTCTTGTCTCTTTCTTGATTCCCAGTGGTCTCTCTTTCTCTCTTCAGAATATAATCTCTTTGTTACCCTATTCTCCTTCATGGATTCAAATACAACATGCTCCTGTATTATGATAACGAGATATAGACTCTTGCCTTGAATGAGTAAAGAATGATCAGGGCAGATAACTTGAATTAAAGTTGTGCCTTTTTCCTTAGTACTATAACTTGAACCTATATACCAGAGCTATAGCCAGGGATCCTGATCCAGTAGGTTAAATTTCATAAGTAGTTTATCATCTAAATTCTTCTGCCATAAGTTTAGGTACCTGTGGCTTATGCCTGTAGTCCTAGCTACTCAGGAGACTGAGATCTAAGATCACGGTTGGAAGCCAGTCCAGGAAGAAAAGTTTGTGAGACTCTTATCTTCAACAGACAACTCAGAAAAAGCTGGAAGTGATACTGTGACCAAGTGGTAGAGCACTAGCATTAAGAACGAAGAGGCTCAGGGACAGCTCCCAGGCTCTGAGTTCAAGCCCCAGGACTGGCAAAAAAAGAAAGAAAGAAGCTATGGATATGTCTATAACATGAAGAATGATTTTCATTATTTCGGTACAGACTGAGGTTAAAAAGAGATGTTGTATATATTTTTTAACCAATTTTTGGCAAGTCCTGGGATTTATTTTGTTTTGTTTTCTCCACAAAGGAAGATTCTTTCCTGTAGGGGTGTTAGGGTTTAGATGAAAAGTTGCCCACAGATTCATGTGTTGAATGCTTGGTCCCTAGTTGATGGCATTATTTTGAGAGATGATGGAAACTTTAGAAGGTAAGCTTTAAGTGGAAGAAGTGATTTATTTACTTGAAGTGTCTCTTTGAAGGGCATATTTCACCTTAGCCATTTCCTGATTTGACCTATCTCCTGTTTTCCACGAGGAAGAGAAACTCCTCTACAAACAGGCATCTGCAATTGTGATGTTTTTACCAGTACATGGATCCAAACATTTATGGACTGGACCCTCTAAAACTGTAAACAATATTAATTTTTCCTTCTTTAAGTTGTCATTTCAGGTATTCTGGTTATATCAATGAGAAAAGAAGGAAATACAAGGAAATATGGAGGTTCTTACCAAAGGAGACCCATCTTCTTTCTTAAATTCCATAGACATGCACAACGCAGTAGACAGGGAAGGAACCAAAAAGGTAGAATGTAAGCTGCAACAGAGTTTCCTCCTAAGGCTTCTATTGAGTTATTAATTTAACAGATATAGATAATATTTTAGGATCTAGTGCATGTAGGGAGAACAAATTCTTAATATTTGTGTCTTCTAGCTCACCAGGTTCTTATTTGGATGAATGTGTGCTGGCTCTTGATGCTGGGAGTGGGGGTGGGGATATGAGAGTGGTTTTCATTACACTATTTGACTCACCTCATTCTGTACCAAGTAAGCTCAGCTGGCTATCTTTTCAAGAGTGAAACATATCTGAAGGCATTCTTTTCTTTTTTGGTGATACTGGAGTTTGAACTCAGGAACTTGCATTTGCACTCCACTACTTGAGCCATACCCCAGTCCCTGAAGATAATACTTTAAGATGACCTTCCACAGGGGAAGCTTGTGTCCTTTTATTAAGTTTTCAAGAAAAAAGTATTGTCTATAATTGATTTGGGAGCACTAATTTGTACCTTAAGGGACATGCCTTCTGAGTGTTCAGTTCCCACATAGTATGTGACATTTGTTCTTCTATGTCAAACAAATGGAACAAGTTAAGACTTTACATTAACTAAAGGTCAACATAGAAATCAGTTCATGTATTTTGCACCTGTTACTGATCAAGTCCTTATATTATTGAGCCCACTAAAATAATTTCTGTTCAGGATTAATATTTGCTAAGTAGTTCAGAACATATGTTAATATTTTTCCAAGAAGGCGATAGCTACATTCATTATTTTCAATTAAGGCATATACTAGGAACCCCTTTTTCTAGGCCAGAGTGTCTATGAGAAAATTCTTTTAAAAGTATTTTATCTTATTATCTTTAAATAGTTGTGCAAAGGAATTGTCATTTAACAAAGCAGTTTATGAATATAATACAGAATCTTGGTATAAGAAAATTCTGTGCAGTCACAAGAAAAGCAACATTGTCAGTTATAAGAAGGATGAAATACATCAAGTATTTATTTTGATAGTTTCTAAAAAAAGTGCAGCCAGGTGCCAGTGGCTAATACCTGTCCTAACTTCTCAGGAGGCTGAGATCTGAGGATTGCATTTTGAATCTAATCTGGCCTGGAAAGTCTGTGAGACTCTTATCTCCAATTAATCACAGAAAAAGCCAGATATGTCACTGTGGCTCAAGTGGTAGAGCACTAGCCTTGAGCAAAAAAAGCTTAGGGACAGAGCCCAGGCCCAGAGTTTATGTCCCAGGATAAGTGCAGGCACATGCATGCACACATACACACATGCACCACACACACGCACACGCGCATGCACACACACACTATTTATAACTTCACATGTTTCGGGCTTTTGCTGAGATTGTGTCAATGAGGATGAAGTAGGCAGACAAGCAATAAGGAGATGAAGCTGTAGGAGCAAAAATGTTCCTTAGCTGTCAGTCCTACTATTTTTCCATGGAGAAGGGCTTGTATGTTAAAGGTAGATGACTTGCTCAAACTTTTAAATGCAAGAAAAATTTGCTTATTGCAGTGTTTTAGTCTATTATGGAGACAGATTCACAAAGGCACGGGTTTATTCAAACAAAGAAAAACAATGCAGCAAACCAACAGACTTGTTAAAGACTATATATATATATATATCCATATATATATGTATATATTGCCTTACCTTAATACCTGATTCAGCTAGTGTATTTAAATATTTGGGAGTTAGGCTTGTTTTTAAGCCAGTTATGAGTTAAAAATATGAATTACTATTTCAGTATAGTTGTTTTCAATCTTAGTTATTTCTAGATAGTTTGCATAGAAATCATTTTTTGGGGGGCTGGGA
>NW_012267432.1:1211560-1218972 GCF_000151885.1 Dipodomys ordii
TTTTTTTAACGTCTGAGACTGGGACTTGGACTTGGTACCTGCTGCTTTTGCTTTCTGTCTCACACTCTACCAGCTGAGTACTTTTCAACATAGATTCCTGCTGTATGCTGGTAGCTTAGGCCTGTAATCCTAGCTTCTCAGGAGCCTGAGATCTGAGGTTAGCAGTTCAAAGCCCATGAGACTCTTATCTTCAATTAACCACTTGAATACTGGAAGTGGAGCTGTGGCACATAGTGGTAGCATATTAACCTTGAGCAGAAAAACTCAAGGGCAGCACCCAGGCCCTTAGTTCAAGCCCCAAGACCAACAATCCCCCTCCTCCCAACCAACCAACAAACAAGAACATAGATTTCTAGCTCCATTCACAGATATTATAACAGGAGAAAACAAGTTATGATGCATAGTTTTTTTTATAAACCTCTCAAATCTAATTTGATAAATGCTACCAGGTAGTCAATCACATTTTGGTAAAACACTAAGGAGACCTTTTCAGTGGAGACAATTTGTGAAAAATATATTTGTCATTCAGGTTGGTGGTCTGGACAAACATACTGAGTTCTCATGTAGCTGGGATTACAGGTATGTACCATAATGACAAGTGTGTTTGTTATGTTTTGCCTAGAATGGCCTGAAACTGCAGTCCTTCATATCTCCACATTCTGATTAGCTAGGATGATAGATGTTGAACTATTATATCTTGTATTGGCTTTGAAATGAGAGCTTCAGGCTTGTTAGGCAGGTGCTTTACTGCTGAGTCACACCTTCAGCCTTCCTTTTTTGCTTACAATAAGACAGAGTCCCTTTATATTTCTATTCTTTGCCTTAGCTGAACTGTTTATTTTTACAAGTCAATGGCAACAAATGGCTTTCTAACTTGACCAAACTTTAATATCAGAAGTTTGTTCCATTTTATTCCTGACCAAGCACAAAACTCCTTAATGACCCCTTCTAAGAATCTGCTGATCTCGGGGAAACTTTTCCTGAATATCCTACTACCCTCAGACCATATTTTTTCTAGCCTTGTTGACTCTCATAAAAGAAAACCCCTTTGAGAGAGGTTTCTACTCTTACGGTTGCATTGTTCCCCATAATACAATAGTCCCTTCCTTCTTGTTGCAATAATCTATTTGAGTGAATCTGAATTTGTTTTTATAAGGTAGTTTAACTCACTGACTTGATAATTGACAATCTAGGTTATATCTTCTTCTTCTCCCAGATTTGTAGTTATGGTTTTAGAGCAATGATAATTCCAAATTTCTATTTACATTTTTAGCATATCTTCATCTCCTTGTGTCCGTAACTGTTCCTTATGACTATTTTCATCTATCTGTGTTACTTTTTTTGTCTCTGGGTCTGTTGCATCTCTTTTTGTACCCCATTTCCCACCTTCTTTTTCCACCTACTTGTCTCCTTGAGGCCAAGCTCCTGTCTTCAGGTTGCCCACTCCAAAGAGAAGTGCATGGAGAATAGGCTCCTTTCCCAAGGTTGGTGGGCTGCTGCCGGTCAGCTGCAGCTCAGATTTGGCCACTTCTGTGAGGGAGGGAGCTGAATTTATTCTCAGAGCAGAAGTGAAACATTTGCTTTACTTTTATAAAGCTTTATTATGATACATTTTTGTTTTATTATGATTCCTGGGATTAAAAATTTCCAGGAAACTGATACACACTCTTTAACAAGACCCTCCATAAACCTAACGGATCAAAATTAAACAGCTCAAAGTTCAGGCAATAAAGATAGCTTAATGATATTTGACTACAATTTATCACAATCTTCCTTTAGGGCATGATGGTGATTAAGGACAATACCACAATATGGCCTGATTTAAAGATGTATTCATTTTTGCATGTAGCCTTCTAGTCACAAAAGTTATAGTAACCTGGAGATCCACAAAAGCAAAGCAAAACAAGACAAAACAAAAAAAAAAAACTATAGCGAGTAGAGAATCTTGCAATAGTCAAGTTTACAACCCACCATTTCGGATTCCTGCCGCCAAACTGGTAGCTGATACTGGAAACGCTATGTGTTCTTTTCTCCTGAGAAATTTCCTTAATGTACTTGGTGTCAGTGCATAGAGAAACAGAATTTCCAGCCACCCCAATGGTAAATATTAGGGGAAAGAATATGCAGGTTTTAGTTTTGTTCAACATGCACAACATGGAGAGGAGATGTAAAACTATGATGTAAGGAATTGGTTGAACATAGACATTCCATCTCCCTTTCAGAGAATGGCTTCCCCCATGCTGGGGAAACTGCTGGGCATCTGATTAGCTATGACATTTGAGATTTTCCTCATATTTCATCTAACTTGTTCTCCCATTACTGGCAAAAATGAACACTTGGAGAACTCTTTCTTAGTGGAAACTCTACGTCTATTTTGAGGTTGATACTGAGGCAAGATAGAGAGATGAGGTGACAGGAAAAATGTTTTTTAAATTTAATTTTTAATCATTATAAAGCTGATGTACAAAGGGGTTAGAGTTACATAAGTCAAGTAAAGAGTACATTTCATTTTTGGACAATGTTACCTCTTAGCTTGCTCAAAAGCTTAATTAATAGAGACAATGAGAGCTTTTTACACTTTTTACTATAAAACCAATTGAAAAATCAGAGCAGCAAGTATTCATTCTATCACTTCTCTTTTATATTAAGTTTCAAGAACATGAAAACATACTGGGACTATTTGCATCTGCCTTTTTTTTGTGATACTGGGACCTTTGTGTTGGGTGGACAGACAGGTACTCTTACCACTGAGCCATGACTCTAATCCTTATTTTTCCTCATTATTTTTGAACTAAAGTCTTACTTCTTTCCTGGGCATTTACTTATGTTAGACTTCTTAAAAATATCTCTTTCTTGAGAAACTATCTGATGAAGCTTTTTCTGCATGGAATGGCCTCAAACCATGAGTTCCAACACTTTCAAGCTCCCAAGTAGCTAGGATTATAGGTATAAGACACCAGGATTTGGTTCTCCTATCCCCTTTGACATGTTAAGGAACTGCAAATTCTTTAAGTAGGTAGAAACAAAAAATTGGAAGTCATGTCTAGCAAATGGGAGTCCTGAAACTGAGACTCTAGTCCCTCTGTTTGTGTGCTATGATTAAGGGGATGCTAGATGAAGTGCATGATTCCAGAAAATAACCAACATTTTGAGTCTTCACTACCATTTCCTATGTGGGAAGTGGGAAATCCTTTTCCTATTCATCCCTACTTTCTTCTGTTTTACTAAGATAATTCCTTGCTAAATTTCTGCCTTGTGAGACTCTGTTCGTGAGGCCCTCTGAACTGCTGTTCATTGTGGATCTCAAGTTCTTGTGATTTGCACAGACACTGGCAAGCTGAGGATCCCCATGTCCTTTTCTTCCTCAGAAATAACATTTATTTTAGTTATTTAACACTTTGGTTTCTGATTATGGGCAGTTTCAGGACAATCCATTTGGAAGGCAGAATTGCATCAAGTCAAATTGCAAGATTCAAACCAGTGAAGAAGCTGACCAGAGAAAGCAATTTCTTCCTGGGGCCTCTATTGGTCCCAGGAAGAAGGAGGGCCTGAAGGAGGATTATTTTAATGGCATTTAAATAGAGGCTGGTTACATTTGTTTGCCATGTCTGTATATCTTTTGAACAAGGTCCAGTGGGAAACTACTTCTTGTGGTCCCTTAATAGTATGCATGAAGATATATACTCACATTTAATAGAAAGAAATATTTCTGAACTTAATCTAGGGATATCACACAAGCAATATCACACACCTACATAGTGTCCCAAGATCTTGAGGACTGCAATCATTAAAATATATAATGTTCAAATCAGAATATCTCTCTCCTCAAACATTTATCATTTCTTCCTAGTGAAAACATTTGAAAAAGCTTGTTCTAGACAGCTTGGCCAAACCAATACTACCGTCTGGTCTTGGAGCATGCCCTCTTGCATGTATATTGAAGAGAAGCTCTTGAACATTCCCTTAAAAACCAGACCTCTTTCTTTCAAAAGTAAGAGAGATTTTTGAGACTGGAGTCTCATTTGCCTGGTGGCTTAAGAAATCTTAATCTTTTTCTTCAGAATTCTGACCTCATTATTTGTAAGTAAACACCAAGTCCAAAGGCTGAACTTTCAATTATTATTTAATTCCCCTTAGCTATATACCCACTAGTGGGATAGCTAGATCATAATACAGTCCTATTTATACTATTTCTAGGGTAATTTTTATATTTTAGAGGCAGTGAGAAACAATAGCTTGTGCAAGAAAAACTGTTAGCTATCTGGTATTCAGGATAATTTGGGCTCAGGCACCAGTAAGGCCAGTTGTTCTGCTAATGGTTGATCACTTTCCTTGAAAACCTGGGGCACTGCTTTGGCTGCTGCTCTTGCAGCAGAGTTAGAGCAGCCCTATGGCAGAGGGGCAGAGGTGTGTGTGTGTGTGTGTGTGTGTGTGTGTGTGTGTGTTTGTGTTGCCTATGGGAGGGCGGTTAGCCACAACCAGAGCCATTTTATTATGGCAGCAGCAACCACGACCAGGGCCATATTGTTGTTGATATTTGTCATTGAGAGGATTTCCCATTCTTGATGACAGGAATGCTGAAAACTTTTAGAACAAGAAAATACTTTATATGGAAATTTTACCCTACTTACAACATTAGCTTAATTAACTTATTTTTGAAAGTTATGCTTGAAGTATCCAGGAAGATGAGATAACCAGTAAGCCATAATCTAAAAATTGTTTTGCTTGCTGATGAGTTTTGTTATATAGAGATGTAAGCTTATTTGAGCAATAATCCTACTTAGGAACAGTCATGTTTCAGTATTCTACTTAGGGATAAAAACTCCTGAGACATGCCTGCTTTGATCAAACCACCAATATTCTTATTTTGCAAAGTTTATTCAAGTCCCATGAGCTTGAAAAGTATTTAGGTTATATCAGACATTTTCTTGTTACTATAAGGAAGTATTTGACACAGGTAACTTTATAAAGAGAAGAAGTATATTTAGATCACTGTTCTGGAGATTGAAATACCTAACAACTAGGTCAGCTGAGTTCTGTTGAGGGCTTTGTCACATTATGTCATATTGCAGTGGTGACTATGGGACTATGGTTATATGCTGAGCTGAGTAAGGTTAAGCTTACTTCTTTTAATAAGGAACAATCCTCTAGCAAGAGCTACTAAGGTGTCACAAGAGAAAATACCTCATGATTAATGGTTTAAGGGCATCTCATACTTAGACCATCTCCCATTACCATCAGTCCAGGTAACAAATCCCAATCACATTAATTTTGCAGGGAGCGGGGGAGTATAATTGAACTATACTGAAACCATAGCAAGCTAGTTCTTAATTTTCTTGGAGAATATTCCATTTATATAGCACTTCCTTTTCTTTTTCTTTTTTGCCAGTACTGGGGCTTGAACTAAGACCTGGGCACTGCTCCTGAGCTTCTTTTGCCCAAGGCTAGCACTCTACCACTTGAGACACAGCACCACTTCCAGCTTTTTCTGTTTATGTGGTACTGAGTAATCAAACCTAGGGCTTCATGAATGCTAGGCAAGCACTCTACCACTAAGCAATATTACCAGCCCATAGCACTTATTTTTCTTTAGGTCAGTACACAGAGCCCTTTTACATTTTAATTTTTATAATTTTATGGAGAGATTGGAGAGGTCACACATATATAGTTTACAAACATTTAAGCCAAGCACTGGCGACTCAAGCCTCTAATCCTAGCTACTCAAGAAACAGATTTGAGTATCACAGTTCAAAGCCAACCTATGCAGGGAAGTTGGTGGGACTCTTATCTCCAATTAAATACCAAAAAGCTAGAGGAAGGAAGGTATGGCTCAAGTGGTAGAGCACTAGCCTTGAGCAAAAGAGCTCAGGTACAGTGCTCAGGCCCTGAGATCAAGCCTTAGGACCAGCACAAAAATAAGCAGAAAAACCACACCACCCTAAACCCCAAATAGACATAAATAAACATGAACAGAAGCTGCACTCATTACCTTCATTTAACAGTTTTAGGCATAAGCAGAAATACAAAAATAGAAATACAAAATCCATTAATGAGTATCAGTATCTAAGTTTTCTGAACAAGACTTAGTTTCCAGATTGCTAAAGCTTTTGAATATATGTTAAAAATAGTACTAAGATAGTCCTTTCCATTTTCCTCTGTAAGAAATCTTTTTAAATGCCAATCTTTGTTTCCTTTCATCTTTTAGATGCATTTGTAAACCAACTGAAAGATGTGTATCATTGCTTGTTTGACACTAAACATACTTAAAAATTACCTATCTATCTCTCATGAACAGAGATCATGAAAATTTAACAATAAAATAAATAAAATTAAAAGCTATTTGAAAAGGGTGTTTCAGTTTTTATTATACTTAAACACTGCACCTGCACTAAAATCTTTTATTATAGCATTCTTGGATCTTACTCTAAGTGACAAAAGTCTGGCAGTTTGATATGGGAGGGATATGAAAGTAGTAAAAAAAGATAGTAAGCAAACTTTAAATAAATTATTATTTGAATGTTTATACTGGGAATTTTCTGAAAGTTGCTGTGGTATAATATGAGGAGAAGATAATAGGATTGTGGGTAAGATCTTCAGATAGAAAATTGTTGGAGGGCAGATAGAACAGTTTGCTTATTTTTGAAAGTTAGGCATCAACAGTTTACAATTTGAATTAGATAAGAAATTTTAAGAGGCAGTTACTTTTGTCACAGAAAGAAAATTTGCTTATCTCCTGCTTTGAATTATTAGCAATACATAGCATGTATACTGTGTTCAAAGGTCAAGGTTTAAGTCTTCCTTACATGTATGCTTTTTTTCCACCTTTAGCTGTCATTAAGTACTCCCTAATTCAATGGATCTTGTTTTTCTAAGAGCTTGAGGTGAATCATTAGGTGTTTATTTGAGATCTGTCTGATTTATTTTGCTGTTGTTGCTGTTGACACCTATAGTTATAAATGCCCTTGTTAGAACTGCCATTGCTCTATCTTAAAGGTTCTAGGAAGCTATGTTTTCATTTTCATTGGTTTCTCAGCATTTAAAATAGCTCCCTTGATATTTTCAATGGCTTCCTGATTATTCAAAAATGCATGGTTTTGTTTCTTTGTGTTCAAATAGTTTCTGTAGTTACTTTGGCTATTGATTTCAGGAAAAGTGAACAGAGCACTGGGTTCTGTACTGGGAGGGGAAGAACTGAGAGAAGCCAATTTTCTTTCTTTTTTTTTTTAGCACTGGGTTCTGTACTGGGAGGGGAAGAACTGAGAGAAGCCAATTTTCTTTCTTTTTTCTTTTCTTTTTTTTTTTTTTGGGTCTGGTCGTGAGGCCTAAACTCTGGGCCTGGGCACTGTCCCTCAGCTCTTCAGCTCAAGGCTAGCACTCTACCACTTGAGCCACAGCACCATTTCCAGCTTTTT
>NW_012267432.1:1220022-1224637 GCF_000151885.1 Dipodomys ordii
CCCCCCCAAAAAAAGAAAAATGATTTCAAATCAATGAATAAATACACAAAATTAGTTTAAGAAGAGGAATAAAAATAAGAACATAAAAGATTGGCACTATATTTGAACTTAAAGCTAGGTATGTAATTAGTCTTTCATATTCTCTCAATTTAGAATCTTTTCTCATTCTTAGAGTTTGAGGCCAGTCTGGGCTGCATGGTGAATTCTAGGCTATCCTAGAGATAGAGACCCAGACTAAAAAAGAAGGAGGATGTGGAAGAAGGAGAGGAGGAGGAAGAGGTTCCCTTTTTAACACATCAAGAGTTGGTGCTATTTATTGAACTTTGTGGCCTGTGGGCTGAACAGAAGGCTCTAGTGGCCCCAAAGTTTGTATACTCAGGGATAGCAAAATCTAAGTTAAGAAGTGTCCAAAAGTGCATCTGACAGTGATGGATATCTGGATAGGGATAACTGAAGTATTCAGTACTCTTCCCACTAGTCTCAGCACGTTCAGAACTTACCCAGCAATAAACTACTCCATAGGAGGGAGGAAGCAGCAAAAAACAGGTGGTCCCTTGGACCTGGGCACAGAACTTTCAGTGCCACCTGACTGCAAACCACATATAGCAAGAAGGCAGGTCTGGAGGTGAAACAATCTTCCAGCATTACCCTGGAGCTCTCAGTTTCTGCAGTAATCCACTGGTGCTAGTGTTTACTCCTTGCCACAGAATATAGGATCACAATCACTGTGCTCTCCATAGCCTGGACTTAGATGTGTTGCTTAAGCATTTTAGCAGGTCTGCATCCGACCCTTCCTGTCTCCACGATTGCATCTTGTGGCCATCTCCTAACCAGACACTGGAAGGATGATTCCAGACTCTCTGACTTGTGTTGGGCACCCAGACTTGCCGTCTCAAACAGTAGGCCCTCTCTTAAGATGGCACTTAGCCATAGACTCTAAGATATGGAGAGGGATGCGATTGACTTCTTTCCTATGATAGCCTGACACATAGTAATCATCATTATCAAATCACCACATCAACTTTAAGGCTTATGAGAACTATAGGTTTTGTTTTTGTTTTTGCAAGTGGAACCACCAGTCTATTGTCACTAGGATGCCTGGCTTAGTTTGTGGCCATGGCTTTGGGTTCACCTTCCCTGTAAAAATCTGAGGTTGGAGTTGTATACTGTTTCCTCTTTCTCTGCAGCACATTTTTGTTTCCCAGGCTGTCTTTCACCTTTCTTGATTTCTGATACTGTTTCTCTCTCCTTGTCCCTGGACTCCTTTGTTACCCTGACTTCTCAAATCACATAGAGTAAATGTACAATCCACTACCCTACCCAGAATTTCCTAATAGTCAAATTTCCATTGTTATTTACCCTACACAATGATGAGGTAGTATAGATACACTTCTAACATGTGTCGAGAGGCAACAACTGATAGAATCCAAGGTGCATATTCAATTTGGGAGATCTAGAGCAAAAACTACAGTAAAAGAGTTGGAGTTATCTTGAGAAGTACTGTAGTATAAAGCAGTAGTTAAAGTTGTACATAGGAGCTACTAGCAGAGTTGTGTGAAAGGTGAAGTTAAATAAGAAAAGGAAGTAGAGCCTTGCAGAATCAGCTCTTCTTCATAGAGATAAAAGACTAAAGTTTCATAAAGGGAAAGTAAGGTATGGATTTTTTTGCCCTGAAATTATCATGAATTTCTTCTTTATCTTTTAAATACACACTTGAACTAGTTTGAATGAATTTCTAGTTTGAATGAGTGTCTGTTCTTTGCACTAATATAGCCTGGTTAATAGGTTTTATAACAGAGAGTAGGGAATACAGTGGATGGAATCCATGAGTAGGAACAGATGAATAACTTGGATAGCTATTACGTTAAACTAGGTATTTGCAATTATGGTGCTTTGGACGAACTTTCTGTAATCTTTTTTTCTCCAAATTATGGAGAAGAAAGTGTAGGGTTCAGAATAAGTGTCTTTTCCTGAGACGTTTCTTATGTTTGTCTATAGGCAAAGATATCCTACCGCAAATGTGCTTTCATTGTCTTAGTCTATTTTTATATTGCTATAACAAAACACTCGAGATTAGGCAGTTAATAAAGACAAGAGATATATTTTAGCTCAAAACTTGGATCCTAAAAAGGCCAAGTATGTGTGGTCACACCTTGTGAAGGTCCCAGTCTGCATCATAATCTGGTGAATTACATCATATGGAAGGAGAATGGAAAAGTAACACATAACATAGGTAGAAAAAGGGATCATACGGTATCAGAGGGAGCAAGAGAGCAAGCTGAGCTGAACTTACTTTTTTTTTTGTCAGTTGTGGGGCTCGAACTCTGGGCCTGGTCACTGTCCCTCAGCTCTTCAGCTTAAGACGAGCACTCTACTACTTGAGCCACAGCAACTTCTGTTTTTTTCTGTTTATGTGGTGCTGAGGAATTGAACCCAGGGCCTCATGAATTGGAGGCAAGCACTCTACCACTAAGCTACCTTCCCAGCCCTGAACTTACTTTTAATAACCTGCAGTAGTGCTAATCAATCCAACCACACAAGCTCTACTTCACTGTTGTAAGAGGCATTAATTAAATCCCTCTGAGATTGGTGTTCCCAGTGCCACCTATGAGACCCCATGTCTTAAATATCTCACCACCTCTCAATACCATCCCATTGGAGAAGGAGCTCCAACACATGAACTTTTGGGAAAAACTTTAAGCAAAACATGTTACTTCAAGGTTAGTGATATGACACATAAGAGAGTATGAAAAGATTTATCATTTACATTGTCAAAATCTCTGTAGAGAAGAGAAGCCCCTGAAGCAGGTTCTGAAATGTCTTAAGAGAGAAAAGAAAGGAGACTAGGCTGGATTTTTATTGTGGATTTAGGGTGGGGCTGGGTGAAAGTTCCTGTAGGAGAGCCACACATTGTGTGATTTCAGTCCCTCTCTGTTGCCAGACTAGGGAGTTCAGGCTTTTCTTAACAGTTTGCCTAGGTGTGGGACACAAGAGGAAGGAGGGGTGAAACATAAAAGTTGTTGGCAGTCAAAGCTGGGCGACTGTAGCTAAGGGGTGGGGCACTCGTCTAACATGCAGAGCAGAGCCCTATGTTTGATCCCCAGCACTGCAAAAATTAAAGGTGGTTAGCAGTCAAGCATTCCTTGCCCCATCAATGGAGTTACACTTATGATAACGCTTCATTCCAGTGTCCTTTCTTCCCGGCAGAGTCAGTGCACTGTACTAGGAAAAGCACAAATTTTAGTATGGTAATATTTAAAGATCTACATCTTTAAATGAAGCTCACAATCAAGTTTTATTAGCAAGATTTATGAAATAATAAGGAAGAACTTGCATTAGTTTGACTGTTTAGTGTCCTTTTAGGTTACTTGTGCAGACAGTATCTGAGGTAGTGAGAATGAATGGTGGTCAGAGGCAGGTAAACCATTTTCCAGATAGAAAATGGTAACCAAGAATGTGTATAACTTCCTGGCAGGGAAGTTGCCAAGGAAATTTCTGCCACTAAAGAAGCTATATAACCCAGTTCAAATATCTAAACATTTTTGCCACAGCATACTTTTCTAGTCATTACTTGGTATCACAATCATAGTAGTGGCATCACTTGCATTTGCATTATAGGTGCTAGATATTTTCCTTTTATGTTCAATGAGGATCTTTCCATGGGCAGTTTTTGCTATGGCATAATGCTGCTGGAGATAAATTGGGATTTTTGTTTGGATTTATGATGAGTTGAAATGAGACTCATCTAAGTCTTAGAGTTTAGTGATTAGGTTGCCTTTTTTCAGACTGCTCTTCCATATCTCTCTCCCATATCTTTCCCCTCACCCTCCTGGTATGGCACAGAGTAATAACCATATATTTACATGAGTCCTTCTGTTTGGATTTCTGAGATTTTCACATAGAAATTATGGGTTGTTGGAAAAAGATTATAGAATTAAAATGTTCATGATGTCATATTGGAGGGTACATTGTATAAGGGGGTTATATATACACAATATGATAAAAATTCATGCCACAGGTATTTATAACAAACATTTGTTACCATTTCATTCTTCTGCTGCCACTGGAACATCATTCTTAGTTCTGTGATTGAGCAATTTTTTTTCTTTGTTCTTCAGCCAAATGTCTAAGTATCATGCCATTCCTTTCTAAACTGAATGTTTGGCTCTCTGTCATTTATCTACCAACTGTAAAATATTCTTCTTAAATTTTTTGCCTGGAAAATGATCATAACTTTCTATTTTATTGTGATTACAAAGTTTTCAGGAGAATATATAAAGGGTCTAAAGGCATAAGACCTCCTGTTCATAAGTGTGATGGTAATCCCCACTAGTCTCCACTAGTTTGTGTTTTTTTAAAAATAAGTTCATTATTGTGAAAATACTGTACAGAGGGTTATAATCACACGAGCAAGGTAATGAATACATTTCTTGTCAAGCATTGTTGCTTCCTCCTTTGTTATTTCCTTACCATCCCTTCTCACCCATCTCCACAACTACATTCCCCCCGCCCCGCTCCACCAAAGTTGTAAAGTTCATTTTTTGACATAGTGTCTTGTACATCTCATTGTTGCAATAGGTCCACCTGTATCCCTATTTAAACAATTTGTTTTTTC
>NW_012267432.1:1225132-1225491 GCF_000151885.1 Dipodomys ordii
CTGTGATAAACATAGTTGTGCTGGTAGCTTTAGTATGGTCTTGTTTGTGATCATTTGGGTAAATGCCCCAAAGTGGGATTGCTCAAAGTGGGATTACTGGGTCATAGGGGAGCTCTATGTGGAGTCTTTTGAGGAACCTCCATACTGCTTTCCAAAGTGGTTGAACAAGTTTGTGCTCCCACCAACAATGCAGTAGGGTTTCCTTCTGTCCACATCCCCTCCAGCATCTGTTATTAATAGAGTTCTTGATTATAGCCATTCTAACTAGGGTGAGGTGGTATCAGTGTTGTTTGCATTTCTTTTATGGCTAGAGAGGTTGAGCATTTCTTCCTGTGTCTATTGGCCATTCTTATTTCTTC
>NW_012267432.1:1230256-1232644 GCF_000151885.1 Dipodomys ordii
AAATGGAAGAGAAGTGGAGAGAGTAGACATCCTTGTCTTGTTCCTGAGGAAATGGCATTAGTTTTTCACCATTGAGCATAATGCTGGCTATAGATTTGTCATATACAGCCTTTATTATATTCAGGATTGTTCTATGGATTCCTAATTTTTCCAGAGCCTTCATCATAAAGGGGTTACTTTGTGTTCTTCAATATACTGTTTTTAAAAAATAAGTGTATTTTTATTATCTTTAAGTAGTTGTACAAAAGTGTTTCAATTCAACATGTTCAGTCTATCAATACAATGCATTTGGATCAAAGTCACTGTTCAATTTTTCTTCCTTATATCTCCCAACCCCATCTATCTCCTCAAGACCACCACTGTTAATGACAGCACTCTTCAATGCATTTTATTCTTTGTTGTTAGGATATGTGGATATTTCAGATGTCAAAATATTTTATGGCTGGTGCTGGTGGCTCATGACTGTAATTCTAAACTTCTCAGTAGGTTGAGATCTGAGAATCGTGGTTCTAAACCAGCCTAGGCAGGAAAGTTAGTAAGACTCTTTGTCTTCAATTAACTGCCAGAAAGCTGGAAGTGGAGCCGTGGCTCAAGTGGTAGGGGTAGAATACTAGTGTTGAACGCAAAAAGCTCAGGGTCAGTACCTAGAGCCCAAGTTCAAGCCCCCCCCCCACCGCAACAATGTTTTTTTTTCACAACAGAAGGAATTGAAACCCTGATAAATGCTAATAGTCCTTCTAAGTAGCAACAATATCTTAAACATTTTATGTAGTTTTCCAGTCTAAAAATTGCAGTGTTTTCCACTGGATGTCAGTAAAGGTCTTTTGTAAAATACTCCAATTCACATGCAGTAACTAACTAGCATTTACAGTATCATTAAAGCAAAGAATCTGTAATGTTGTGAGGAACCCGATTAGCCCTAGCTCTTGAATCTTTAAGAGAATCTGGTGTAGCTTCAAGATCCACATAAATTCAGTTGTTCCCTGGTAGCTTTGTGAATAGGATATGATAAAATAATAACATTTCCAGATGATTTCTCCACAAACTAAACTTGATAAACTTTGTACCTTTTGTTTGACTTTTGAATCTGAGAAAGATTATAATTTATTTTAAGTTATTTGAAAGAGATCTTAGTTATCCTGGTCCGTGTAATGCTTGGTCATTTTGCCATTTACACTACTGCCTCTATCTTAGAGTTATGTTAATAGCCATTTTCTGTTGCTTACATGATAAATAAGCATTGCCAAGATAGGTAGTTCTGTCTTCAAAGTGATACATTTGCATTATATTACTATTATAGTTAATAATAGTACTTTCAATTTAATCTAATCCAAGTTGCTTCTCATAAGGTTGGGCCAGTATACAGAATACAGTATACAGTATACAGAATATAAATAACTTTTTGGGAAAAAAGTGTTTATTGGTGTCCATGTTACATGAATGGCAGTTGTTTCTTTTTAAAGAATAGAAATACCAAAGAAAGAATTAAATATACTAGGGATACAGGTGGACCCATTGCAACAATGAGATGTACAAGACGGTATGTTGAAAAATGAACTTTACAACTTTGGCCAGGGGCAGGGGGGTGGTAGTGGGGGATGTGTGAGGGGAGGTGGGAAGGGATGGGAAGGGGAAACAAAGGAGGAGGCAACAATGCTTGATAAGAAATGTACTTATTACCTTGCAATTGTAACCCCTCTGTATGGTATTTAAACAATAAAAAATAAAAAAGAATTAAATATACAGTCAAATATCAATATTCTTTAGTACACAGCTTGAAGCTTTCATGCCATATAGACATCGCTGATGTTTGTTTCTTGAGGATTATATATTAAGTTTCTAGGGCCTATCATCTCCTTTAGACTACAGTAAATTAATAGAGGAAAATTGGATTCATATGCCCCTGCATCTAACATGTCCTTGGAATTCAAAGTTTTTGATGTTCTTTCTACTCTAGAATTCAATATTGTTTTAAATTAATCACTTGTTTAAGCAATTTTTAATGGTTCTATCTAGCTTCAGTTAAAATGGAAGGGAAGACTAGCATTTCTCGTTTCCCAGTAGTTTGTATAAGAAAACAATCTCTATTCAGACAGCATGTCTGTTCTGGCAGAAGTAGAACTAGGTACATGTGTATCTTTTTATTTTACATTTTTACTTTGAGCCATAATGTCATCTTTACGTTCCCCATAGTTGCCTAGTGATATCATAATAAATTGTTTTTTCCATAGCTATGACAGTACTGCACTAGTATTCAGCAATCTCAATGTAGTTTCTTTTTTTAAATTTTTATTTATTTTTTATTGTGAAAATACTGTACAGAGGGGTTACAATTACATGGGCCAGATAATGAGTACATTTCTTATCAAGCATTGTAGCCTCCTCCTT
>NW_012267432.1:1234504-1235944 GCF_000151885.1 Dipodomys ordii
GGGTGCCCAGCTTTCATCCTATTTTTAATTTACTTAATTCATTTATTTTGGGGTATTTCTATCCATTTTATCCTTACTGTCTTTTCTTTCCTGCATAATCTTAACATTTCACTGGGGGCTCATGCCTGTAATCCTAGCTACTCAGGAAGTTGAGATTTGAGGATCACAATTCAAAGCCAGCCCTGCAGGAAAGTTCATGAGACTCTTATCTCCAATAAACCATTCAGAAAACCGGAAGTGGCACTGTTGCTCAAGTGGTACAGCGTTCATCTTGAGCTGAAGAGCTCAGGAATACTGCCCAGATCCAGAGTTCATGTTCCATGACTGACCAAAAACAAAAACAAAAACAAACAAAAAGACATTTCACCACCATGAAACCCTACTTGAAAGGGCTAGACCAGGAAATCTGCAGTAGCTTCTTTCATGCCGTCTTATATTTTCCCAACAATAGGAGTATAAGCAGCTAGAGTTCCTTTTGTAGCAGCACTTTATTATTATTATGTGGGGCACAGCATTGACTTGTTCAAAATTAATACTATTATACAACAGATATTAAGTGCCATTACCATTAGCCTCTGGCTATCCCATTTTTTTATTCTTAATATTCTTCAAGTTCTGTGTTATGTATCCTTACTTTATCCTAGTGAACAGACTAGGAGTTTCCCATTTTACCCAAATTTCAGTAAAATCTTCAGCTGATTTTCCTGTGTAAGGAAAATATGCCCTTTTATCTATCAACATATGATTGCTCATATACAAAAATCCATTTCAAAAGGCATTTGGCAGAGTTGTAAAAAAATGTCTTAACTTAAAATGGTATATACGGCTATGAATAGGAATGTCTTTGAGCTATTTGCAAAATTATAGTACATACAAATATTGATTAAGATGAATGTAAGTACTATACTTGAAAAAAGTTTAAGAATAGGTAATGATTGGATGTGGAAGCAGCAAAACCCAGAAATATTAGGAAAGGAAACCCCAAAATATCTGTATTTGTAGGAAAGGACAAATACTATGGTATCATTTCTTCCTAGTCCCAATCTCCTGCAAGGAAGTGCCGCTGGAATAACTCAGCATGTAGTCAGAAGGCAAGGAGGACTAGTTGAGTTAAGTCATTGAAGTTACCTTTATTGTATACAATGTAGAGCATGAAGGGTGATCCTACTCCTGAAGAAACAAAAGGAAAATATCCAGCACAACTGTTACCTGTTTAAAAAAATTTCACCCCCCAAAAAATTTCACCCAAATTAAAAATCAAATCTCATAAAAGTCAGTTGATTACATTCTTGTCTAATTTATTTTTCTATTGGGTTTACATATAACTTATGTACATCATTAGAATCTTACTTCTTTCAGAGGGTCTAATCTCTTCCTTCTGCCTAAATTGTTTTCCTTTACTTGATAATTCTCATTCAGGCTTTACTTCCCCTAACTGAA
>NW_012267432.1:1244429-1248370 GCF_000151885.1 Dipodomys ordii
TGAAAGTGTTTGCTCTTTATTAGTTCTTTATCACTGCTTGTTTGAAGATCTTGGGGATGAGGATTAGTTTCCTTGGGTTCTTTATTGAGGTTAAACATGTTTTTAATTTTCTAGAATGGAATGAAATGAAATGACTTATCACTCCATAATAAGTATTCTTTGTTAAGATTATGATTTATGCATGAATGAAAATATTAATTAGTTTTCCAAATGTTAATTGAATTTTTCTATATGCTAGACAATATGTTAATGGAAAAAGTATAATTCAGAATCCAAACTTGAAGGATTAGAACTCAGCATGAGAGTTTTGAACAAATATATATTTACATACTACACTCTTATGCAAAGCAAGTATGTATTTAACCATTCCACACTCTTATGCAAATTAAGATGTAATGACAATATGTTCACAATGCACTGGTAACACAGAAGTATTTAGATCTTTTTGGGATGCAAAGATGAGAAAGACTTCACCAGACGGATGTATCAGATAGTCATAAAAAGTGTATGGTGGAAGAAAATAGTATCTAAAAAGAAGTATTGTAGAAACAAAAAAGAAGTATTGTAGAAACAAATCTAACACAAGGTTAATACATTTGTAGATGTCATACTATGGAATGAATTGGATATTTCTCAGCAGTAGTTAGGTAGTTGGAGCAACCTAGATAAAGAGAACAGAAAAGCCAAGGCAAAGATGCGTGAATACTGTGTATATTATAATTACAGAATGTAATGTACTATATGTGAGTAGAATCATGAAATGTAGGTTGAATTTTATTTAGTAACTTATACTTTTCATAACGTACACATTATCAGTCCTATTTTGGAGAGAAATGGCCCATAAAAATCAATCTATGTACCCATGGACACAGAAATGAAGAGAGAGAACATCATCTTGCTGGGATCCTGGTTTTTTGTTTTTTGTTTTTGTTTTGTTTTGTTCAGAACACTTTTGAAGCGTCTTAGTGCTAGGACTATGGTTCAATGCAGAATATGGAGCCAGTGACACTAGGAGAGCATCTTTATGATCTAACTACTTCCCTCTGTTTCCAGGCAAAAATGTTTACCATTGAGTTGATTACAAACCTTGGATATTGTTTTTGACTCTTTGTCTCCATCCAGTCGTGCTTCATTTTCCCGCTTCCTGTTGTTTAATTTTTTGCCAGACTTTCCGTTAGAAGATCCAGCTTGAGAACGAAAAGAATGTTCATTAATCTCAAAGTGAATATGACATGTAGAACATTCTTTCCCCCCTTAAGTTGCTATCTTTGCAGTTGTTAAAGTAAGTAATTTTATTAGTATTTATTTTCAGCTGTGACCCAGGGAAAAATGGATTTTCACTTCATGAGAATAATTAGCAAATAAAAGTAGCTATTTCCTGGGATGAGGAATGAGATGTATAAAATGGCACAAACAGTACACTAGTCAAGAGTAATTGGGGAATTGATGATAGAGTACATTTTTTGCATTATGCGTTTCTCTTTTATTAGGATTTTTTTATCTTTATTTTTTGGTGCCAGTCATGGGGATTGTTCTCAGTGCTATGTCATTTTTTTTTTTGCTCAAGATTAGCACTCTACCACTTGAGTCACAGCTCTACTTCTGCCTGAAAATTAGTTTTTGGTGGCTTGGAAATGAGAGTCTCATGAACTTCCCTGCCTGGGCTAGCTTCTAACTGCAATCCTCAGATTTCAGTTTCCTGAGTAGCTAGAATTACAGGTATGAGCCAGTAGTACTCAGCAAAGGTATTTTTATTAAATTAAAGTCATTCATTTTAATAAGGCACATTTAATCTAATTATCTTTCAATATGCTATTTGAAATTAATCAATTCTATGCCCTGAATGAATAATCATGCAGGCCTCATAGCCTCTTGTCAATATTTAAGCTAAAAAAGATGTCTAATTCAAAATTCAAATTTTGGTGACTTATTAAAGAGTCAATGCCTCTTCCTCTTTTAAAACTTTAACATAAAAATGGATATGTAAAAAACTGTACAAATTATCTATATCTACTATATTTATATATCTTGACCTTAAACTGTAACACTCGTTGAAGTGAATAAAATGGGAAAAGTTCATGCTGTTGGCAATCATTTTTAAATGTGTTACCAGCAGCAAAGGCAATAAAGCAAAAACAGACAAGTGAGACAACATCAAATCAAAATGCTTCTGTATAACAAAGAGAAAAAGTAAAAAGGGAAATATATGGAATAGGAAAAAATACTTGCAGCTATTGCATAAAGGGTTCATATCTAAAATATGTAAAAATTTCCTACAATTCAATAGCAAAACCCAACCAACCAACCAACCAAAAATCTCCAAATAACTTGACTTAAAAATGGGTAAAAGAATTGAAAAGAAATTTATCCTGAGTAAACACTGGCAAGGCTTGGGAAGATGGTAGATTAAAACCTTCCTCAGTGCTACTTCATGGATGGAGAGAGAGAGAGAGAGACAGAGACAGAGACAGAGAGACAGACAGAGACAGACAGAGACAGAGAGACAGAGACAGAGAGACACAGAGAGGGACAGAGAGACACAGAGAGAGACAGAGAGAGAGACAGAGAGAGAGAGACAGAGAGTTCAAGCATTGGAAATCAAGAGGAGAAAGGACAGTTACAAAGCATGGAGAGACAGAACAGTAATATAGAGAAAAAGAGGGAATAATCAACAGTGCTAATCCTGGCTCCTCACGGAAGGGAATCAGTAACCAAAACCACAATCCTAAACTAAGTGAGGCATCTGGGGTGACAGCAGAGTAGAGATCCTAGCTGTAGGAGAAACCCATCAGTTCTTGCAAGCTTTAAATCCAGTGCAGGGATTCTGGTATGGCTATGAGAATCATCTGACAATAGAGAAGAAATCCATTGTATTCTTCATATCTCTGAGTGGTAAAGTCAGGTGGCCTTTTGAGAGAGGGTTATTATTTGAGATTGAGCTACTCTGGAGATCTGAAGCAAGGATCAGTTACAAGTCAGGGAGCCAGATGGCACTGTGGTGCAGTGTCAGGGTGGGATATAGTCATGAGAGACAGTCATTGAGAGGGGGAGGGTTGTTCATGGACTGGGTAAGTTTAAGCAGAGATGAGTTTAAGCTGTGAGAGACATGATGACTGGTAACCTGGAGCTCCATGGCAAGCAGTGAGCCAATTACCAGTGGAATACTGCAGAGGCTGAGAGCTTCAAGACTTTGGATGGCAGATTGCTTAGCCTCTGGAGCTGCCTCAGCGTAGCAAGTGGTTTGCTGCTCAGCAAGACTGGGAGCGTGGTGTCCTAGTCTTAAAGATTGTTTGATTTCAGCAGCCTCCTGTCTTTCGCAGGATGGTTTACTGATGGATGGGGAATGAAAATACTGAGACCAGAAAGCAGGAAAGCTTGCAAAGCAGTGTTTGTACCCTTTAGTGTAGAACTCACTGCGTTTTCCTTCCCTTCCACCCTCTCATGCACTTGGAGCAACGTCATCAGCTTGTATGTTTGCTACCCCCGAGTAAATGAGGGGCCACTGGAGTGGAGGGGATGCTGTCCAATCTACAAGTCACAGCTGAAAACCAGTATTCAGACAAATAATTGTATATGCTTATTCATGTTAGCAAGTTTCCAAAAGCTAGGTATAACTCAAAAGTCTATCAACAGCTGAATGGATAACATGGTACAGTGAATATATTCAGCCATTTAAAGCAATAAGACATAAAAGGAACATTACAGCATGAAGTTCAAAAACTTGCAAAATAAGTAAGTTAGATGAAAGTTAGACATACTGTATAGTTCATATGTTACTTATGTATTATCCAGAATATTTACATATGTAAACACTGATAGCCTGGGCTTGGGTAGGAAAGGAGAAAGGAGAGAAACTGCTTACTGGATATAGCTCTTAAACTTTAGAGTAAGATGTATTGTTCTCACAAACTGACATGCTGAATTAAAACTTCTTTGTCCAA
>NW_012267432.1:1255240-1256220 GCF_000151885.1 Dipodomys ordii
TGAACTTCCCTGCCTGGGCTAGCTTCGAACTGCAATCCTCAGATTTCAGTTTCCTGAGTAGCTAGAATTACAGGTATGAGCCAGTAGTACTCAGCTAAGGTATTTTTTTTTAAATTAAAGTCATGCATTTTAATAAGGCACATTTAATCTAATTATCTTTCAATATGCTATTTGAAATTAATCAATTCTCTGCCCTGAATGAGTAATCATGCAGGCCTCATAGCCTCTTGTCAATATTTAAGCTAAAAAAGATGTCCAATTCAAAATTCAAATTTTGGTGACTTATTAAAGAGTCAATGCCTCTTCCTCTTTTAAAACTTTAACATAAAAATGGTTATATAAAAAACTGTACAAATTATCTCTATCTACTATATTTATATATCTTGACCTTAAACTGTAACACTCTTGAAGTGAATAAAATGGGAAAAGTTCATGCTGTTGGCAATCATTTTTAAATGTGTTACCAGCAGCAAAGGCAATAAAGCAAAAACAGACAAGTGAGACAACATCAAATCAAAATGCTTCTGTATAACAAAGAGAAAAAGTAAAAAGGGAAATATATGGAATAGGAAAAAATACTTGCAGCTATTGCATAAAGGGTTCATATCTAAAATATGTAAAAATTTCCTACAGTTCAATAGCAAAACCCAACCAACCAACCACCCACCAAAAATCTCCAAATAACTTGACTTAAAATGGGTAAAAGAATTGAAAAGAAATTTATCCTGAGTAAACACTGGCAAGGCTTGGGAAGGTGGTAGATTAAAACCTTCCTCAGTGCTACTGGATGGAGAGAGAGAGAGAGAGAGAGAGAGAGAGAGTGACAGAGAGAGAGAGAGTGAGAGAGAGAGAGAGAAAGAGAGAAGCAGGGGAGGGAAAGTGTTCAAGCATTGGAAATCAAGAGGAGAAAGGACAGTTACAGGGCATGGAGAGACAGAACAGTAACACAGAGAATAGGAGGAAATAATCAACAGTGCTAA
>NW_012267432.1:1256270-1259653 GCF_000151885.1 Dipodomys ordii
TGTCAGGGTGGGATATAGTCATGAGAGACAGTCATTGAGAGGGGGAGGGTTGTTCATGGACTGGGTAAGTTTAAGCAGAGATGAGTTTAAGCTGTAAGAGACATGATGACTGGTAACCTGGAGCTCCATGGCAAGCAGTGAGCCAATTACCAGTGGAATACTGCAGAGGCTGAGTGCTTCAAGACTTTGGATGGCAGATTGCTTAGCCTCTGGAGCTGCCTCAGCGTAGCAAGTGGTTTGCTGCTCAGCAAGACTGGGAGCATGGTGTCCTAGTCTTAAAGATTGTTTGATTTCAGCAGCCTCCTGTCTTCCACAGGATGGTTTACTGATGGATGGGAATGAAAATACTGAGACCAGAAAGCAGGAAAGCTTGCAAAGCAGTGTTTGTACCCTTCAGTGTAGAACTCACTGCGTTTTCCTTCCCTTCCACCCTCTCATGCACTTGGAGCAACATCATCAGCTTGTATGTTTGCTACCCCCGAGTAAATGAGGGGCCACTGGAGTGGAGGGGATGCTCTCCAATCTACAAGTCACAGCTGAAAACCAGTATTCAGAGAAATAATTGTATATGCTTATTCATGTTAGCAAGTTTCCAAAAGCTAGGTATAACTCAAAAGTCTATCAACAGCTGAATGGATAACATGGTACAGTGAATATATTCAGCCATTTAAAGCAATAAGACATAAAAGGAACATTACAGCATGAAGTTCAAAAACTTGCAAAATAAGTAAGTTAGATGAAAGTTAGACATACTGTATAGTTCATATGTTACTTATGTATTATCCAGAATATTTACATATGTAAACACTGATAGCCTGGGCTTGGGTAGGAAAGGAGAAAGGAGAGAAACTGCTTACTGGATATAGCTCTTAAACTTTAGAGTAAGATGTATTGTTCTCACAAACTGACATGCTGAATTAAAACTTCTTTGTCCAACTACTTAAAGATACTGTTAAAAAAGTGTATTTGTTCTAGACTTACGTTTTTCCATTGACTGGCCAAGCTTCTCTGCCAGTCTGCGTTGATTTATGGCCTTCAGGACCTCTTGGGTTACAATCTTGGAATATTCTTCTCCATAGTGCTGGATCAATAGGTCAGCAAGTGCCAGTGCATTTTTTGCTTGCTCCAGTATACCCCGAGGAATAGGGCTGTACCCTTGAGCAAGACGTATGCTCTGTAGTTGGAACTTGAACTTTCCAAATTCCTCCTCTAAAAGTTCTTCAAGGATGTTAAGAATGCATGTCTTTGACGTGTGTTCCATTCTGTGCTATTAAATCCTGAGGAAATGATAGCCCTGCTGTTACTGACCTGAAATGGAAAGATGGTTATGGCTAATCATAGGAAGAGAGAGATTATATATGAGGCAAATGCTTGTAGATAAGTCAGAGAAAAGAAGCCAATGTGAAATCAATGTGATGAAATTTTTTTGTTATCCTTAGTAGATATGCCTATAATACATATTCTTTACAGATAGTATGTTCCTCTAAGATTTAGAGTTATTCACATTCCTTCCCAGTTTTCCACAATCTTGATCTACTTCTAAACTTCCCAAATCACAATTACACAATTCCCCTCAATATATGATGTCTGCTTTTAATTTTTTGGGGAGGGGATTTTAGTTTTTAATTGTTATTGTAAAGGTGATGTACAGTTACATAAGTGGTTACAGTTACATAAGTCAGGTAATGAGTGCATTTCTTTTTGATCAGTGCCATTTCTTCCCGTATTTTCTCCCAGTTTTTCCTTCCTGTCATTCTTCCCCTCAAAACTGTATGGTTCATTTTCAACATACTGTCTAGTGAGTATCAGTTTACCTGTTGTACCACTATCTCTGTACTCCCCTTTCCTTTCTCAAAACAGATTAAAAAAGTCTTATGCTGTAAAAAAGGAAAAAGGGTAGAAGTTGTTTCCTAGTAGGCAGAAAAAATAAACAAATTATGAGCAGAAATAGTGAATTGCTATTTAACAGAAAAATGAAGACTTATTTGTATTGTTTTAGTGTCTTACGTGGGTAAGTAGCTATTTTAGATTTTATTTACATGGGAAAATTGGAACAATGAATAAAGATAGGCAGTTTTCTAGTTCCTTTCTTTTTTATTTTTTGAGAGATGGTCTAACTTTTTAGTTTAGGCTGGACTTACATGCATATCCTTCTCTACCTGCTTCCTGCTGGGACTAGAATCATCAACCACCAGGTATGTTTCTTGTTTCTTTGTAAGCACAGAAAACACAACCTTTATCTATGCTTCCTATCCCTCTTTGCCTCTACTTGTTCTTATGCTGAAAAGCCACTTTTCTAGCTGAGCAAGTACTTGAGACTAATACTGCCACTATCACCATCATTCTTTATATCACTAATACCATTGTCTTTCCCATACTGTATCATCTTCCCTACCATAATCTTGAGTATTCTTGAAGTTACAAGACAATCTTACTCCTTTTCCAGTATCTTCTGATATACCCCCAAGATATGATGCCATCTAACTTTTTTTTAATTTAATTTTATTTTATTTGTGAACATACTGTATAGAGGGGTTACAATTACATGGGCAGGATAATGCGTACATTTCTTACCAAGCATTGCAGCCTCCTCCTTTGTTTTACCCTTCACATCCCTTCCCAGCCTCCCCCCTCCCCTCCCAAGATGCCATCTAACTTTTAACTCTCATATAACACTTCTATTTTGTCGTGTTGAAGTTTTCTTTGAACTTCAATTATTATTAGCCCCTGGTTGATAGCAAACAATAAATTAATACATATTAAGAAGCCACCAATCCTGAGTGCTGTGACAGATGTTACATAATAATGTACTTTAACTAAACAAATATTATCCCATTTTTATAGATAACCCTCCAAAAAGATTAATATTTCCAAGGTAACATAGCTTATAAGTGGAAAAGTTACAATTCAAACACAAGTCTTTCCAGTTCCAGAAACTATAGTCTTTCCAATATATCAATGTATAATCTATTACTCAGCACTATATACAGTTCAATAAATACTAAAATACTTTTATTAATAATTATAAAAATTAAAAGTTTCTAGCTTTTTATTTCACTCCTGCTGGCCTCAATTAAACAAATCAATTATTATCATTATGTTTGGCTTTCATTGTCAAAGGTAACATCATGTCCTGGATGATAGTTATGAATAAACGAATAAACAGAAATAAAACCTCTTTCTACAAAACACTTTCATTCTTGGAAGGTTAGGATGTAGGGGGAAGTGGGAGAAAGACAAAGAAATAGTAACATAAATATTTCTGCTATAAAAAGGGGCTGAATAGTCTGATGTGGTATGATATTACCAGGGAGTGGTGGGATAGGGATTCAGGAAAAGACTGCTCTGCTGATGTAATAGTTAAGATTAAATCTGAATGAAGG
>NW_012267432.1:1259703-1262800 GCF_000151885.1 Dipodomys ordii
CACTTTTCTAGCTGAGCAAGTACTTGAGACTAATACTGCCACTATCACCATCAGTCTTTATATCACTAATACCATTGTCTTTCCCACACTGTATCATCTTCTCTATCAAAATCTTGAGTATTCTTGAAGTTACAAGACAATCTTACTCCCTTTCCAGTATCTTCTGATATACCCCCAAGATATGATGCCATCTAACTTTTAACTCTCATATAACACTTCTATTTTGTCGTGTTGAAGTTTTCTTTGAACTTCAATTATTAGCCCCTGGTTGATAGCAAACAGTAAATTAATACATATTAAGAAGCCATCAATCCTGAGTGCTGTGACAGATGTTACATAATAATGTACTTTAACTAAACAAATATTATCCCATTTTTATAGATAACCCTCCAAAAGACAGATTAATATTTCCAAAGTACCATAGCTTATAAGTGGAAAAGTTACAATTCAAACACAAGTCCTTCCAGTTCCAGAAACTATAGTCTTTCCAATACATCAATGTATAACCTATTACTCAGCACTATATACACTTCAATAAATACTAAAATACTTTTATTAATAATTATAAAAATTAAAAGTTTCTAGCTTTTTTTTCACTCCTGCTGGCCTCAATTAAACATATCAATATTATCATTATGTTCGGCTTTCATTGTCAAAGGTAACATCATGTCCTGGATGATAGTTATGAATAAACGAATAAACAGAAACAAAACCTCTTTCTACAAAACACTTTCATTCCTGGGAAGGTTAGGATGTAGGGGGAAGTGGGAGAAAGACAAAGAAATAGTAACATAAATATTTCTGCTATAAAAAGGGGCTGAATAGTCTGATGTGGTATGATATTACCAGGGAGTGGTGGGATAGGGATTCAGGAAAAGACTGCTCTGCTGATGTAATAGTTAAGATTAAATCTGAATGAAGGGTGATCTATGATGAACTGAGTAAGACCCTCTTAAGGATAGGTAAGAGCCAGTGAAAAAAATCTGCCGCAGAATTTGGTTTTATTTATTTGTTTTGGAGGCAGAATAAAGATGAATGTGGCTAGAACAAAGCCAAAATACAGGAGAGAAAACATGAAAGTCATAAAGCTTGTGATTCATACAGCATCTTCTTAAGTATGGTAAGGATTTTGAATTTTTTCTATGTGTATTGAAAAGCAATGGGAGCACCTTAAATATGGGAATAACTGTAGCAACAATTAAGAGATTGTAGCAGTGATCCAAAATAAAGTAGTAAATTGGGCTGAAATTTTAGCAAGAAAATAATAAACAATAGTCATATTCAATTTTATATTATATAAAATATTCAGGTTTTATATTACATATTTATATTTGTATCAGGTTTGATACAATGAGTGAGAATAATGGTTGACATGGGTGATCTGCATTTTCTTTTAAAGTACTTTACATGTCTTACATAATTTAGGAATCATTGATGGCTTGGTTTTGGATTTCAAGGAAAGAAAAAACTCAAAAATGTAGTGGACAGGATTCTAATATATCTCCCAAGATTCTCACCACCTGATGTACATATTCTGTATAATTCTTTTTTCTTCAGTGGATGCAGAATATGAGAAGACATCACTTTTTTGGTTATATAACCTTTTAAGGTAAAAAGTATAATTTACTGAGTGGTTGCACTAGACCAGGTTAGCTCTTAGTACAAGAAGCAACAGCAGGTGGATATCTGTTCATCTTGAAGAAAATATGTTGTAAACTACCTGCGCGGACATGTTTCTAGTAACTTCAAGCAACAGGAGCTGAAAGCGATCATGAGCTTGGAGGTTAACCTGGAACTCAATACATTGATTGTAGCCCTTTGAAGTCTTGTACAGAGGATTCAGGTAGTCCATACTCAAGACTCCTAACAATGGAAACTGTGAAATGATACAGTCACATTTAAAGCTAATAATGTGCTTGGGAATTTATGGAGTGAATGCAACAAATTAGATAATTACTAGGATTTTCATAGATGCAAATAGGCTGATAATAGTGCCATGCTTTAAGATGATGAGGGTTTATTTTAGGACCAGACTGGGTTTTTATCTGTTAAGAAGGCAAGTAGAAATGGAAATTGGATTTAGTTGGGCATGTCTTTTAAGGATATAGTTTGGATGTCTCCAAACTGGTTGGGGTTATCAGTATTTGATGTATAGCACATCGGTATTTGAAAAAAATTTGAAATCAGGAGATTGGTAAGATCACTGTGGAGAAGAAAGAAAGGTCTAATAGTCAGTCGTATTCTAACATTTAGAGAAAAATAAAGAATACTAAACAGAAGCATCCAGGGAGGAAGTGTTGGCAAATAACATCCTCATGACCTCTTAAGCATGTGTTTTGGGGAACTGCTATATCTTGAAGTTCCAAAGAACTTAGTTTTCTTCTCTATTGTATTTTTAATTGTTTTGTTTACTTCATGGGTAGTTCAGCAAAAAGATAATTGTTTTGATACAAATAGGAAATACTGCGATAGTACTGTGTTAAGGGAGATAAAAGAAAAAGATATAGATATAAAACCAGTTTAAAGGTTTAAATTGGAAGGACTTGTCTGAATTGTTTGTGGAAATGGAAGTATAGGAGACCTTGAAGATGATTCCTAAATTTATGCATAGTTGTGTGATTTACTAACATGGAGGAAAACTGGTATGGAAAAGATTTGGGAAGAAGAAGAAGCAGCCAATTAATTCAGTTTGATACACTGAATAAGATTAATATAATTGTTGACATGGTGATTTGCATTTTCTTTTAAGTACTGTACATGTCTTACATAGTTTAGTACATGTAATGACCTTATGAATTATTATTATAGATATTCAACATAAATACTGAATTAGAGGTCTAACTTTCCAGGGTCTTATGACAATAGATTTTACAACAAATGTCCTTCACATCCAAATCTACATTCTAGTGGAGTAATCTACTGATCCTACAGCCCTGCATATGAGATTTAGAACAAGTAATTGAAGCCTCTAATAGCAGTCAAAATCAGAAAAAAAATAAACATGATCAATCAGAGAAAACATGTTAGGATAAAAATTGGTAAGCAAAGACTGTACATATACAGAGCTGTTACTACTTAGGCTATGGAATGATTTTTT
>NW_012267432.1:1262850-1263447 GCF_000151885.1 Dipodomys ordii
TAACTTCAAGCAACAGGAGCTGAAAGCGATCATGAGCTTGGAGGTTAACCTGGAACTCAATACATTGATTGTAGCCCTTTGAAGTCTTGTACAGGAGATTCAGGTAGTCCATGCTCAGACTCCTAACAATGGAAACTGTGAAATGATACAGTCACATTTAAAGCTAATAATGTGCTTGAGAATTTATGGAGTGAATGAAACAAATTAGATAATTACTAGGATTTTCATAGATGCAAATAGACTGATAATAGTGCCATGCTTTAAGATGATGAAGGTTTATTATAGGACCAGACTGGGTTTTACCTGTTAAGAAGGCAAGTAGAAATGGAAATTGGATTTAGTTGGGCATGTCTTTTAAGGATTTAGTTTGGATGTCTCCAAACTGGTTGGGGTTATCAGTATTTGATGTATAGCACATTGGTATTTGAAAAAAAAATTGAAATCAGGAGATTGGTAAGATCACTTTGGAGAAGAAAGAAAGGCCTAATAGTCAGTAATATTTTAACATTTAGAGAAAAATAAAGAATACTAAACAGAAGCATCCAGGGAGGAAGTGTTGGCAAATAACATACTCATGACCTCTTAAGCATGTGTTTT
>NW_012267432.1:1264202-1266949 GCF_000151885.1 Dipodomys ordii
AAATGGAAATTGGATTTAGTTGGGCATGTCTTTTAAGGATATAGTTTGGATGTCTCCAAACTGGTTGGGGTTATCAGTATTTGATGTATAGCACAACGGTATTTGAAAAAAATTTGAAATCAGGAGATTGGTAAGATCACTTTGGAGAAGAAAGAAAGGCCTAATATTCAGTAATATTCTAACATTTAGAGAAAAATAAAGAATACTAAACAGAAGCATCCAGGGAGGAAGTGTTGGCAAATAACATACTCATGACCTCTTAAGCATGTGTTTTGGGGAACTGCTATATCTTGAAGTTCCAAGGAACTTAGTTTTCTTCTCTCTTGTATTTTTAATTGTTTTGTTTACTTCATGGGTAGTTCAGCAAAAAGATAATTGTTTTGATAGAAATAGGAAATACTGAGATAGTACTGTGTTAAGGGAGATAAAAGAAACAGATATAGATATAAAACCAGTTTAAAGGTTTAAATTGGAAGGACTTGTCTGAATTGTTTGTGGAAATGAAAGTATAGGAGACCTTGAAGATGATTCCTAAGTTTATGCATAGTCGTGTGATTTACTAACATGGAGGAAAACTGGTATGGAAAAGATTTGCCAAGGAGGACTATTTTGTTTTATTTTATGTCTTTTTTCCCTTACTGGGGCTTGAACTCTGGGGCTTTGTGCTTACTCAGCTTGTTGGCTTACTATTGGCACTAACCTCTTGAGCAATGCTTCCAGCCTGTATTTCGTCTGTTAATTGGAGAAGGAATCTCACAATTATTTTTGTTCAGTCTGGCTTTGAAATCACTATTCTCCATGTTGCAGCCAACTTAGTAGCTAGGATTACAGGTGTGTAAACCAGTATCCAGTTTATTTTATGTCATTTTCAATGCAATTTCTTTCTACTAATTAATTTAAACAACCATTTACTGAATGAATTATATGATGCTGTGTTAGATGACGGAGAATAAAAGATAGAGAGGATTCCTTTCCTGCTTTTAAAAGGTTGAGAAATAATTACCACATGATGCGATGAAGGTTGAATGGAATTACTTTATAGGAAACTCCAGGATGCAAAAATTGTTATTATCCATTCACTAAACTCATTAACTCAAAAAGTATAAAAAGCTACCTTTTTGCTTTTATTGCACCATGAAACAAAACTCACAAAAAAAGGTTAAAACAAAAGCAAGGACAGTTTTATTTTGTGTGGTATAGAATAGATTTGCAAATCAGGATACAGAAGTTTAGATAGGAAACTGAACAAGTACTTCCATGAGATGAATCAGGATTGAGGCTTCTATAGCAAAAAGGAAGGAGAAATCCATAGTCAACACCCTCAGAGATAATCAGGGATTGAATTAGCTAGTAGTGGGAAATTGATGAAAACCAAGGTGCATACACAAGTCCATTGAAATATCTATGCCAAGGATCAAGTGGTCACTGTGCCATTTTTTAGGCCTGCAGGTTATTGAAAAAGTATTGAAAATTGTATTATTTTCAGTTATTAATGTAATGTTTGCAAGGAACTTATTACAGTCAATAAGTCTCCAATCCTTTTAATCTAAAAGGATTAAAAAAATCTTTGACCTTTAGGTTACACTGACTTTTATTTTATCATTTCCCCCTTTCCATCAAATGTCTTTCGTGAAGACTATGCTAATGAAGGTATGCCAGAGTCATTATTGCCCATTGCTTGGGGAAAAGTTCATGATGTTGGGAAGGCTCATTCCTAAGAAATCATGTCTCATGGAAGAGGGACAGTAACCATGATACTAAGACATAAGCAGAGAAAGGTCTTTGAGCGACAAAGGGCTGGGGAGCAAATGGACTTTTCTATTGGGATAAATACTGAAATATGGACAAACTTGCCATGTAGGGGCTGCCTTTTGGTTTAAGCAGTTTTAGGCATTCTAAAAGAAACACAGCACTAAATTAAAATCCAGCAATAAAGCTTCAGTTTGCTTTGAGAAAGCAAAAACAGTCAGTGTAAATCATGGGGCAAGCATATTATCAGCAATGGGTTTTGTTTGTCTAGTTCTAGAAGTTGGAAACACAGCAAGTGCAATATTTGGAGAAAGTAAAAATTAGAAGGATGCAAAGCAAAATAATCCAGACTCATCAACTTTATCAGATCATCTTTAAACTCCCAATTTTGTTTTTAAGTAATAAAAATTCTTGACAATTGATTCTTTTCTGGCCTAACCAGTACCAGCCCAAGGATTTCACCTATACTGTCACAGTAAGGATCTTCCTTACTGACCCTCTTAATCATGGTCTTAATTCTGAAAACAACCAAGTAAAAGAGCAAAGCCATCACAGACGTGTAGTTTATGAAGGCTCAGGTTCTGAAAGCACCTTGTTCCTTTAAGAAATTGTGTTCAAGAATCACACAACTTTGTAGCATGCCAGAGTCTTCTTACTACAATTATCCAGGAAGATTACTCCAGTAAGAGCAGCCATGTACCACTATCAATGGACTGAGAGAGTTGTCAGTCTATTAATATAGCTCATGTTTGGGCAGGTTTTCTAACAGGAACATGCATATCCTGACTTGTAAATATTTTTTGCACCCAAGTAAAATTATCTTTGTTTCTACTTTAACCTCATTTGTAATTCTTTTTTTGGGGGGAGGGTGGGGTGGGGGGAGGGAGAATGGGATGTTGGTAAAATTTTTACTACGTGAACCAGATTCCTTCCTTCCTTCCTTCCTTCCTTCCTTCCTTCCTTCCTTCCTTCCTTCCTTCCTTCCTTCCTTCCTTCCT
>NW_012267432.1:1267509-1269437 GCF_000151885.1 Dipodomys ordii
CACTATTCTCCATGTTGCAGCCAACTTAGTAGCTAGGATTACAGGTGTGTAAACCAGTATCCAGTTTATTTTATGTCATTTTCAATGCAATTTCTTTCTACTAATTAATTTAAACAACCATTTACTGAATGAATTATATGATGCTGTGTTAGATGACGGAGAATAAAAGATAGAGAGGGTTCCTTTCCTGCTTTTAAGAGGTTGAGAAATAATTACCACATGATGGGATGAAGGTTGAATGTAGTTACTTTATAGGAAACTCCAGGATGCAAAAATTGTTATTATCCATTCACTAAACTCATTAACTCAAAAAGTATAAAAAGCTACCTTTTTGTTTTTATTGCACCATGAAACAAAACTCACAAACAAGGTTAAAACAAAAGCAAGGACAGTTTTATTTTGTGTGGTATAGAATAGATTTGCAAATCAGGATATAGAAGTTTAGATGGGAAACTGAACAAGTACTTCCATGAGATGAATCAGGATTGAGGCTTCTATAGCAAAAAGGAAGGAGAAATCCATAGTCAACACCCTCAGAGATAATCAGGGATTGAATTAGCTAGTAGTGGGAAATTGATGAAAACCAAGGTGCATACACAAGTCCATTGAAATATCTATGCCAAGGATCAAGTGGTCACTGTGCCATTTTTTAGGCCTGCAAGTTATTGAAAAAGTATTGAAAATTGTATTATTTTCAGTTATTAATGTAATGTTTGCAAGGAACTTATTACTGTCAATAAGTCTCCAATCCTTTTAATCTAAAAGGATTAAAAAAATCTTTGACCGTTAGGTTACACTGACTTTTATTTTATCATTTCCCCCTTTCCATCAAATGTCTTTCGTGAAGACTATGCTAATGAAGGTATGCCAGAGTCATTATTGCCCATTGGTTGGGGAAAAGTTCATGATGTTGGGAAGGCTCATTCCTAAGAAATCATGTCTCATGGAAGAGGGACAGTAACCATGATACTAAGACATAAGCAGAGAAAGGTCTTTGAGCGACAAAGGGCTGGAGAGCAAATGGACTTTTCTATTGGGATAAATACTGAAATATGGACAAACTTGCCATGTAGGGGATGCCTTTTGGTTTAAGCAGTCTTAGGCATTCTAAAAGAAACACAAAACAGCACTAAATTAAAATCCAGCAATTAAGCTTCAGTTTGCTTTGAGAAAGCAACAACAATCAGTGTAAATCATGGGGCAAACATATTATCGGCAATGGGTTTTGTTTGTCTAGTTCTAGAAGTTAGAAACACAGCAAGTGTAATATTTGGAGAAAGTATAAATTAGAAGGATGCAAAGCAAAATAATCCAGACTCATCAGCCTTATCAGATCATCTTTAAACTCCCAATTTTGTTTTTAAGTAATAAAAATTCTTGACAATTGATCCTTTTCTGGCCTAACCAGTACCAGCCCAAGGATTTCACCTATACTGTCACAGTAAGGATCTTCCTAATTGACCTTCTTAATAATGGTCTTAGTGCTGAAAACAACCAAGTAAAAGAGCAAGGGCTTCACAGACGTGTAGTTTATGAAGGCCCAGGTTCTGAAAGCACCTTGTTCCTTTAAGAAATTGTGTTCAAAAATCACACAACTTTGTAGCATGTCAGAGTCTTGTTACTGCAATTATCCAGGAAGATTGCTCCAGTAAGAGCAGTCATGCACCACTATCAATGGACTGAGAAAGAGTTGTCAATCTGTTAATATAGCCCATGTTTGGACAGGTTTTCTAACAGGAACATGCATATCCTGACTTGTAAATATTTTTTGCACCCAGGTAAAATTATCTTTGTTTCTAACCTCATTTGTAATTCTTTTTGGGGGGGGCGGGGAGAGGGAGAATGGGATGTTGGTAAATTCTTTACCACTTGAAGCAGATTCCTTCCTTCCTTCCTTCCTACCTTCCTTCCTTCCTTCCTTCCTTCCT
>NW_012267432.1:1269881-1271813 GCF_000151885.1 Dipodomys ordii
TTCCCCACAAGCTGCTATCTTTCTAAATTATAGCTTCTGAGTAGCTAGGATCATAGGCATGAACTTAGTGAGCCCAGCCCCATTTGGGATTTATTTTTCACATTATATAAGCCGGATGCTGTATGTTGGACATTCAAAGACTAATAAAAATGCTCCATATTTGGTGTGAACATGAGCATAGACCTGACTCACATATTTATTTTAGGATGAAGATGAACATAGGTAAAAGGCACAGTGCAACACAATGGGGCAGTACTGTGCTTGCCTAGTTTAAGTAATAATGACAGTTGCTGGGCCTAGGCTCCAGCAAGTTGGCAGGCATTCTTTAGTAGATTCTAACTTTGATGTGAGAATGTCTTCCAGATTGCCTGATCTGTCTATAATTTTAAATAAAAAGTCTGAGACTTAGAGATAGGCTATGATCAGCTGATATCATACATTTATTATTTTATTTTGTCTACATTTTTATTCAGACATACCAATTATAAAATGTTGATATGGGGGCTCCTTGTGGTATTTCCACATGTACATATAATTTACTTTGATCATATTTACTCTCTGTTACTTGGTGTCATGTATTGTAGTTGTTGCACTGAGTCTGACCCAGTCTCTAAGCCCATCCAGAGCCATCTCCTCAGGCTCACATTGCCTATTCCCCATCAAATTCAAGCTAACATAAATTGCAATTGCACTTTGGCCTTAGTGTGCCATCTGTACACCACTCATAGTATCAGGATAGTTCAGCTTTGTAGTCTTTGATGAGAACTTTTATAGAATTTGTAAGTTTCAGCAGAGCTCTAAACCATATGCTCGAGCAGGACTTTACTGAGTTGTGGGACAAAGAAGACAGAAAAAGACATTAGAGATAGTAATAACATAATGGAAGATGATGAAAATAAAATACCAAAGGGTGAGGTTGGAGAGAGGGATGAGGAAAGAGAGAAGACAGAGAGACAGAGACTCAAATAGAAGGCAAACTGAGACAATGGATTAGAAGATTATTGCATACTACAGGAAAAAGTAAGCTTCCTCTCTGCCTACTTCTCTCAGACATATGTGTTTCATTCTCTTCTGGAAGAGAGATGAAGCTAACCTCACCATGGAGCTTTGAGGGACAAGGTACTCACCAGTGTGAATCCTGCGTCTCTTCTAGTTCAGTCAGACCAGGGAATGGAAAGTTGTTGGTGCTGGTAGGTATTTGCCTATCTTTCTGGAGCCAGTTTGTAAACTGAAGAAACCAGTTTCAATAAAAAGCAACAACAATAGATATTACTTGGTGACCATACTAGCTCCCTAGGTGATGCCAGCACAAACCTGTTTATTCTCTATTGATGGAAAGATAGGGACCAAGGGGAAAGCCAGAGATGTTATTTTACTTCTACTTTAAAACTTTGTCAAAAAATCTTTGTCAGTTGTCAGTATATAAGAACGTGTCCATGTAACTAGTGGGTAGCTAGATTTATATACTGATTTACACTGGTCTACATTTAAATTCTAGTGTGATCATTTGCTGGTTGTACTAGTCAGGTTACTCAAAATATCAGTCCCTGGTTTCTCATTTTTGAAGTGAAAATGGTGACAGGTTCTTCTCTAGGGTTGCATTGACAATTAAAGTAATCTTAGTGAATTAGTGAATCTTAGTGAATTAAAGTATAACACAGTGAATATGTAGTAAAAACTATTGTTTTCTTAAAGTGTGCTAAAATTTTGTATTTATAGTATATACATGTGTGAGATACCATGGTGAAGTCCCTTTGAACGATTGGCATGCTCCTTAACAGAAATGAATGTTAGGGAGGTGAAACATGTCCTACCTTGGGTGTAGGTGCTAGGGGGAAGAGAGGTGGGAAAATAGAGAGACTGGAGGAGAGTAAATGTGGTCAAAATACTTTATTTACATATGTGAACATGGAATAATGAATCTTTTTTTTT
>NW_012267432.1:1271863-1274373 GCF_000151885.1 Dipodomys ordii
ACCATATGCTCGAGCAGGACTTTACTGAGTTGTGGGACAAAGAAGACAGAAAAAGACATTAGAGATAGTAATAACATAATGGAAGATGATGAAAATAAAATACCAAAGGGCGAAGTTGGAGAGAGGGATGAGGAAAGAGAGAAGACAGAGAGACAGAGACTCAAATAGAAGGCAAACTGAGACAATGGATTAGAAGATTATTGCATACTACAGGAAAAAGTAAGCTTCCTCTCTGCCCACTTCTCTCAGACACATGTGTTTCAGTCTCTTCTGGAAGAGAGATGAAGCTAACCTCACCATGGAGCTTTGAGGGACAAGGTACTTACCAGTGTGAATCCTGCGTCTCTTCTAGTTCAGTCAGACCAGGGAATGGAAAGTTGTTGGTGCTGGTAGGTAATTGCCTATCTTTCTGGAGCCAGTTTGTAAACTGAAGAAACCAGTTTCAATAAAAAGCAACAACAATAGATATTACTTGGTGACGATACTAGCTCCCTAGGTGATACCAGCACAAACCTGTTTATTCTCTACTGATAGAAAGATAGGAACCAAGGGGAAAGCCAGAGATGTTATTTTACTTCTACTTTAAAACTTTGTCAAAAAAACTTTGTCAGTTGTCAGTATATAAGAACGTGTCCATGTAACTAGTGGGTAGCTAGATTTATATACTGATTTACACTGGTCTACATTTAAATTCTAGTGTGATCATTTGCTAGTTGTACTAGTGAGGTTACTCAAAATATCAGTCCCTGGTTTCTCATTTTTGAAGTGAAAATGGTGACAGGTTCTTCCCTAGGGTTGCATTGACAATTAAAGTAATCTTAGTGAATTAGTGAATCTTAGTGAATTAAAGTATAACACAGTGAATATGTAGTAAAAACTATTGTTTTCTTAAAGTGTGCTAAAATTTTGTATTTATAGTATATACATGTGTGAGATACCATGGTGAAGTCCCTTTGAACGATTGGCATGCTCCTTAACAGAAATGAATGTTAGGGAGGTGAAACATGTCCTACCTTGGGTGTAGGTGCTAGGGGGAAGAGAGGTGGGAAAATAGAGAGACTGGAGGAGAGTAAATGTGGTCAAAATACTTTATTTACATATGTGAACATGGAATAATGAATCTTTTTTTTTTTGGCCAGTCCTGCTGCTTGAACTTAGGGCCTGGGCACTGTCCCTGAGATTCTTTTGCTCAAGGCTAGTACTTTATCACTTGACCCACAGCACCACTTCTGGCTTTTTCTGTGTATGTGGTACTGAGGAATCAAACCCAGGGCTTCATGCATGCTAGGCAAGCACTCTACCAGTAAGCCATATTCCCAGCCCACAATGAAGATTTTTGATTGGTTTAGGAAGGGAAAGGGGTAAGGGTTAGAGTGGTAGAAGGAGATGTGCTGATCAAGTTACATTGTATGCACAAAACGACATGTCAAAATGAAACCTTTTTGTGCTACTAACTGAGGCCTAATAAAAACTTAAAAAACATTAAAAATAGTTAAAAAACAGAAAAATTATTAAAAATACTAAAAAATATCTACTGTAAGGAGAGAGATGTCAGAATTCTACTTTGGTCATGTTGATGCAGGACTCTTGCACAATGGTAACTAAGAGGAGAACAGTACCTATTATATTCAGAGGAAGGGTATCTTTGACTTCAGAACTCAAAACTTTCACCATTCTTTATGTGAAGGCTTAAAGGAAAACCAGCTTAATTTCATGCCTTGGGTAATGATGATGTGTTTTAAGTCCTCAAAGCAGTAGAAACCAGACACAGATCTGGCCCAATAAACTTGAATAGTGATTATGTATAACAGTCAACAGAGGTAGTCATTAAAATTGTAAAACCCCAACAGGCATGGTGGAATATTTGAGGCAAGCTTATGTTATATAAGGAGACCTTGTTTAAAAAGAAAATGTGAAAAGTATAAATCCTTTCATTGTTTTTGTTTTTATTTTTTAGACAGGGTCTCACTGTACAGTCCATGCCACATTGGAACTCACTATGTAGCTCAAGCTAGCCCCAGATTCAGATTCTTTTGTTTCAGCCTCCAAAGTGCTGATATTATCCAAAAGGTTACAAGTCAGATTACAGTGAAGATACTTGCACACCTATGTTCATTGCTGCACTATTCATGGTATCCACTTTATGAAAACAGCCCAAATGTTCTACAGTGGATCAAGACAATGTGATACACTTACATATATGTAGCTATACACACATACACACACAATGGAATTTCACTTATCCAGCAGGAAGAATATGATGTACTTTACAAGGAAATGGATAAACCTGGAAAAAATTATGTTAAGTAAAGGAAGTCAGGCTCAAAGAGACAAAAGGTGCATGCTCTCTCTCATATATGGATATTATATCTAAATTATAAACATCTATCAACAGTGTCATATGCTTATATACAAATGCAGATGGACTGAAGTATGGTATATAATATGCAGAAGAGGATTGAAATGGTGGATATCCTTTGAAAAACTAACTTACAGTTTAATAAAATGAT
>NW_012267432.1:1275458-1279049 GCF_000151885.1 Dipodomys ordii
ATCAAGATGTATTGTACTCATTTGACATGTTAAATTGAAATTCCTTTGTACAACTACTCAAACCCAATAAATAAATTGAAGACAAAAAATTGAATCTTAATCACTGTAGTATTTTTAGCCTATAAGGAATTTACAGTTAGCAGTTATTAAGATACCCTTCATATATATGTACATTGATTTCATAAGGGATTTTTGTGTAAAATATTTTGCCTATTTTATGGATGCCTCAAATAATAAGTACTGTATTTCTAAGTAAGGAGCCGAAATAAGTGAAAAAAAACCCTGAATTTGTGATTATTAATGAATTCATAACATCTTATTAACATCAAAGGCATAAACAAAAGTTGGAAATGAGATGAGGATACTTTCAGAGAAAATTGTAACTGAGATTTTTTTCATCCCACATTATCTGTGCCCCCTGGAGGGAGAAGCATTGAAGTTGTATCTCACTTTTTTTTTGCTGTGGAGAGAGCTTCATTCAGAAAGTCCTTTTGGAGAGTTTAGTGATATACATACTGAAGATAGGGACAGAGAAAAACAGACAAAAATAGATTGGAAAAATGCCTTTTCTGATTATTTTCCATTGTAGATAGTAAGCTTATGGAATACTTGAGCTGAGTAAGGAGGGAAATATCAACATAAAAAATTCTTGGGGTCCAGGTGCTGGTGGCTCACAAGTATCCTAGGTACTCAGGAGGTTGAGATCTTAGAATTGCCTTTCCGAGTGAGTTCAGGCAGACAAAAACATGACTCTTACCTCCAACTAATTAGCAAAAACCCAAAGTAGAGGTGTGGCTTGAGTGGTAGAACAGTAGTGTGAAAGAGAGCTATCCACACCAACCAACCAATGAACTATGAACCAACAAACCCACCAACCAATCAATGCCAATTTCTTAGGTGATTTTTATTAATTTATTCGACCAGATATATTAAATATAGAATACTATGCTTGACTTAAGCACAATAGTGTTGTACACATTTTAATATGTAGTAGAAGCAACAGAATTTTTGTGGGACAATTTATGTCTGTGTGTAGTGTGAATTTGAATGTACTGGAAAAATGTTTAGATTATTTTCCATAGTGAGTCCCATTTATTGTATTATAGAAAAGATAAGAAAAATTCATCAAAGGTTCTGTAATCTAATCAAAGGATATTCTTCCCACATCATTTCGTATTGCTGTATTCAGTACTATTTGTTCATTGTAATTCGTGCTTCCTGTTCTTTAGTGAATGACACCAGTGCTGTTCCCTCCTATGGAGTATTCAATTATAAAACTTGATGGTAAGATTTTCAATTTTCCCAAGCCTCAAATAAGGGGACTCAAATAATGTAGGGAGAGGGAGAAGGAGAAAGAGAGGGGGAAAAGGGAGAGAAATGGAAGGAGAATATTAAATTATTTCAGGAAAACACACACATGTAACATAAGAAGGATAGATGTTGCCTGTTTTCTGTTTCCAAGATCTGCATTTTTTCTCCCAACAGATTAACAGACTTTATTTCAGGGCTAAAAGCCTGAAAAGGACACCAGAGTCTTCCAAGTAGACTGAAGGGACAATGATATGTTCTCTTCAAGATCTGGAATTTTCAAGTAGCTTCAGTGACATTTTTGAGATAATCAATTTTTACACTGACAAGAAGAGACACAAACAAATTTTAATCCTTATTTGATCTTAGAACCTATTGACCATTACTTTTTAATTTCATACAAGAAAAGCTACCAAGAACTTACTAAGATAAAATTTTGGGGCAGGGAATGTGGCTCAGTGGTAGAGTGCTTGCCTTGCATACATGAGGCCCTGGGTTTGATTCCTCACTACCACATAAGCAGAAAAAGCCAGAAGTGGTGCTATGGCTCAAGTGTTAGAGTGCTAGTCTTTGAGCTGAAGAGCTTAAGGACAGCACCCAGGCCCAGAGTTCAGGCCCCACAACTGCCAAAAAACAAAAAAGATAAAATTTCAGGGTTAATCACTTCATTCTTGAATGAGACAATGTTAGTATAATTAAGAGGGGGATCAAATGCATTAAACACTTAATATCCATTTATTTATCTGTCTCTTTTTATAAATGCTATCCTTTCTCCCAAGAGAATTTTAAGTACTTAAATGAGAAGTACATTATCTATAAGGAAAGTTAAAAGAAAAAAGACAAAAGTGAAGACAAAACCATAATTCTAGTGCAAGGCAAAGGTATTTACTGCTGCATAACAGAAGAATCTTAAACAACAATCATTTCTTTGGTTCATAAAAATCTGTAATTTGCATAAGGACAATGCCATGATGTTTTGGGCTATATATTGCCGTAGGAATTCATCTTTCCTTTCATTGAAGCTTTTCAAAACAATCTAGATCAGGCTTCATAGTATAACCTCAAATAGTAGTAGTTTTAATATGGCATCTCAGATCCAAGATCGAATGTTCTTAAAAACAGGATGAGAGCAACAGGATTTTTGTGACCTAGCTTCAGAAGTCATACACTGTCGCTTTCTACCATGTGTTGTTGTTCATACAGGATCAATCTTAATACAAAAAAGTGAGCCTACACAGTCTATGAATACTGCAAAGTATTATGGAAAGTGACATTCTAGGGGCTAGGCACTTCAGACAGTTCAAGAGACTGGGCTAAAAATACATCTACTTGTATTGAGTTAAATCCAAATTCCAGTCAAATTATGATAATTTTAATAATATATTACTAGTTGCCATTTAATAACAATTTTTATGTTAGAGTCTATTAATAAGGATTATACATAAGCAATTCACTTTTCTCAAAGTAGCCCATGAGTCAGATACTATTATTATCATCATTTGGAATAAAGAAACTAAGGGATGGAAAGGTAACTTGCCAAAATTCAAAATACCAGTACATTGTAAAATTGGGATTTACACTGAAGACAGTTTATCTTCTGACTCTGAGATCTTAATCACCCATTTTTTTAATCAATCAAATGGAAAGTTTATCAATCTATAATATAGTGTTACTGAAATTTTAAAAAACTGCTAAGTAGAATCACAACAATTGTAGTACTTCAGGAACAGTCAAGTTAATTGTTAAAACAAACAATCTCATGGCCAATACAAGGGTGTCTTTTGAGATACTCTCTTGAATGTAAGCTGATATATTTTAAACACCAGGAAGAGTAAATGGAGTGTGTTACCTTTTAATATGCCTCTATGAATATTGTTTCTCTGATCTGAACATGTGATAAATTAGAATAGTCATGATTTTGAGATTTGATTTAGTACAAACCTTTCTAAAGAGACTGACCAGGGAAGCATTCACTGTCATGTTCAGAATGAGTATTTGTTTATATGATTTCTCTCCCCTGTATCAAACTCTTTTGTGTATGTCTCAAACAAAAAGATTTTATAAATTCGTGTCCTGAAACTCAGTTCCTCTTCTGCCACCTCTTTCCTAGTAGCTGTGTGTGTCTGTGTGTGTTTTGTATATGTGCTGGTGTGTATATTGGTGTGTGTGTGTGTGTGTGTGTGTGTGTGTGTGTATTGGAGCTGTGTCAACTTGGCCCATGTACATGTGAATTGCAGCTGTTCTCAGCGTTGGGGCTTTCCAAAGATAGCTACTTTAAGCTTG
>NW_012267432.1:1285669-1287434 GCF_000151885.1 Dipodomys ordii
AGTTGTTTTTCGACATAATGACTTGTATATCTCATTGTTGCGATGGGTCCACCTGTATCGCTATTTAAACGATTTGTTTTTCCCCTTCCCTTCCACAAATTATACCGACATAAAATACAGTGAAAACAGGAGTGTGATTTCTTTTTTCTTTTGTGTTTTTCCCCCTATGGTTTGTCCCTTGTTGTCACTGTATTTGATACAATGGGTATTGTATATATGTTTATCTGAATTAGGGAAGGGAAGGGGAACAAAAAAAATGGTGAGGCAAAGGACAAAGGGAGAACCAATGCAACAGCAACACTCACAAGACACTATGCTGGAAATGAGCTGTACAATTTGTGGGGGGATGAAGGGAGGGAAAGAGGGAGAAAAATGAGGGAAGGATAACAAGTTAGACAAGAAATATAATCACTTTCTTACTTATGTTACTGTAATTCCTCTATACATCACCTTGACAATAAAGTTAAAATTAAAAAAGAAAAGAATCCAGGGAGGGCTTGGCGTTTCTCATTCCTTAACAGCATCCTCCTCTTCTTATCTTTTAATCTCTCACTAGACCAGAAGTAGAAGTAAAGGGTCTTGCTATTCCTCAGTTTGACTTCATTCTGGATAGAATTAAGCCAGTGCTTTAACTATTGTACATTGTCAGAATTTACTGTTCTAGCACTTTAAAAATGTGTGCTTTGAGTGTCTTATTGTTATCTACTGTAAGGACTGTGGGTGTATCTGGATAGTAGAGCACTTGTTAGCATACTTGAGGCCCTGGGTTTGATCCCAAGCAATGAAAAAAGAAATGAAACAAAATAATAAAAGGAAAATATAATTCTATTTTTCTATGTATTTTAACACTTCAACTCCCTTATTTAGGTAAATGATCCATTTTAGTTAATTTTTGTTTATATGTGGTTTAGCTAAGGGTCTATTAGAGTGGGAATGAGTGTTTACTGAAGATCCATATGTAGAGAAAGCTTGTTCCCCAGGGCAGTGATTGTGGGATGTGGACCTTTAGATGTCCTCAAGTCATTAAGTATCTGGTATCATAAGAGAATGTAGTACTTCATCCATTTCTCCTATCTTTGTGTTATGGTTAAATATATAAACATTTTGCTTCAACTTGTGTTCCTTACCTTTGCTCTCCATGACATAAGTTGATACAGTTTGGAGTGGTCTTTACCTGTGTTATGCCCTTTGTACTGCTTCCTGGGCTAAATAAAGGTTTTTTAATTTATAAATTTAATTGCAACAAGAATTTCATTGTAATAATATGAAGCTAACTAATACAGGATCCAACTTTATTCTTTTGCATGTTAATATCTAGTTTTTCTTGCATTACTTGTTGAAAACAAATGGCAGTGATCACATACCCATGGTTCTGAAAACTTAACACTATTAAGAAGCCACTTAATGCTACTAAGAGGCATTCTTCATCAAATTGATTTCCAGATTCAGCATGCCTTCCTATCAAAATCAGAGCTGCTTATTTTTGCAGAAATTACCAAACCAATCACATAATTCATATGGAAATAAGAAACTTGTCAACATAATCTTGGAAAACAAAAATAAAATTAGAAGATACACCAATTTCAAAGCAAATTTCAAAGCAATCAATACTGTGGTAGTAGCAAGGGAACTGGCATGGAGATCCTTAGAATTAGGAGATCAATAATAAAGTATTTTATGGTCAACTGATTTTTGACAAGGCTAGGAAAAATTAAATGGCGGTGTAGCTCAAGTGGTAGAGTGCTAGCCTTGAGGTGAAGAGCTG
>NW_012267432.1:1287484-1293606 GCF_000151885.1 Dipodomys ordii
AGTACTTCATCCATTTCTCCTATCTTTGTGTTATGGTTAAATATATAAACATTTTGCTTCAACTTGTGTTCCTTACCTTTGCTCTCCATGACATAAGTTGATACAGTTTGGAGTGGTCTTTACCTGTGTTATGCCCTTTGTACTGCTTCCTGGGCTAAATAAAGGTTTTTTAATTTATAAATTTAATTGCAACAAGAATTTCATTGTAATAATATGAAGCTAACTAATACAGGATCCAACTTTATTCTTTTGCATGTTAATATCTAGTTTTTCTTGCATTACTTGTTGAAAACAAATGGCAGTGATCACATACCCATGGTTCTGAAAACTTAACACTATTAAGAAGCCACTTAATGCTACTAAGAGGCATTCTTCATCAAATTGATTTCCAGATTCAGCATGCCTTCCTATCAAAATCAGAGCTGCTTATTTTTGCAGAAATTACCAAACCAATCACATAATTCATATGGAAATAAGAAACTTGTCAACATAATCTTGGAAAACAAAAATAAAATTAGAAGATACACCAATTTCAAAGCAAATTTCAAAGCAATCAATACTGTGGTAGTAGCAAGGGAACTGGCATGGAGATCCTTAGAATTAGGAGATCAATAATAAAGTATTTTATGGTCAACTGATTTTTGACAAGGCTAGGAAAAATTAAATGGCGGTGTAGCTCAAGTGGTAGAGTGCTAGCCTTGAGGTGAAGAGCTGCGGGACAGCACCCAGGCCCAGAGCTGAAGCCCCACAACTGACAAAAAAAAAAGCTTATGCAATCAATCATTTATGTTTGAAGGACCACTGTTTGTGGATCAGAAAAATTAAAATGAAAATACTGATGAAAGGGGTGACATTGATCAAGATTTGTTGGATGGGACCACCTTTGTATAATGACTTTTGATAATAAAAGAATACAATGTAATATAATAATACAATGTAATACACGTTACCTCTTCCCTCGTTCTCTCCCAGCTTGGGAAAGGGTGACATTCTCCAAAAGGAAATGCAACCTTGCTTGACTTACGTAGCTGTAGTCATTCTGTTTTTAGCATTTTCAAATAAAAATAATTAACAAAGAAACAATTTCAAATAAAACACTGAACTAAGAATCAGACTTCCCCATACGATTTAGATGACACCTAGGTCTCTGCATTTACTTAACAGGTCAGATATACCGCCTGAAAAATCCCCATTTTTTTGCCTCATAAAAGATTAGCTGAATTATATATTAGAAACACTTATTTATTGAAACAAAATGCATATTAACTTTTGTAAGCATCAGTTTGGTTTCACAATCCTCAATAATCCTCAACTGTATCCAACTCTGCACCTGAACCACTATGCAATCCTTTCTTGATCTCTTCTCAGAATCTACTGTCCTCAGTGAGAACCTTCTTTAATAATCCCACTCTCCTATGTATCCGGTTTATGCTTCCCATAAAAGAGGAGACCCCTTTCTGCCTGGCTCTTGAGCTCTTTGTAGCTGGATACCTGGATTATTCCTCTTATTGAATAATCCCTTTCCAGTGTCTGCAAGAATCATTTCAAATAAATTGTATCTAAGTTTATGTTTGGCTTTATTTATTTTTTATTTGTATATTTTCATAAAAGTGATGTTCAGAGGAGTTTTAATTACATAATTCAGGTAACAAGTACATATTTCTTGAGCAGTGTGAATTAGTTTCTGGTTCTGTTTTGTTTCTCTGTGTGTGACTGTATTTACATGTTTATCCCATTTCCCACCTTCTTTTTCACCTACTTGTTTCCTTGAGGTCAAGTTCCTGTGTTTGTCTTTCGGGTTGTAGGCTTGTAGGGAGAAGTGTGTGGAGAGTGGACTCCTTCCCCAATGCTGGTATGCTTCTGTCAGCTTTAGCACAGATGGGAGGAGCCACACTATCTTCAGAGCAGAGCACCTCCCAGTTCTCCTTCCTGTTGGGGGATAGTTTGTGTTGTTCATCTTTATATCCTTAGTTTTAGACAAAATGCATGAAATACAGGGATGTTTAATAAATGTGTGATAGTTGAATAAGGAAATTAGTCTATCTGTCTGAACTGTTTTACTCTATGTGGTGATAATATGAACTTTTTCACTTAAGCCCACCACCGGGGCTGACTGTATTCAGTTTCATTTCTCAGACCCAATTCAGTTTCAGTTGCAGAAAGGTTTCTTTTTTTTTTTGTATGTAAAATGACATAATTTCTTTCTTTTTGATTTCTAAATTTTATTGTAAAGTTGACATACAGAGGCCAGTTATGTAAATCAGGTAAGGAGTACATTTTCTTTTGAGCAGTGTCACTCCCTCCCTTGTTCTCTCTCAGTTTTTCCCCACCTGAATTCTCTCCTCTTGAAGTTGTATAGTTCATTCTGACATAGTGTCTAGTGAGTATCACTGCTGAATTGGTTCACTCTTTATCCCACCATTTCTGTGCCTCCTCTTCCCCTCACATAAACTTGTATACAAGACAAAGGGAACAGAAATTAAAAAGGAAATAAACCAAAGGCAAAAAAGTAACTGCAAACAGTACAACAAATAAATCTCTTGTTTCCATTTCTTAGAGTTCATTTCGATGAGCATCATTTCATATGATCATATGCGCATAACTATTAAGCCCTTGTGATCCTCTTCTAAGAATATTCTCCTTTGTTCTTACTGTGTGAATGTCTATAAAGTACTGTTTAATTAATCATGTCCAAGTAGAATTATTTGTCTTTTACTATCTATTGGATATAAGCACATTCTAATTATTAAAAATGAGGGAAGCCATACAGCCTATGTTTCTTTGGGCCTGGCTTACTTTGCTTAATATAATTTTTTCCAAGTCTTCTCATTTCCTTATGAATGAGGCAATGCCATTCTTGCTGATGGATGCATTAGAATTTCATTGTGTATATAACTACATTTCCTTGATTCATTTATCCACTGAGGGGCATTAGGGTTGATTTCATGTCTTAGCTATGGTAAACAATGTTTGCAATTAACAGTGCAATACCCGTCAAAATTCCAGCAACATTCTTCAATGATATAGAAGAAGCAATCCAAAAAATTCATATGGAATAATAGAAGACCCAGAATGGCAAGCGTAATTTTTAGCAGGAAGAACAGTGCTGGAGGATTATAAATACCAAACTTCAAGTTCTATTACAAACCTGTAGTAATCAAAACAGCTTGGTACTGGCACATGAACAGGCCCAAGGACCAATGGAATAGAATAGAAGACCCAGAAATGAACCCACAGACCTATAGCCACCTAGTATATGATAAAGGAGCCAGAAACACAGAATGGAAGAAAGATAGCCTCTTCCACAAATGCTGCTGGCAGAACTGGCTATACATGTACAGAAAACTAAGTCTGCATACATTATTGGAATTATTCCATATGAAATAATATATGGTGATAATAATTCCATATTCCATTCCAAATGGATGAAATATCTCAATGTAAGACCAGGTACCCTGAAAATATTATGAAAAGGGTTAGGGGACACAGTAGGGCTCCTTGGCACATGTTGAATTTTTTTTTTCATGTTGAAATTTTCTAAGACCCAGAATACAACAAATCAAAAAAAGGCTGGATAAGTGGGATTGCATCAAACTGAAGCGTTTCTGCAAGGCAAAGACAAAGCTAACAAAAGACATAGAAAGCCCACAGAATGGGAGATCTTTACTAGCTATGTACCAGCTGTGTCTCATATCTCAAATATAGTTAGAAGTCAAAAAATGAACTCCTCTTGAAAAAAAATCCTCAAAGAAACAATAACCCAATAAATAAGTGGCATAAAGACTTAAAAGATAGACTTCTCTGAAGAAACAAGAATGGCCAATAGACATATGAAGAAATGTTCAACATCTCCTCACTTGAAATAATTAGTATAGTCTAGGATCATTTTATCAGATGAGCAGAAAAGCTCAAAAGCTATGTACATGTGGCCATATGAGATGACGCTAAGTGAAATGAACCCCAAGATATGGACACAAGAGGTGTTTCTTTGTTGTTGTTTTTAATGTACTATGTGATTGTTTTGTTTCCCTTGTATGTTCTTCCCACTATGATATATCCCCTGTTGTCATTGTCCTTGATTTTGTTAACCTGCTTCTTGTATATACGTTTATCTGATTTGAGGAGGGGAAGGGGAATAACAAAATGTTTCACAAGGACACAGGATGACCCTTCACAACAATGATACTCACAAGATACTATGTTGGAAATATATAACTTCAGGGTGGTGGAGGAGTAAGGGAAGTAGGGGAGGAGTGAGAGAGTTGGGGGAGGAAAGGGATAGTGGGAGAACAACAAAGGAGGAATGTTCCACAAGAAATGTACTCATTACCTTACTCATGTAACTGTAACCTCTCTGTACATCATCTTTACATTAAAATAAAATTTAAAAAAATGCAAGTGAAAACAACAGTGAGATTCTTCTACCTCACGCCAGTTAGAATGGCCATTATCAAGAAAACTCATAATAGCAGATCCTGGTGGGGATGTGGCTAAAAGGGAACACTATCACACTGCTGGTGGAAGAGTAAACTTGTTTAGCCACTCTGGAAAGCAGGATAAAGATTTCTTAAAAGAAACATAGAGCTTCCCTAGGATCCAAGAAACCCAAGCCTGGGCATTTCCCCAAGTAACCACAAGCTGGTCTGCACTAAAGCCACTAGCACAGCCATGTTCATTACAGCACTGTGTTTGTTTATATTTGATAATATAAATCATTAGTTGTCTTCTTTTTCCTTTAAACTATGTCTTCCCTCTTTTTCTACAGTTGTAGCTAGTTTTTGGAAAAGTGGTGGTTTATAATTCATGTTTGTGATTTTTTATAGCATTTTCCTGTGCATCTTTGACTATTCCCTGCGAATTAGTTTCTGGTTCTATTTTGATTCTCTGTGTGTGACTGTACTTATCTGTTTATCCCATTTCCCACCTTCTTTTTCACCTACTTGTTTCCTTGAGGTCAAGTTCCTATCTTCATCTGTCAAGTTGTTGGCTCTTAGGGAGGGAGAAGTATGTGGAGAGTGGGTTCCTTCCCCAAGGTTGGTAGGGTTCTGTCAGCTGCAGCTCAGATTTGGCTCCTTATGTGAGGGAGGAGCCACACTTTATCTTCAGAGCAGAGCACCTCCCAGGTCTCCTTCCTGTTGGGGGAGAGTTTGTGTTGTTCATGTTTATAATTAGACAAAATACATGGAATATATGGGTGTTTAATAGATGTGTGATGATTGAATCAGGAAATTAGTCTGTCTGAGCTCTTTTACTCTAGTGTATGTGGTGATAATATTAACTTTTTCACTTAGGCCCACCACCAGGCTGAATGCATTCAGTTTCATTTCTCAGACTCAATTCAATTTTAGTTCCCAGAAAGGTTTCTTTTTTTAATGTAAAATGGCATAATGTCTTTCTTTCTTTTTGCATTTTAAATTTTATTGTAAAGTTGTTGTACAGATGTTACAGTTATATAAGTCATGTAAGGAGTACATTTTCTTTTCTTTTTGCATTTTTTTATTGTAAAAATTCTGTACAGAGGGGTTTCAGTTGCATGGGCAAGGTAATGAGTACATTTTCTATTGAGCATTGTTGCCTCCTCCTTTGTTTTCCCCCTACATCCCTTCCCTCCCACCTACACAACTACTCCCCTCCCCCCCTGCCCTCTGAAGTTGTAAAGTTCATTTTCAACATAGTGTTTTGTACATCTCATTGTTACAATAGGTCACCTGTATCCTTATTTAAGCATTTTGTTTTTTCCCTTCCCCTCCCCAAATTAGAGGAAGTGTATATACAAGATGCAGGGCACCAGAATCAAATACAGTGAAAACAGGGGTTATACCGTGGGGTGGAACATACAAAGAAACAAAAAAATCACATTGTACATTATGAATATGTGAGAAACAATAGCAAAAAAGAAAAAAGATATTTGTGTCCCTATCTTGGGATTCATTTCTCTTAACATCATCTTATATAGTCTTATATTGTCTGACACATGTACTAGTTATTGCATATAAGGGAAACAATGGGACCTATGTTTCTTTGGGCCTGGCTTACTTCACTTAATATAGAGCTCCATTATGACCTTCCTTCCTTCCTTCCTTCCTTCCTTCCTTCCTTCCTTCCTTCCTTCCTTCCTTCCT
>NW_012267432.1:1293656-1297918 GCF_000151885.1 Dipodomys ordii
TTCCTTCCTTCCTTCCTTCCTTCCTTCCTTCCTTCCTTCCTTCCTTCCTTCCTTCCTTCTGCCACAGCACCACTTCTGGCCTTTTCTATGTGGTACTGAGGAATTGCACCCAGGGCTTATGAATGCTAGGCAATCACCCTACCACTAAGTCACATTCTCTCTGATCACTTTGGAAAACCTGAATTTGTGAACAAAATATCAGGTGGCCTTATCCTGACAGGATAGAACTATGAGATTTGTGGCCCAGTGTTTTGGTATTTTTTTCAGTGAGAAGCTACTACCATCACTTTCTTTTAGGTCAGTGATGAATTTATGCGCAGGTTGATTCAGAAACCATTTTCTTTTTCAATTGTTTGTTCTTGAGTCACTCTAACTTCTGCTTGCTGTCTTCTCTCTTGACATGCTACTGATGTTACTGAACCAGACCCACTTAGCATGCTGCACAGTTTTCCAAACACTGAAATGATGTTTTTAAAAACAGTGATGTTTTATTTCTGAGCACCATTTGTATGTGGATGGGGAATTAATTTTAGATTTATTTTCTTTATGTTACGTCCACCCTTAGTTTCAAAGTGCTTATGTGAAAAGAAGCAAGGTGGTCTGATGTGTGGGCAATGTGATTGGAGGTATGGGAATTTAAACTTAAGGCTGGTCTGTGCATGTGTGAGCAAACATCATCTCTATATGATTCTTGCTAAAAAAGTGCAGTGGTTACTATGATTTGAAGGTGCAATTTGTCTTTCTGATATACTTGTTCAGAATCAACAGAAAGATTGGTGGTTTCACATTTCGTTCTTTCTTTTTCTTTTCTTTTTGTATTTTGTCGATCGTGGGGCTTGAACTCTGGGCTTGGGCACTATTACTCAGCTCTTCAGCTCAAGGTGAGCACTCTACCGCTTGAGCCACAGCACCACTACCAGTTTTCTAGTGGTTTCTTGGAGATAAGAGTCTCACAGACTTTCCTGCCAGGCTGGCTTTGAACCGTTATCCTCAGATCTCAGCCTCCTGAGTAGCTAGGATTACAGGTGAGCCACCAGTGCCTGGTTTACCTCCACATTTCTATCAAACAATATTGGCACTATCATTGTGACTCATATGCTGGAGGTTTTATTAAAAGCAAAGCTAATGATAAATATTGATTAACTAGTGATCTTTACTGTTGTTGATAAAAGCAAACAAGTAACCCAAAGCAAGCCAAGCTAGAAGATTTTTATTCAGAGTTTTAGCTTTATTGCTCAGTAAGATTATTCTAGATGTACACCTGAAGTAGAAGCTCAAAACATTAATTCCTTTTGTTTTTTTTCTTTTTCAATTCCAAATATAGTGCTTTCTACCCTAACTACATTTCAGCCATGTATGGAGATATTGAAGTAGATTAGGCAAAACAGAAGATGAAACTGAAACAAATTTTCACCATTGAGGCAAGGAGTGATGATCCCTATAGATTGCAGTAATAATCAGTGCAAAATACAGGATACACACAATGTAATTTGCAATTATTATTGTCTTCCAGGGGATCCGGTGTATTCTGACAGGAATGGTCATTATGGAGAAAAATAGGACATGTTACCAATCACCAAAAATATCCCTGCAATTTGAAGTCAAATTTGACAAGGTAGTTCATTCAGGGCTTTTGTGAGATTGATGACACAAGTCTTGAATATGAGGTAATTTGGAATACGATTTTGGAAGGATATTTTGGAACCCTCAAGTTGGTGAAATGGGACATATTTCTTGCACATTTAATTCAAGCAGATTCTGTTGGTGATAACATCAAATTAGTGTATATTTTACTTCAAAATACATCCTGCATGAAGACTACTGGCACCATCGCTAGTACTATCTGCCACTCCCATCCAAGATCTGGTAATCGTTTTTTCCTGCCTTGTAGAAATACTGCCCTATTCGTTTTTGAATTGTTTCATTTTGCTCAACCTCACTTCTGTCTATTTTTCATATACTACCCATAGTTACCCTTTTAAAATTGAAAGTAGGATGTCATTTCTTTTGGAAGACACCTTGCAAACACTCTTAGCTAAAGTAGTAATCCTTACAATTACAGAAGGGTAACTCTTACAATCCTTGTAATCCTTACAGTCCCAGGAAGCCCTTCGTCACCTCATCCTGCAACTTTACCTTTAAATCTCTTTCTCCTTTGCTGCTTGTGCTACAGTCACACTAACTTCCTTGCTGTCCTCATTCACTGTAGGCCTGCTCCCATTTGGGTGGCTATTTTTAATTTTGATTGTTTTTGAAAACCTCTTCACAGAGCTATTCCTATGAGTCATTTTCCTAAAAACTGTCTTCATATGTTCCCCTTCCTGAAAATTCACCTTATCCACACAATATTTAGTAGGAAACTTCCATGCCTTTTACTTATTACCCCTTTACTTTGCTACATTTTCTCCTGTGATTAGGAAAGACCAAGAGAGTAGTACAGAAGTTGTAGCAGATTTTTCCTCCTAAGAGTTCTATTGAGCTAGAATTCTCCCAGCTCTTAGTTTATGTCCTAGATCAGGGTATGCAAAGAGGACAGCAGAATCTCAGTGAGCCTTCTCCCTGTTGGATAACCTGGTTTATATTTGGACAAATGTTTTCTGTGACTTGGAAATTCCCCATCTTCTCATTACAGTATGCTTTCACCTTCAGGCTCAGTTTATGCTGTGTTTTATATTGAACAAGCTCTGCTAAATGCTAACAACGAAATAGTTCCGAAGGATTTTTTCTTCTTCTGGTACTAGAACAGACCTATGCCTCCAGCCCTTTTGGATGATGTTATTTTCAGATAATACCTTGAGTTACTGTCTTGGTTGGCTGGATTGTGATTGTGCTGTTTATACTTCCTACATAGCTACAGTGACAAACACACCATCCTGATCAGCCATACTGCCTCTCCCTTATTTTTATAAAAGAAAAGAAGGAAAAATACCTCCACCTCCCACACACAAAGAACAAAACCAATAGTAAACAGGAATTCAGAGTTGCTTTGCTTCTTCAGTACCACAATGGTACTGAATCTGTTTCTGCACTTAGCAGAGATAAAGAGTGTTGTACTTGCCACATGGTTAGTGGGTGATTCCTAATTACCTTTATAGATTCAGAAAGTACATTGGGCTATTTGGAATCAATAGCAGAGTAAAGGCTCTTTATGAAAAAGAAACAGTGTAAATGATCGGGCTGTTACAAAAGCTCATTTGTGCCTTTCAGGAGGTCTGGCATTTTCCTTGTACAGTAATATAAGACCAGACTGGTATGGATGTCAGGCCATCTTCTTCCTCTCTGCCCATAGTGTTGTAGATTGACTGGTCTTGAGACCACCCAGGTTTGATTCTTGTTTCTTCAGGTTGGGTGGTGGTCAATTGATTCGGATAGGAAACAGATTCTTCCAGGCACCAGACTGAATGCCACTTGACTGAATGCCACTTGACTCTACCAGAGCATATGGCTTCCTGCCTTCTGATGCCTGGAGACTCCTCCCTGACTGGCCCACAGACCAAGAGCACACCCTGCTGAGATGAGACGCTGCCAGGAGAGCAGCACAGAGGTAGCCCGTTCTGGGAGATGTTGCCATGCACCTTTTTATGTGTGTGTTGTTTCTTTGCATGTGCAAGATGTACTGGTGGTGACCCAGGTGGCAGCTGTGGCTCTTTTTAGACAGAATATGTGGCAAGTGTCCTTGAATCAGGGTTGGAACCCCTTTAAAGCCTCTGAGGGACACTAGCTTCTGGCCCTAACCTGCAGGACTCAAAATCAGGCTGCTTGTGGATAAGGGTCTAGGGAAGAAACTTTTTTTTTAAGCAACAAGCAGTTTTATCTGTCACTGAGATGATGGTGGGCAAATGAATTTGCTGGTATGAGTACTTGAAATTACCCCTTAGAAGAATCTATGAAGGGAAGAGAGACAAGATGGCGGAGGAGAAGCTGGAATCTGAACAAGCTCTCACATAGAAAGCAGTTTTAGAGTTCCAGTGAACAGTCCCAAGCCAGAGAAACACACCAAGTATGCCATCACAGGACAGAGAGTTAGACAAGTGAGGGAAAGCAAAGGCGGCGGCGGCAGGGTCACAGTGGAGACGGCAGCCGGGCGATACCTGAGCGCTCACACAGAGAGTCCGGGACGAAGGAGCCAGACGCAGCGGGAGAGCGGATTCTACTCAACACCAGCAAGAACCGACAAGGAGCAGACAGCTTCATCCTTCAGTTTGCAGACCAGAGACGACCCAGGATCCAAGACTCGGCGTGAGTACAAGCCCGACATCCTC
>NW_012267432.1:1298117-1298354 GCF_000151885.1 Dipodomys ordii
GGCTGCCCCTCCCTCTAGCAGCCTCCACAATCAATTGAAAAACAGAATCTCTGAGAATGGCTCCAGGCTGAGCTCTGTGAGTTTTTTTTTTTTCTTCACAAAATAGCCCCAGGGAAAAGCTACTGATTGTTGAAAGGTCTCAATTCTACCTGGAACCTAGCCTCACCACTTCATCCCCCTTTTTTGTGATTCTCAAAGCAGATCTGCCTCCCAATAAACTAATCTGGGAGGGGGATC
>NW_012267432.1:1298992-1302102 GCF_000151885.1 Dipodomys ordii
ATTGGGGGGGGAGGGGGGAGGCTGGGAAGTGATGTGAAGGGTAAACAAAGGAGGAGGCTGCAATGCTTGGTAAGAAATGTACGCATTATCCCGCCCATGCAATTGTAACCCCTCTGTACAGTATGTTCACAAATAAAATAAAATAAAATTAAAAAAAAAGAAATTACCCCTTAACCCTTTTCTTTAATATGAAGAAACCCAACATCTGTGAAAAGTAAAACTTGTTACAAAGGGCAAGTTTTTTGTTTTTTATTTTTCTATTTTTTTAAACCCATGTAGCCCTTCCTTGTCTAGCTACAAGTAGGTTATTGTGTCAGAGATAAACTATACTGTGACCATAGTTTGTTTGGATGTAGACAAATTAAACTTAACAGTATTTCAAGCTGCCGCAGCTTTTTCGTAACTGAAATAGGATGACTCAATAATATGTTGCTGTCATTTAGGTTGGTGGTAGTCAGTTAAAATGTGCTTAACACTACCTACTTGGTTTGTAGCTGTAACTGTGATGGATAAGCAAATCAACAATAATAAAAAAGTATGTAAACGAATAATGCAATGATACTAGGATATACACTTTTGTCTTTCCATTGTTATTTAAGGTTAATTGCTGGGTAATGTTGCTGGCTTGTAGTTCAATCTGTGTTATTTAAGTTCTAATATATGAATTATTTGGATTGGATTCCTGTTCCTGGCCACTGTTGTTGTATGTATTGATGTGCAGCCTCCCATGTGAATAATGATTGTAAACTATATTTTACAACTTTTTTCTGGGTTTCTTATATGAATTTTGTATTTGGTCATAGTTTAATCATAACATAATTTAAGGTATCTTTTTTTTCTTTTCAAATAACTGTGCTTTTGATGTAGTTATTAAATGATGAATTTCCCTTGTACGCTCAGTAGTCTTGTAATAAAAACATGTAGTGTATAAAAAATAAAGATGGAGCTTCTAAAAGTATGTTTTTAAGTTAGTTTTAATTTAAAATTACCTTAGAATTTATCCTGTTATCACAGCACTTAATGTTGGTCTCAATATATTTTGCTCCTATTTAATATTTACAAGAAGTTGGCTTAAGAAAAGAGTTTGTTTTATCAATATAAAACTTGTTTTCTGCTAATTTTATCAAGCATCTAACTATTCAGGAAACTGAGCCCTCATTAAAGCAGAGTTCATTAAATATGTGTTTATATTATTTTAAAATCAAGCTTCTGTAGCCAATAGTTGAAAACGTTAGTGCCTGAGGTGCACTGTTTCTGCCATTGGTGTAGACCCGGTGGTAAGTAGCCAGTTCTTCAGTTGTGTTTTCCAGAGTTATTTATTTAATGAGGCACAAACAGAATGCTTCAATGTGACCAGCAGGTGGCAAAGTTTCCACATGGAGAGACAGCAGAAAACTGGAGTCTCTAGTGAAAGCCAGAATTGACTGCAGGAGTATCGCTCATCTTGGCCAAGATTTATTTTATTCCTTAGATACTTAATTCCTTCTACAAGTATATTTACATTATTACTGGATTAAACCTGAAGGGGGTTGAAATTAGTTTTTTCCCCCTGCTAATCAAAGGATGGAGATTCAGTAGAAATATCAGATTATAGATTAAAATATTTCTGACATCATCGGAATTATGCTGCACCTTAGTGTTCATTCATTCCAGGTTTTCCTCATTCAAAGTCATTGACATTTCTCCTTTCATCAGTTTTATAAGATAAAAGATCAGAAAACTCCATATCAAATTACTTTTCTCTCTCCCTCACTTCTCTCTTCCTATTCATGTTTCTCAATCTGCATTTGAGTTTTGGAAGTTGGAGGGGATTTGTATCCATAGCTCGGTTGCTCCTGTATGATTTCATGTCTCTACTTTGAAGAGAATGTACTTCAGATAGGAAAGTTTTTAATGTAGAAAGTTACCCCCAATCAAGTGTGAAGGCTACTGAAGATTCATTAAGGGTATGGTTATTTAAAAAGTGCAGAAAATCCTTGCCCTGTGCTAAGCACTAAGAGGAAGAGTACTAGGGAACCAGGAACTGAAACAAATGGTTCTTATATGTGCTATCAATGAAAAAGGAAGTTGCTGCCTCCTAATTTTCATGTACCTTTATTCTGACTTTTACATACTCCTGTTTGTGAAGACATCCTTGACCTTGACCATCAAGTATGTTCTCTTTGAAACATTTCTATGTGGTGTGGAATTTTATGCCAGTAATCACATTTTATTTTGTTCTTTGTTTATGTTTGATTTGTTCACAAACATTTTTGGAAGAAATCTGTATGTAACTCATTCTACAAAGCTCTGAGCCCTAGAAGATTTCTAGATACATAGGAAATACCTTCTATTTGTCCTCCTCTTCCTTTTCCTTCCCCTTCCTTACTCTCTCCATTTATTTTCACTGAGATGACTTCTCTATTACATTGTTGTGTGCAAATCTATGTCTCATGCCAAGAAAGAATGATGGCAGTGATTTTTGTAAGTCTTTGTTGGGAATACTTGTAACTGCTAACACATTACCAAGGAGTTCAGTGTTCTGAAATGCATTTGGAAGTAAAAAGTTAAAGTCATACCTACTGAACAATAACTGTATTCTCAAGTATGGTTTTCCAGAGATTCTGTGTTGGCAATTTCTACCAATGAGGCTCATATGGGATTATTTCAGCCTATCAATGTAGCTCTGGTGAAATGCCATTCACAATCAAAGGAGCAAGGAATGTGGGTATACAGCTTAATAACATAATGACAGAGAATTTCCTCTATGTATAGTACTGTTCTACATGCCTTGCTTGTAAGAGTTTAGTTATTCTAAAAAAAAGCATGAGACATCTATTATTTCTTGCTTAATCTGCCTGAGTACATGGGGATTAAATCATATGTAGAAGGTCTCCCAGGTACTCTTACTACAAGGTAGAAGTGTCAGTAATTATCAGGAGCATGTCAGTGGTGATATCCCACTTTTCTTTACTTCCTGTCCACTTTTATACCACACTCTTAAGGAAAGAAAAGAGCAGCCAGCATTAGTGAGTCACACCTGTAATCCTAGCTAGTCAGGAAGCTGAGATCTGAGGATCTCAGTTTACAGCCAGCCTGGGAATAAAAGGCCTTGTGAGACTCTAATCTCT
>NW_012267432.1:1307732-1310212 GCF_000151885.1 Dipodomys ordii
TTACTGGTTATTAGCAAGGTATTGTTATGTAGTCCAGACTGGACTGGAACCATGTATCCCGGGCTAGCCTCCAGCTCTTGATCTTCCTTTTTCAGCCTTCCAATACTGAGATTACAAGTGTATACTTCCATGTCCAGGTTGCCTTTCATTTTTATGGATGATGAATTAGAGTCAGTGGGCTATTTTCCATGGGTCTAGCATAGGAGAGTGAGTTGACACAACCATCAGAGGAATGGCTGCAGGAAACAAATTTTGGGAAGGAGGGTGATGGCAATAAACTCAGGATTCTGCACCAAGCAGAGTCTTTAACACAATGGCAGTAACCCAGGAGCACAGTTTGTGCCAAAAGTACAGACCTCAAGTCAACTGTTAAGCCAATTCAACAATGATGTCCTGTAAGGATGTTTAATTAAGTATACAAAGAAATGTGTTATAAACACCAGCAGATGGCAGAAGGAAAACATAAAAATCAAGCTGAAGGCCAGCACCTCTATGCAGTCTGCCAGTGATATAAATTATACCCTTTACACCAAACATTAGGAGAAGAGGAGGAAGGAGAATCCCTGGGGTTGGTCAAGTATTGTTTTATCCAATAGAGAAGCCATTCCTGAAATTATATTTAAATGGCCACATTGGATCAAGTTAAAACTAGATTGCATGTAGTTACTTATTTTTCTCCTGCCAATCAATGGATGGTGTTAACAGGGGAATCTTAGATTACAGAGTAATATAAAGAAAGTAAAATGTATCACTATATCATTTGAATTTTAATTGTAAGCCTTAGTAGCATTTATTCCAGATTACCATACTTCAAAGTCATTGTGATCTCCCTTTAAATAAGTTTTCAGAAGATGAAAAGGAGAATTCAAATCTTCATATCGAAACACCTTTCTTCCACTCTTTTCTCTTTCCTAATCATGTTTCCTCATCTTTATTTGAGTTTGGAAAGCTGGAGGAAATTTCAACTTGTGTCAGTAGCCTTCTTTACCCTACATGATTGTCCCTTTTTCTCCTTTACAGAATGCTCAGTAATTTCTAAGTAGTAAATTTCAAATGTAATCCCTATCTAAGTGCAATGGTTGCTGACAGTTCATTGAATATTGGGCACTATAACAAATAGAAAATACAAAGAAGAAATTGTCCATGTGATTCACACAGGGAGCAGGGGAAATAGGAAAGGGGCATTTAAACAAATGATCACTATATACTCTTTTGTTGAAAAGTTGCTGAGCCTACTACCCTTTTTAAAACTGTCTGTGAAGACATCCCTGACCTACAATCACTTGTTTCCTCATGTTTGGAAACATTTCCACCTTGTATTTCCCTATCACTAATCATATTTTATTGTGTCATCTGTTCATAGGTTTCCATTATTCATGCACATCTTTGGAGGAAGATCTACAATGAATTCACTCTATAAAGCTTTGAGTCCCGGCAAAATCCTAGATACACAGGATTATCTAATATGAGGATGCTGAGCATAAAACAGTGTCAGACCCAATCTGTGCAAAGATGCTAATACCAGTGTATTCATAGTAAGGGAAATTTAGGAACTCTGGATACTTATTGCAAATGATTGGTTCATGACATACAAAGGATTATTAACTAGGAAAGTAAAGTTATCTAGTAAAGTAGATCTGTATCTGTTGAGCTAGAAGGACATCCACAGAGAAAAGGGAGATTATGTTACACATTGCCCTGTAAGAAATGTAATGTGTGTTTAACCTCATGTTAATATTCCTGGAAGGATGACCATTAAAATGTTCACAGCACCAGAATTTTTTGCATTTTTAATGTCTTCCCACATTGCCTTTCTTTTTTAAAAATCCATCTATTTAGTGTTTTTTAGTTACCATTACTATTGTCTACCTAGTAGTTGTGTTTTGCTCTCCTTCCATTGCTCTCAATGAGTTTATCAGTTTGTTATGGTTTGAACCTAAAATATCCCCAAAAATTCATATGTGGAAGGCCGGTCCCCAGCTGGTGGCTGTATTGAGAGGTGATTGGATTATAGCTGAATGGGCCTTTAGGAGGTGGGCCTAGATGTAAGAAGTATGTATCACTGGTGGTTGATCTTTGAAGTTTATTTTGTCCCTGGAGCCTTCATTCTCTCATTCACTTCCTGGCAGACACAAAGTACACCACCTTGCTCTGGTCACACTCTACCCAGTATGGGCTTCCTTCTTATCCAAATCAGTGGAGACAAGCAACCCTGAACTCTTAAAACCTCTAGTTCTTTTTTTTTTTTGGTGGTACACACCTGTAATCAAGCAATCAGGAGATTAAGGCAAGAGGATTGGAGAACAGCTTGGATGGTATAGTGAGAACCTGTCTCATAAAACAAAAATAGCAAGATGGCATATCATTCCAGTCCTGTATTACTATCATGCATTACTACCCATGGTCCTGTGGCCTCTCCTCACATTTTTAGTGGGTGTAAGGATACCATCTGTGAAGCATCATTTCGATGAAATCATTGC
>NW_012267432.1:1314386-1315433 GCF_000151885.1 Dipodomys ordii
TTTGGCTTTAAAATCCATAGTAACTAATGATACTTCTCAGACAACATGTATTCCTTAACCAACCATAAATAACATTCAGCAAATATTTGTTAACCCTTTTCAAGAATTCAGCCACTCTATCAACAGGACCTGATGTGGACTGGTCTTTTTAATTCTCACCAGCACCGTTAATTTTTTTTTCAATCCACAAAATAAGAGGGCAAATGATGTTTGAGACAATTATGCCTGCTGCAGTTTTACTGCTCTAAGATTTCTAGAAGCAAGATTTATTTGACTGGAAATTGAGAGAATATATTTGAAGCCACCTTATGGGCCAAAATGGGATGAGGCCAGTAATCCTACCACACATCTTTGAAGATTCAAGTTTTTGACTACTGTTCCCTGGGTTGCCCGTTTGCACTGTCTTCAGAAATTTGTGGTATCAAGCAATGATTTAAGTTTTCTTCTTAAAAATGAACTTCTTTGCTAGGCACTGATGGTTTAGACCTATAATCCTGACTAGGAAGCTTAAATCTAAGGATGGTAGTTTGAACCTAGCCTAGACAGTAAAGTCTTTGAGGCTCCTTTCCAATTAACCAGGGAAAATGATGGACTGGAAGTATGGCTTAACTTGAAGAAACCTAGCCATGAGTGATAAAGCTAAGCCAGCATACAAGATCCTGAATTCAAGGCCTCATACCAATATAAAAGCAAACAAAATCATTCTCTGAGACATTATATTTGAAATATGCACAACTTGTTTGAAGTAGGAAGAGTTTTGTAAATGGATTTTATTTTATTGTAATCATACATTTGTTGAATCGTACATTTATGTTTTATATTTTTTCTTTTACTAATTTAAGTATTTGTACAAGTCTGATTATGAGTATAATGGATCTTGATCAATGCCATTGCTTCCATTGTTTCTCCCATCCTTCTCAATTCCATCTATACCCTCAAGTTACAGGGCTCATTTTTTAAAATTTAATTTAATTTTATTTGTGAACATGCTGTACAGAGGGGTTACAATTACATGGGCAGGATAATGCGTACATTTCTTACCAAGCA
>NW_012267432.1:1316577-1316979 GCF_000151885.1 Dipodomys ordii
AAATGGCTATGCATCCAGCTGTGGTGGTCAGACCTGTGAGCAGCAGGAATGCCTGAGCCTTGTGGTTGCTAACATTTTTAAGCTCCTGGTACTTACTTAGGGCAGTTTGCATTTCCTCCAATAGGAACTTTAACTCATCACATGTGAGTAGATGAAGAAAAATGCCATTTGTCAATTGGTAACCTGCACCAGCTGCAATGGAGAGAAGCAGGATGTATTCGTCTGTCTGCTCTGTTTTTTTGAGGTAATTCAAGAAGCAGCTGAGAGCCATGCTGACCTCATAGGTGGCCTTTCTTTGAGCTTCTTTCACTATTTCAGTGGACTCAGATTTGACATTCATTTCCATGAGGTTATTTTGGATTTCTCTTAAGATTTTGATGAATTGAGAGAATTGGGTGATGT
>NW_012267432.1:1317029-1318326 GCF_000151885.1 Dipodomys ordii
AAGTCTTTCGCCCACTTATTTATTGGGCAGTTGTTTCTTTGAGGATTTGTTGTTGGAGGGTTTAATTTTTTGAGTTCCAAGTATATTTTAGATATTAGGGCTCATTTTTTCTAAAGTTGGTCATGGGGCTTGAACTCTGGGCCTGGGCTCTGTTCCTCAGCTCTTCAACTCTACCACAGTGCCACTTCTAATTTTCTGAGTAGTTTATTGGAAATAAGAGTCTCATGGCCTTTTCCGCCCCAGCTGGCTTTGAACTGCAATCCTCAGATCTCAGCCTCCTGAGTAGCTAGGATTATAGGCATAAGCCACCACACCTGGCTCAAAGGGCTCATTTTTTCAAATGTACAGTGACTCTATTCATGCACCTTTCTTCTCAATTGGTCTGCCTCCCCTCTCTACCTCCCTTTCTCTGCCTTCCCTCCTCTGTCAAGAAAACATGTTTCAGCTTCCTAGTCTTCATTTTGTGGAATTGTTGGTGAGTTGTTCAGAGGAGTTACAAGTTTGTAATCCTTCCCTGAGTATAAAATCCTTTAGTCTATTTGTATGTATATGCTTATAACCCTGTATATGTTTTTGTATATGTTTATTATATGTATATGTAACTTCCATATATGAAACATGCACACTAAAAGGAATGTAAACAGAGAGAAATGAAATTCTTTTAGAGAAACTATTCAAATTTTAATGTTGCATTTTAATAAGGAAAACATTGAAGGTTGTTACTGTGAAGAGGTTGTGATTTAGGACAATTTAGGCCCTGTAACTTTTAGTTTTTAAAGATATGCTTCTTTGTGGTAAGAAAATAGTGCTATTTTTTCAAGTCATTAAGCACATCCTGCTTTGTGATTTGTAACCATGTATTAGGGATTTCACCTTTGCCTTTAAATTTATACTTGTACTTTTCTTCTAGATTTGATCTGAAGTGTGATATAAACCACTTCCAGTATGGCTGTGTGGATAAATCTGCAGTGATGCTCCAAGTGGCAAAATCTCCTCCTGCCTGTCTATAGTTTTTAAATAGGAATTTCCGGTCATCATCCAAAATCATGTAATCATCACTGGCTACTGAAGTAGAACAGGAATCTATGACAAAGTTGTCTGTTTTATACCAACTCCATCCATTGACAGCCTGAGGACGATGGAAAGGAACACTGTGGTCACCGTCATGATTAGGAATTGTGTTAGTACAAATTGCTCTGCATATGGGACATTGTTTCCAGCAGCCACAGAGATGTTCAGAGAGAATTTCCTCAATTTTAGGAACCATCTCATGTATAGGCAGACCTGACAATTTCTC
>NW_012267432.1:1329946-1336252 GCF_000151885.1 Dipodomys ordii
TGGTGCTTCACCTCAGCCATCTGGTGACTCTGGAAACCCTCTGCAGTGGCCTTCCACCAGTAGATTCCTCCCAGGTGCAGGGGTCCTTGGTTAGCATGGGAACCAAATCTGAGGAAGAAGTTTTCAGTTCTCTGCCTCAGTAATTGCAGTTTGTCTGAATCTGAAGTCTCACTCAGAAGTTTTTCAATGGTTTTCAGTTCCTGGAAAGCAGCCTTGGAGAGCTGGAGTTGATCCATGGGAAAGTGGCAGGAGGCCAAGGGGATGTAGCTGAACTTGCTTGAGCAGAAGTAAGTTTTCTTAGACGATGATTGTTGAGTCTCCTTGGATTCCGAATGTGTGCTTCCATCCACACCAGCTTCTAAATTAAAACCCCAACCTTCACCTTTGCTTGAGGCAGCTACACGGAAACCCAGGGTCTCTATAATCCTGGTAAACATGGATTCTGTATGAGAAGATGTAAATTCTCTAGTTTCCATCCGTGTGCCTTGCTCTGGGCCATGAAGCAAGAATTCCTTGGGGACACTGAGTAGTTCTTCTCTCTTCTGGATTAGATCCATTTGATGACTGGTTTTATATATTCCCTGCAGGGCCAGTCCTCCAGATGCCCTTCTTACCACATCTCTATCTGGGAGGTTTTGTCTGTGGGACAGTGTCTGCACAGTGAGACTGAGTTGTGTCTGAATGCTTTCCACAACCTTGCTTAGTGGCTGTTCAGGTAGTGGCCAGTATTGTTCAGGGATCTCCATTACTTCCCTCAGCTCTGATTCTTTTCTCCTCACTGCCTCTTCTTGTCTGCACCTTCCTTCTAACAGCAAATCCTTCAGCTCCTCCAGTGTCTGCTCTGCCTGCTTTTGCCTTTTCCTTATCATCTGCACTGGTGACTTGTCCAAGGCTGACATACTATTTGATTGTGCCAAGTCAATCAACTTCTCCAGGGCCTTTTTCTCCCATGAATGCTGTACCTGGGACTTCAGTTTCTGAAGGTCCTTTTCTTCTAAGTATTGTAAGGCTTGGGCACAGCTCACACCGAGATGTTGCTGTAGCTTAGGCAACCAATATTCAACAGACAGTCCTACTTCTGTCAGCATCTCTTGGAGGTCTTGCCTCCTTTTTCCTTTGAGCAGAGAGTCTGTGTTGGACTCTTCTGAGTCCATGGCTGTGTGAAAAACAGACACTCAGTTATTCTCATTGTGTGCTGACCTTTTATAGTGTTGGAACACAGTCAAATATATGAACTTGCAATTTATAGGTGTCTCTGTGACCTCATTGTATCCACTAAGTATGTCTTCAACATACTTTCTGTTTTCATTCAAAACATTTTCATGTGGGTTAGATCCCATCTCCTACTTCTCAAAATACTGATTTTTAAAGTAGGTATTTTCAGATGCAATATAATTACTTGATTTTGGCATTTGTAATTAGTTTTATTTTCCCCACAGTTTGGAAAATCTCTTAGGGATAGAGTTTTAAAATATTTATGCCTGACAAGTTTGTGTGTATTTAGGATCTTTTATTTTATTTTATTTTTGTCTGTCGTGGGGCTTGAACTCTGGCTTGGGCGTTATCCCTGAGCTCTTCAGCTCAAGGCAAGCACTCTACCCCTTGAGCCACAGCACCACTTCCAAGTTTGTGTGTATTTAAAAACAAGTCATTTCTATGTCTTTCCTTAATTAGCTTATGTTAAACTTATAGTTCTTTTCTTTCTCCCTTTCTTCTCCCCTTCTCCCTTTCTCCCTTTCTCCTCTCCCTCTCCCTCTCTCTCCCTTTTCCTCTCTCCCTCCCTCCTTCCCCACTTTCTCCCTCCTTTCTCCACCCTCCTTCTTTTCTCAGTCCTGGGCATTGTCCCTGAGCTTTTGCTTAGCACTCTACCATTTGAGCCACAGCACCACTTCTGCCTTTTTCTGTTTATGTGGTACTGAGGAATTGAACCCAGGGCATTATACATTGAAGATTAGTTTATGCTTTCATACTTATTTTTGTGCTATATCTTAACTCTTTTTTTTTTTTGTTTTTCTGTCCATTTGTCATTTTAAACATACTTCTGTTCAGGCTTATGCTCGGCACTTTTTACTCTTCAAGAAGTCCATTATTCCTGGAAGACTTTCACATATACTGTGACTTATTAGTCCCTAGACGTTTATATCAAAATGGATATTCAGTCACAGAAGCTAAAGGATATATGGAGAGCTTGTGCACACTGTTTCTGTATAGGTCTAGGAATTAATATGTTCCAGAAGCTGTCCAGTGACCTTGAGAGTCATGTAGCTCTCTCCTAGAGAGAATTTATTAGTTTCCACATTACTCACTCCAGGCTGTACCCTCCCTTGAGACTGCTCCTGTTTGGCAAGAGTTCTGCATTTTTTTTAAATAAACCTTTGGTGTTTTACTTCTCCCGCTGTGTCCCTTCCCTTACTTTTCCAGACCATAGAGACAGAGTACCTGATCCAGATGTTGCTATTGTTCCCAAATCACCTCTGCTTCTGTTGTCTTCAAGGTATATACCTGGGTGGCAGATGAGATGAGATTTCACATATTTCAGTGTCATATATTATCCAGTTTACTCTTTCAAAATTCCTGCTCCATTCAATGACACTATTATGCTTATCTAATGGGTAGTTCATTTACTCATCTTCCTCTCAATATATACTTAGTACAGCATACTTTTCATCTTAATGTCTAAATTCTCACTCCATTGTTTCTTAAATTATGGCTTCACATTTTTTTATTGGATAGTCATCATAGTTATCATCTTTGGCATGCTTTATTTGATCTGGTTTGAATATTTGTCCCTTCTAGTATTCATGTTGATATTCATTGTCACTTAAAGATATTAAGGGGGAGGACCTTGGAGGAGGTGATTACACCATCGGAATGACAATATCATGTAATGGCTATGGTGAGGGCTGGAAAGGTCAAGGAAAGAGAGATCTCTACCCAGTGTATGTTTTTGTCACTATCAGATAAATATGATACAAAGTAAGAGTAGCTGCCATGAGAGGAGTATAGGTTTCTCACTTTATGTTATTTTTAACTGGGGCTATTTGACAAGGAATATTCATTTCTTTGTTATGTTAGGATATGGGTTAGTAGATTATGATATCTACAAATTGAGTTGTTTATCTTATCATCCAACACACACCTTGATGGTTACTATTCCATGCCTCAATATTGTATAATTTGTAAGTAGAAACTTATGGATTTTGTTTTGTTAGTTTTGTTTTTCCTTAAATTCTTCTTGGTAGCCCCATCTTCCTTCTGATCATTCCTAATCTGGATAGATGGAATTAATTCTATTAAAAATGAATTCAAATATCTTCTATCTTTTTGTGCTACTGAAATTTCTATCCCTGAAGTCAGGGCCCATTCCTAAGTAATGAGAACATAGTTTTAAAGAAAAGGTAAATAAGCCTTATTGATTTGCTAAGCAAATGAGGACAGCAGAAGAGTAGTTTCTCAGGTCTGCTAGCTATGTACATATGACCATATATGAAATGATTCCATGACATGGACACAAGGGGTTCTTCTTTGTTGTTGTTCTTAATATACTAGGTGATTTCTGTTTTCTTTTGTGTTTTCCCCACTATGGTTTAACCCCTGTTCTCACTGTATTTGATTTTGGTACCATGGGTATTGTATTTACATTTATCTGAATTAGGGAAGGGAAGGGGAATAACAAAATGGTGAGACAAAGGACAAAGGGGGAACCTATGCAGTAGTGATACTCTCAAGACAATATGTTGGAAATGATCATTACAACATATGGGGCTTGAGGGGGAAAGAAATAGAAAAATGAGGGAGGGGGTAACAAATTAGACAAGAATGGTACTCAATAACTTACTTATGTAACTATAACCCATCTGTACATCACTTTTACAATAGATTTTTTAAAAAGAATATTAGTTTTGAAACCCACCCCTATGTGAGGAAAGGAGACACAAAGAAAAAGAAAAAGTTTCAGTTTAAAACTTGAATAATGGAGGCTGGGAATGTGTCTCAGTGGTAGAGTGCTTGCCTTGCAAGCATGAGGCCCTAGGTTTGATTCCTCAGCACCACATAAGCAGAAAAAGCCAGAAGTGGCACTATGGCTCAAGTGGTAGAGTGCTAACCTTGAGCTAGGGACAGTGCTCAGACCCAGAGTTCAAGCCCTATGACTGACAAAAACAACAACAACACAACAACAAACTTGACTAATGAAGCATTCTGGCTCATGAAATCATTATCAGGAGAAAACTTCAACAGAGACTATTTCAGTGGACCTTAGTACATTTGTCCTTTTGTTTTCTGTGTGGGATGACACATTTAGAAGGATATATCCAGCTGGGCGCTGGAAGCTCATGCCTGTAATTCTAGCTACTCAGGAGGTTGAGAACTGAGGATTGCAGTTCAAAGCCAGCCTGGACAAGAAAATCTGTGAAGCTTTTATCTCTACTCAAATGCCAGAAAGCTGAAAGTGAGCTGTTGCTCAACTGGTAGGGCACTAACCTTGAGCAAATTAGCTCCAGGACAGTACCCAGGTCCTGAGTTCAAGCTTCAGGACTGGTGCGTGCATGCGCAAACACACACACACACACACACACACACACACACAGAAAAGTAACATATACTGAGATTTGATCTAATCTCTGTCAGAATAACTACCACCATGAAAACAAAAAATTACTGGTGGTGGTTAATAGGACAAAAATAATCTTGAGTTCTGGGAAGATGGCGGAGGAGAAGCTGGAATCTGAACAAGCTCTCACATAGAAAGCAGTTTTAGAGTTCCAGTGAACAGTCCTAAGCCAGAGAATCACACCAAGTGTGCCATCACAGGACAGAGAGTTAGGCAAGAGAGGGGAAGCCAAGGCAATGAGACACATCTGAGCTCTTGCCAGCAGCTGCTATGGCGGCGGCAGCGGTGGCTGTGGCGGCGGCGGCCGCGGCCATACCTGAGCCACAGAGAGTCCGGGACGAAGGAGCCAGACGCAGCGGGCAAGCGGATTCTACTCAACACTGTCGGGAGCCAAAAGTTGAGTCTCTCAACATAATAGGCTTGACTATCTCACTGGAACATCTTGAGGCTGAGTTTACAGAATCCAAATCCGACCCTCATCCTGCCCTAAGTAAACATCCTACAACTGCTAATGACCACCCTTTCCTCCTGCCCTAAGTAAATATCCTGCACTGCTATGGCCAATGAAAAAGCTTCCTTAATGGCCAATGAAAAAGCTTCCTTATTCCAAGCATATAAATACCCCTGTGTGAAAAATAAAAATTTGCAGCTTGATCAGAATCCTTGTCTTGCTGTCATTCTTCGTGTCTCTTGTCCCTTCATTCCTTCTAACTTAGGTTCACTGCCCTCGCTGACGTCCTGCGGGTCGGGACACAACACCAGCAAGAACCGACAAGAAGCAGACATCTTCATCCTGCAGTTCGCAGACCAGAGACGACCCAGGAACCAAGACTCAGCAGGAGTAGAAGCCTGACGTCCTCTCTCCTTCAAAGTTCCAGTACCGGAGATCTCCATCTTGGATCCTTCAAAGCTCGGAGGAGCTGCTAGCTCCAACTCAGGCCTTGGAATAAAACGAGTCATTTAGCAGGTCACAAGAACTTAACAGCGAAGTGACCTGCCAGACTCAGCTCCATCCAGGGAAAAGTCACCCAGCTCAGGTGCCAGCCATAGGAGTGGCTTTCCCCACTGGGTAAACAGAGCCAGAGGCTGCCCCTCCCTCTAGCAGCCTCAACAATCAATTGAAAAACAGAAACCCTGAGAATGACTCCAGGCTGGGCTCTGTGAGTTTTTCACAAAATAGCCCCAGGGAAAAGCTACTGTTTGTTGAAAGGCCTCAACTCTACCCAGAACCTAGCCTCATCACTGCATCCCCCTCCTTTGTGATTCTCAAAGCAGATCACCCTCCCAGTAAACTAACCTGGGAGGGGGATCTCAAAATCTTGGGTAAAGCAGAGCATTTTTCTGCCTGTTCGAACAAACTGACTTAAGAAACCAATCAAGCCACAGGACCTCAAGCTGACCAGAGACTTCAACAAGAGGCTGGTTACAGACACAAGGGAGATACAGGATTCTTCCCATCCCTCCCAAAAAAAATCAAAGGACTTTTTTTCTTCTTCTTTTTTTCTTTTTTTTTTTTTGGTACCATATACATATAAAATTTCTTTTTCCTTTTCTAAAACTATTATTAATCTTTAATTTTTACCTTTTTTGAAAAAAAATTGTTTTCCAGTAACTTTTTTTTCCCCTCTTATAATTTTTATTTTAGGAATACGTGAATGTGCGTTTTCCTTTCTTTTCTTGTCTTCTTTCTCTTT
>NW_012267432.1:1336424-1336786 GCF_000151885.1 Dipodomys ordii
ATTACTCAATTCAAAACCTCTGAGACTTAAATTCCTTAATAGCAGTACTACCTCTTTATACCTATATAATATTTTAAGCATATTCTTAAGTTTTTCACATCTCCTCTATGTCCCTCCCCTTCTCCCAATATATTCACATTCCTCTCTAAATAGATTGTCTTTTAATCTCCATAATAATATTAATTTTTACGTTTCTATTTTTTTCTTGTCTCTTTCCATTTCCCTTTCTTCTTTTTCTCTTTCTCTCTACTTGGATCCTACCCAACATATTTCCTGCATTGGGATTAGGACATAGTTAACTCTCCCTGTGCCTCCCCACACCAATCTATTCCTATTTTTTACCCACATCTCTCCCTAACCCT
>NW_012267433.1:0-3048 GCF_000151885.1 Dipodomys ordii
CTGGCTGCTCACACCACAGCCTGGAGGCCACACCACAGCCTGGAGACCACACCACAGCCTGGAGACCACACCACAGCCTGGAGACCACACCACAGTCTGGCTGCCCACACCACAGCCTGGAGACCACACCACAGCCTGGAGGCCACACCATAGCCTGGAGAACATACCACAGCCTGGAGACCACACCACAGCCTGGCTGCTCACACTACAGCCTGGCTGCTCACACCACAGCCTGGAGGCCACACCACAGCCTGGCTGCTCACACCACAGCCTGGCTGCTCACACCACAGCCTGGAGGCCACACCACAGCTTGGAGACCACACCACAGCCTGGCTGCCCACACCTCAGCCTGGAGACCACACCACAGCATGGCTGCTCACACCACAGCCTGGCTGCACACACCACAGCCTGGAGGCCACACCACAGCCTGCAGCCTGGAGACCACACCACAGCCTGGCTGCCCACACCACAGCCTGGCTGCCCACACCACAGCCTGGAGACCACACCACAGCCTGGCTGCTCACTCTGTTCTTAGCTCTATGCTGGGGTCCACGAAGGAAGGACTTCTGCGTGTGGTCATGGGGTCTGACCAGAACTGGCCCCAGCCCCACACAGCTGCGCCCGCTCCTGTCTGTAGGACCCCAGGGCTCTGTGCTCTGGGTCGCCACCTCCAGGGGGCCTCTGCGGCGGACCCTCCCCACTGGTGGCTACCATGTCTGGGCCTTGCTGTCCCTGGGGCAGGGACTCATCCAGTCTTCTCAGGAAGGCATCGGTGCTGAGTCTAGGCGCGTTGGTCCAGGACGCTGCACAACTGCTGCTGTTCTCCTGGCGTGTTGGAGGTGTGGCGGGTCCCGGAGTGGAGGGTCTGGGGGGCAGACTGCCCTCTTCCTCCTTGTGGGAGGCAGGATGCTCAGACTGCCTGGGAGCCAAGACGGTTTGGCGTGGCCCAGCCCTGGCCGCCTTGCTCTGAGCTCAGTATCTGCGGTGGAGACATCAAGTCACGCCGCACACCCCCGGGGTGCTGGGGACCCAGCCGGCTCCAGGGGGGTGCTGGGGACCCAGCCGGCTCCATGCTGGCTTTCTCCACGATGCCTTCAAATACATCTGTCCCAAGCCTTCTGAGGACTGACCGCAGCCGCTTCCTCCAGGCAGCCACCAGCACCCCCCGGAGCCCTGGGCCAGGCTTTTGGTTCGGGATAGGCCTTCTCTCTGGGCTCTTCTGCTGTGTCCCCTCTGGCCCTCTGGGTCCCACGGGGCCTCCGTATGCCCTCAGGTCCCCTCGGGAGGGATGCCCCGCAGGCAGGACCACCGCTGGCCTGGCCCTGGAAGCCTTCAGGGGTCCAGGGTTGCTTGAAGCCCCTGCGTGGCTCTCCCGAGGACCGAGAACTGCTGTGGCCAGGGTGGTGGCCCTTCCCTCTCCCGTCCTGGCCCTGCCTCCTTCCCATCAGATGCCCACCCTTGCTCTCAGCCCCTGGCGAGCATCTGTCTCTTGCTGAGCACTAAGCCCCGGAGTGTCGGTGAATGTGTCCAAGGAGAGGCCAGGCCACGTGGTACCAAATGCTCCTTTATTACACAGACGCAGTTGACCTGGACACCGGGACTCACAGTGCCGCGGGCCACATGTACAGGACAGTGTGTGGGGGGCATGCTACAGCACCCACGGAGAACCGGGACTGTGGGGCGCAGCTTCCTAGGAAGAAAACAGCCGCAAACACTGAGTCCAGCTCCTCTGAGGAAATGAGGAAAGCAGCAGCAGAGGCAGCGAGCTGTCTGTTCCCAGCAGGCCGTGCGTGGCTGCGCCCTGGCGCTGGCCGCGGCCTGCCACGGATGGGCCTGGTGTGCTGGAGGCCTGCTGGGTTCCCCCTGCGTAGGAGCTGGACGCTGATGCCCTTTTCAGTCATGTAGAGACTAGGCTGTACTCAGTCTGATGCCGATCGACCAGTTTTCTAGATCTCTGGGTCACAATGCCAGGGGCTGCTGAATTGGAACAAAAAAAGCAGGCACAGTGGAGTTTTCTGGAGCTTGGGAGCCTGTGCGGGCCACTGTCCCTGCGCGGGCTGTGCCAGGCTGAGCCAGACCTTGCTGCGAGCTGCCAGGCTGAGCCAGGCCTTGCTGCGAGCTGTCTGGAGGAGCAGAGCGGCTCCTCAAGGCCGGTCTGCCCCACTTCCTCTCCTGCCAGCACAGGCCCACGTGTCCACAGGCCAGAGCTGCGGGGCAGAGCAGGGCAGGAAGGAGGCCAGGACAGGGCAGAGCTGGGCAGAGAAGCCTGTCACTGGGTCCTGAGGACTACTCACCATGGCCGGTGGAACTCAGCAGGGGCAGATCAGAAGAACCGACTCTGAGCCATCTGGGACCCTGGCAAAGACAACAGAGAGGCACCCACATCTTGGGCTTGGGGGCAGGCCTCTAGAATGCGAGGCCAGTCCGGGTTTGCCCTCTCTTGGGCACCTCCGCCTGCGGGCTGTGGCCACCTAAATGCCTCCTTTGCAGAGCCCTGGGACCGAGTGTGGACAACCCCCCAGTATACCCATGTGCCCTGCTGATCTCCACAGATCCAAGCTGCCTACAGCTGCGGCAGACCTCCATGCCCGCAGGAGCTCCTGCCCCCAGAGGTGCCGGGGTGGGCAGGGTGCTCAGAGGGGGCTTCCTGGAGGTGCCGGGGGTGGGCAGGGTGCGCGGAGGGGCTTCTGCCTCCTTGGAGGGTCCCTGGGCACAGTCTTGGTCAGCTCAGGTCAAGTGTAGTCGGCCAGCGGGAGGGCGTGAGTGGTCCCCAGCTTTGGTACACTGAGGAAACTGGAGGTGCCACTGGGTACTGTGGGTGGAGAGGCAGTAGCGGAGATTGATCCAAGAGTGGCCGTGCAGACAGACGCGAGAGGTACATGCTGAGGGGTGAGGAGAGTCAGGCTGGAGTGAGGAGTGGACAGATGGAGGGCTGGACAGTGTGGATGGATGGGAGGTGGAGGGAGGGTAGGTGTAGAGATGGAGGCCCAGGCTGGGTGCGTGGCGGGGGGATGGAGGCCCAGGCTGGGTGCGTGGCGGGGGGATGGA
>NW_012267433.1:3603-6555 GCF_000151885.1 Dipodomys ordii
GTGGGTCAGGGGACTGGAGGGCGTCCGCCCGGCGGGTGGCCCCCAGGGCACCACCAGGGGCCTGGTGCCCGGGGTGAGGAGGGGTGAGGAGGGGAGGGCCTGGGCCGGCATGTCAGCCATCTGCTCTGTAGTGGTCCCTGGGCCGGACCCCGGGCTCGGGACGCTGGCTGCTGCCTGCCTGTGTTGCTTGGCTTCCTGTCTGAGTTTTGGCCTCACAGCAGGGGTGCCACTGCTGTATGGTGGGATTTAGGGGTACGCAGCCCCTCCTGCGTGGAGGCTCCCACTCTGCCGTCATGAGGAAGGCCGAGGCCTCCTCATCCAACTGCAAGCTGGCACCGTGGGTGCCGGGCAGCCACGGCCATCTATGGGACAGCTCCCACCCCCCGAAAGCCCAGCCGTGCCCCTCCCCAAAGCCAGGGGTCCTGTGTTCTGCTCTAACCCAGAGCATCACAGGCCCCGGAGCCTCCCTTCGCACCTGCCTCCTGCCCATAGGTACTCCCCCCCCCCCACCGGCTGCCATGGGCACTGGGCTCAGTGTCCTGGCTCCGGCCACCCCTGCACCGTTTCCCTGACCCACTGGCTGAGAGTCCTCACGCACAGCAGACCTGCAGAATGGCAGAACCGTCTCAAGGGGCAAGCCCTCCCCAGTAGCTGTCAGGATCTGCCCCACCCCAGCTTTACGACCCCTGGAAGCTGGGATGACCAGGTGGGCCTGCTGGCCTCCGGAGGGACGCCGTGAACGAAGGGTCAGGAGGACGCCATGAAAGAGGGGACAGTTGGCTCTGCACGCTGAGGCCCCTTGGCCTGGCCGCCCCATCCCGGACCGCACGTCTTCAGGAAGGCTGCCCGGGGCTCCTCAGGCCAACCTGGAGCATCACCAGAGACCAGGGCGCACCAGCACCGACAGCCTCCGAGGGCCTGGCTTTATTTCCCATGGCACCTGTGGCACCGGGGACCCTACAATCACAGCCATTTCCCTGTCCATCCAGAGGGGCCCAGAAGGCTGCAGCCGGCCCACGGGCAGGACCATGCGACTCCACGTCTCCACGGGCTCTGTGCTTTGGGAGGTCGGCCAACCGGAAAGAACCGACTGGACTGGTGCCCGTATCTAACCCAAGCCCAAATCCCACACCAGTCTCGAAACTCACAAAAACAAACTTCTGCTGGCGGAGGGGCCTGGGCGCAGGAGGAGAGGAGAGATCTATCACGGCCTTGGGAGTCACGCGGTCGCTGCTGGCACTGGTCTGGGGGTACCTGATGGGACCCTTTCTTGCAACATCCAAAGAACGGGTTTCGTAGCTGTGAAGAAATGCCGGTCGCCCCGGAAGCGGGGCCACGGGTCAGATTCCTTTGAAAATTTATTTCCTACATTTCACATACTTGTGTGGTTTCTCTCATTTTGTTTTTATTTGGCAAACATCTCTTCAGAGTCATCATCATCATCACCACCACCATCATCACCACGGATACCGTCTTTTGGACCTCTGCAGACTATTTACATTCACATTATGACTCCTGGCTCTGGTGGGGCCTCTGGACCCAGTTCAGTAGCTGACCACCCTTATTGCACTGTTGTCACGGAGCTTTCTAGAGAATGCACGCAAGTGGTCTGGTGTTGGCTCTTCCATTTGTGACAGGCGTGACTCTCCTTCCTTCAGTCCTTCCTGAATCATGGAGGGAGTCAAGCGGATGGAGGGCAAGGTAGGCAAGAAATGGAGTGTGTGTGGGAAAACGTCTAACCAAAAAATCTGACAGAAAAGTATCACCCATCGCCCTGAGGACTGGGAGCACAGATGGGGGGTCACACGGATGCGGGGTCACACCGGGCTGCGTGCACATCTCCAAGGTGAGGTCCGGGCCAGCTGCCTCCGTGGCTGTTTTTTTTTTTTTTCTGTGAAAGCTAGGGAGGAAGGAGAGGAGCTCATGGAGACATGGGTTGGGTGGTGACGGGCTGAGAGGTAGGGTGGGGCGTGGCGAGTAGAGGTAGAGCGGGGAGCACCCGGCGCGGACTCTCAGGGCGGCGGCGAGCTCCTCACGCCTTGAAAAGCAGTCAGGATTCAACCCAAAAGGTTGCCACGGCTTCGTTTCGGAAGTATGCTCTCGGGGAAGAACACTTTAGCACGTTTGTGTTCTCACAAGTGGGAAGGTGAATTATAAAGTCACAGGGAGTGAGGACGGATGGGTGGATGGACCGACGGACGGAGGCGAGTTCCCTCGGACCCCAGGTGCACAGGGCAACCGAGGGAGGCCTTGGAACTCCAGCCTGGGCAGCGCCCAGGGGCTGAAGGACACCAAAGGCTGTGTCTCCTGGAGCCACGCCCCCTAACCCCAACATCCCAACACCCCAAACAAAATCAAGGCCCAAATGAAAAAGACCAACATCCAAACAAACCCAAGAGGGAGTAAAACAGTGAAAAAAATACTTTGGCAGTGAGAAAAACTTTTGGATTTTGACTTCCTGTGTTGCTTTTTGGACTCTTCGGAGCAGAGGTGTGGCGGCATCCTTGGCGGGCTAGCTAGTAAGGTAGTTTACAGGTAGGTTTCCTTTGCTTTTTTTTTTTTCTTTAAAAAAAACTTTTTGGATTTTTACTTAAAGCCAAAGAGTCTGACATGAAAGGAAAAACAAAACAAAACACCTGACACCAAAAATGCTTCTCGAGTCAGAAACCGAAGTCTTCCTCACAGCCCCCGCCGATCACCACGGCCCTTGGGGTGTCCGGGGACGGCGGTCAGGATGGGGCTGTGAAATCACAGCTTCTTTTTCCCTTTTAATAAGGAAGGGGAGAACTCCTCAGTTGTCTGTGTCCATGTTGAAGTAGCGTTTAAGCCAACGAAACAAGACCCACAGAAGTTCTTCACCGAAAACAAGCCAACACGTAGACTTTTTCCATGATAGAGAACATACGTAAAAGTCAAAAGACAGGAATGAGAGAGAGAGAGAGAGAGAGAGAG
>NW_012267433.1:6915-14522 GCF_000151885.1 Dipodomys ordii
CTGGGGCTGGCAGTGGCGTCGGGCTGTCCGGGCAGGGGGTCGGCCACGGCGGCCGCGGGGCCCTGGAGGCTCTGGCCGCACACGTGGTGGTGCTTCTCCCAGTCCTTGTGCTGGCAGAAGGACCCGCAGTAGCGGGCCGCGTTGCAGCCGCTGCAGGTCTCGCTGGCCTTGCGCCCGCAGTTCCAGCAGCTCTGGGGGTGGAAGGGGCAGAGGGGACAGTCGGGAGGGGCAGACCCCAAACGCCCCCTAACCCGGCCGGCAACCCCAAACTACAGACCCTGCCTCGGCCCCGGGGGCCGACACCGTGGCGGTGGGCGGACTGCTCAGCCGGCCACGTTCTGGGGAACAGGCGGTGGCAGAGCAGGACCCTCGCCCCGTGTTTCTTTTGGGGGCTGTGGGACAGAGAGGCCAAACTTGTCCCAGGAGTTAAAGCCCACGTCTCCACTTGGCCTCCAAAGCCTCTGGCCTCCTGCGGCTCGTGTCCCTGGCCTGTGCTGTCCTCTGCTGGGCGGCGGCCACGCTGACCCTGCGCCCCTCTGTGGGTCCGCTCGGCGGCCACCTGCCCAGTCTTCCCTGGCCCCTCCACCTCCTCGGGGCCAGGGCTGCCGTCATTCTGTGAATGCTGTCTTTCCGCGTCCTTCCTCTCCTCTCCGGCTAGCTCTAGCCTGCGTCTCCACAGCTGTGTCCAAAGATCTAGAGCAGAGGAAGGACTGGCTGGGCTTCCTCTCCTGACCCAGACCCCCGGGGCCGGCCCGGGCCGAAGCCATGCAGGGTTTGGAGACCTGCCCTGTCCTGAAGTGCCACGGACGTCCCCGGGAACGCCTCTCCTCACTCATGTCACAGCCGGCCAATTTCCTGGGCAGGACGGGATGGGCAGTCTTCTTACCCCCACCCAGCTGGGCAGAGTCCAGCACAGATGCCCCTGCTCCCAGACCACAGCTCTCACCCTTCCTACTCACATGCGCCCACCAGCGTGGGCTGGGAGCCCAGAGGGATGTAGACCCTGGGGTCCCCACATCTCAAAGCGTCTGCTTTCACAAAGTAAAGAAGAGCCCAGTAGTCCATGCCAGGACCAGGCCTCGGAGAAGCCGCCTGCCCTCTCGGCCCTCAGGGAGGCCATGGGGTCTGCACGGACAAGCACTGTGGGAGAGGTGGCAGGTGGGGCGTGCCCCACGGCCCAGGGTGACCGCGGGTGGGGACGGCCCCCGTTCCCCGGGTCACACAGGCTGAGCTCCAGCCCAGGCTTCCTGACCGCAGTGGCTCTGGGGACCTGGCCGGCAGTCCTACCTCGCTGGAGTCCTCCTGCTGGTTGATGACGGTCAGGGCGTCCTCCGAGGCCTGCCGCTTGGCCTCGGCCAGTGCCCGCTCCATCTTGGCGCGCTCGGTGGTGATGAGCTCGTGGGCTTTGCGCTCTGCGTCAGACACGGCTTTCTGCAGCTCCGACATCGCCTGCCGCTTCACCTCATTCACAGCCTCTTCTGCAAAACACATGGAGGGCTGTGGTCAAACATCAGCCCACCCTGGTACCCGGGCCACCGATGCCCTCTGGCCAGGGAGGAGCCCGCGTGCACATCTGACCCCTGCTGACACGTGCACCGCGCCACAGGCCCGCAGCGCGTCCTGAGCACAGGTGTAGTGTGGTGGCACAAGGAACAGAGATGTACGAGTGCGCCGGAGCTCAGCCCGCACCTTGCCGGACTGGTTCTAGCTCTGGGGCTCCCTGGAGGCTGGGGCACCCACCCCGGAACCTGACCCCACCGCCAGGGAACCTGCGTGCCAACAAGCTCAGGCCGCTGGCTGGGGGTGGGGCCTCTGAGCAGCACAGCCGTAGCGTTGGCTTCACTGGGGACACACAGCGGCAGCCAGGAGCAGCCCTTGTCAGGGAGCTAGTTTCCAGGGAGGCTCCCTTTTCACGTCTGTGTCAGTGGCTCTGATTCCAGTTCCTGGCTAGGCAGAGCCAGGGCAGAGTAGCCTGGCCGAGGGGGCAGAGACCCTGAGGGACCTCTACCCACCACCGGCCCTGTCTGCAGACTGGAGGGTCAGGGCCAAGGCTGAGGACCCAAAGCCTCAAACAGACCGGCCCGGGCCTTGTTAACCCCCCACAAGGCCTCTGGGGCCCGCCTCAGTGTATCCCGCGTGGAGAGAGGCTGTGAAGGCCAGCCGCAGCGGGGTGTCCGCGGCACCCCAGGAGAGTCTGTACCCCACGGTGAGCGAGCAGCTAGCAGGGCCTGGAGGGCCCAGTCTACAGGTGGCAGCGCCACGCCGGTGCCGGCACGCGTCCCACAGCCCCTCCCGGGGATAAGGTAGCTGCACGCCGAGCCCGCCCTCCCATGTGGCTTCTGCCCCTCAGCCGCCCCAACATCCGCCCCAGACCCTCCCTCCCCTGGCTTTTCTCCCCGCCACGCTTCACACAGAATCCACAGAAGCTCTGCTCCCCCTCACCTGAGCTCAGCCCCAGCCCAGGTGGGCGCTCCTCTTCCTCACGGCGCCAGCCAAGCCCCATGGACCCCTTGTCTAGATGCCCTCCCTCCCCGGCGTGCTCGTGAGCACGCGCGCATGCGCCCTTCCGTGTGTCTGCCCTCGCTCTGCCGTGTGAGGAGCCGGTGGAGCGCCAGGTGCGGACGGGTGCTCCTCACCCCAGCGAGGGAGGGGCGCTGGCCGCCACAGCCCCGTCCCTCCCCGTCCCTCCAGCCCCCACTCACCAGCCTTCCTCCAGATCTCCTCGGGCACATAGCCTGAGAGCATCCTGGGCACAAACTCCCGGTGGATGTCTGAAACACAGGAGCCGGCGTCACACGCAGGCCGGGACCATCCCTGCCTGCCTCCTCCCATTCTGGCCGGGCCCTGGGGGCGGGGCGCCCGGCGCCCATGCGTGGAGACCCTCCGTCAGGGGGCAGAAAGGGCAAAGTGGTGGATGTAGACTCAGACCTCCTTTGGGCTCTGCGGTCGCCATTGTGGTGGATGCACAGAGACCCCGGAGGTCTCTCCTGAGCGCTGGCCTCTGCCCACCAGGACCTGGGAGTTCTGAGCTTCCCAGAAGCCGGGTCCCTCTTTGTACAAAGTGGAAAGGGCACCTCCTTTTGAGTGCGCCCCTCTTGGCCGTGCTGCGGCCAGCTCCTCTGGGCCTGAGTGGCACGGGCTACGCCTGTGCAGGCTGGCTGTCCCGCCCTCCCAGCACACCTAGCTGAGAGCCCTCCGAGCCGTTGAGGGGCCGGGCCGGGGCGGGGCCGGGGCCGCTCTTCCCATCCTCCGCGTCGCTGTAGCGCCGGATCCAGTGGTTGAGCTCCTCGCGGTCAGCCTCCTGGCACCGGCGCAGCACGGTGAGCGACCGCCGCGTCTTCTCCACCATGTCCATGATGCAGTTCAGGAGCTGGGGTGGACGGCGAGACCGTCGGTAACTCAGAGACAGCCTGGCCAGGGGTGCACGGGGCCGGGGGGGGGAAGGGGGGGTGCGGCCCGGGGGCCTCCAGAGGGCGGGCCTGCTCACATGCTGGGAAGGCCGCCAGCAGCCAGGGCCCAAAGTTTGTTTGGATGCCCGGCGGGGCTCAGGCACCTGCGCCCTGGGATACCTCACCGGAGGGACCACACGGAAGGGGGTTGAGACCCGAGCCACCTGGCCCCTCCAGGATGTGGACAGCCGTCTGAGGGGGCAGCTTCTGGGAGGCCCACAAGGGTGCCACACACAGGACATTGGCTTTCCCCAAATGCCCTGCGTGACTTGTGCTCCACTCTGGAGCACCATGGAGCGGAAAGTGAGGCGGGAGGCTGGCCGGCCTGCAGGACCTGCCCCGACAGGTGGCTAGAAGGGCCCTGGGCAAGCTCAGACATGGGTGGTGAGCACAGAGAAGCCCAGACCCCGTGCTCTGTGCTGGGAGCCTCAGGCGCGTGGTCAGCGGCCCCAGGGGATGGGGGTGGCAGAGAAGCCCAGACCCCGTGCTCTGTGCTGGGAGCCTCAGGCACGTGGTCAGCGGCCCCGGGGCCTCAGGCGCGTGGTCAGCGGCCCCAGGGGATGGGGGTGGCAGAGAAGCCCAGACCCCGTGCTCTGTGCTGGGAGCCTCAGGCACGTGGTCAGCGGCCCCGGGGGCCTCAGGCGCGTGGTCAGCGGCCCCAGGGGATGGGGGTGGCAGAGAAGCCCAGACCCCGTGCTCTGTGCTGGGAGCCTCAGGCACGTGGTCAGTGGCCCCGGGGGACGGGGGTGGCTGTAACTCACATGGTTGAGGTGTTTCCACTCTTCTGCCCACTCCCGCTCGGTCAGCTTGTGGTCAATCACCTCTTCCTGCCGCGACCCGGGCACCACTGCAGGAGGGGTAGGCTCAGACTACCTCCGCTCAAAGCCCCCCACAGCTCTCAGACCCATCGCCCCCTCACAGTGCTCCCAAAGCCCTACCTCCACCCCTGCACCTGCTCCCATCCAGCCCAGCCCCAGCCCAGTCCAGCCCCCAGGCCCTGTGTGACATCCCAGCCACCTTGGGAAGACAAGGTGGACACAAGGTGGATGCTGACCCTTGGCGCGGAGCCCGGGGGCATCAGGCGCCGGCCCAGCCCTGGTCGCTCGCCCTCTGCCGATGGGGCTGCCCCTTCCCAGCCTCCTGGATCCAAAGCAAGCCTCTCCCCTTCCTGCCACTGTGTCCACACGCCGCTCCTCACTGGGGTCTCATCTCCACCCCGCGGCTGCCTGGCTCCCACGGGTGCTTCTGACTTTCTCTCTATAGCTGTGTCCACGCCTCCCTCGGGCCCAGGCAGCCCCCAGTCCTTAGAACTCCCAGCTCCTGTGTGTGTCTCTCAGTTGTCTTTTAGGTGCAAGCGCTTCCTTGACCATTCCAAATCCTCCTGGGGGCAGTGTGGGCTCCCCAGGGCAGGACGCCATGTCCCCAGGCTGGGCTGTGGCCGGGCACAGGCCGGATCTGCAGGCCTTCAGCAGGGCCAGCGGCAAGATGCTCCTCTCCCACGGGCCCTGGGGCTGCCTCCCTGCCTCCCGGGGATGAGCAGGTTTCCAAGCTCGCATGTAGGAAGCATGCAGAGTAGGAGGATGGAGCCGGAGCTGGGAGGTATGCAGCAGGGCTGCTCAGTACCCCTGTCCCCGCCCCCATTTCACAGACAGAAAACTCATCTGGCAAAGGAGCTGTGTTTGCCCAGATATCGCACAGGGAGAGGCCTGCAGCTGGCCAGACTGGCACTGTGCCCCTGGCACTGGCCAGTGAGATTCAGGGACAGGGGAGGGCCCCCAGGACGTCGCTGAGACCCGAGAGGCCTTATCTGGCCGTGCATGAGGCTGTTCCTGTGATTGTCCTGAAGAGTCAGAGCTCCAGGCCCCCACCGTGGTTTGGGGCTTGGGCCCGTGACCCAGCGTTAACTGTGCTTTTGGGGCAAAGGCCTCAACTCTAAGCTGCCTTTGGTCCCTAGAGATCTCCCTGCCTGGAGTGTTGCCCTCAAGTTGTGGTGGTGTGGGGAGGCGGTGGCCGCAGCGGCTGTCCGCCCTCTCCCTGGATGCCCGCAGGGCAGCCTGCACCAACGCCCCAACCAAAATAGCGCTGAGCTGGGCCCGACAGCTGGCGTTTATTTTTGCATTAGCAGAAGCGGGTGGGAATTAGCACCTGCCTGACCCAGCCTGGGAGCCAGACGCCCGTCACCTGCTGAGGGGACCCTGGCTGGCTCTGGACACTGCGGCAGATGGGGGAGGAGGCTTTGTCCAGGAGGAGGCCTCCAATGACCCTGCTCTGGGGCCTCCTGGGGTCCTGGCTCCGCTCCCAAGGCACCTCCCTGCACACTACGGGGTAGACCTGGCGGGTAGCTGGGCTGATCATCTCTGGCTTCAGCACAGAGGAAGGTCTGGCGGGGTGGATCATGGGGGGGTGGGTCTGGGGAGGGCGGGGCGGTGTTACTTGTATCTTTGGGCCTCAGTGTCCCCACTGGGGTGTGGATTGGGATAAAGGACAGAACACAACCTCTGAGCCTGCTCCACAACAGCTGCCGGGCCTTCGAGCCTGACGCCCAGCAGGGCCTTGCGCGAACGCCCCAGGCCCTGCGAGATCCCTGCCTCACCCAAGCCACAGGAAACCGAGACGCGCCAGTGGCTGCTCAGGGGCTTCAGGCCCGGGGGAGCTGTGGACACTGGCCCAGACGGTGCCCCTATGAGGAGAAATCCTCACGGCAGGAGGCAGGCTGTCCCCAGAGAAGGCCCGGGTCGCATCAGCGTTTAGGCCCTACAGCTGCTGGTGGCGGTCTCACGGGAGCACTCAGGCTGCCCGCACGCCAGCTGCGTGGTCACAGGCACACTTGCTCTGGGTAGGGCTTGCATCCACGGCCTGCCCCGGCACACTGCTTACCGGGCGGCCGATGGCGCTCCCGCAGCTCCCGGGGGTCGGGGGGTCGGTAGGCGTCGCGGAAGTGGTGGGCCATGGCCATGTCCTCCAGGCGGTAGTGGGGCGGTGGGGTGGGGTGGGGCAGCCCGCTGCTAGGGCTACAGCGCTGGGCGGGGCTCTGCGTGCAGGCCCGCTTGCTGAGGTGGTCGGGGTGTAGCGGGTCACGGTCTGACCCGTTCTCTTTGGTCCTGGCAGGGAGAACAGGTAGGGGACCATGTATGGATCACCAGCTGTGGTAAGAGGCTTAGGCACTGGGGGTGTGGCAAGAGAGGGGCAGGGATATGGAAATGGGCGTGGGACCAGCCCGGCCCTACTGGGGCCTGCCCAGCCTCTGCCCTGTCCCTGGAGGTGCGATGGGGTGATGCTCCTGGGGACCCCAAGTCCAGCAGCTTGCCCTCCTGGCAGGGGTGTGCGGAGGGAATGATGCAGGCACTGCGGTATTGGATGTGGCCCCCTCAGTCCGCACAGGACAGCAGCCCAGGTACCCGGGGCCCTGGACTCAGGAGGTCGCTTGAGGCCTGTGGTCCAACACAGGAGAACCACTAGGAAGTGCCTTCCCGTGAGTGGACGCTCCTGAGTCTCTGTCTTCCTGGGGCTCCCGGGGCCATCTGAGTGTGCAGCCCGACAAGGCAGCTAATCCTGGGGCCTTGCAGGAGACGCGGAGGCCATGAGCCCATTAGTCCACTAGCTTGGCCCTTCAGGGGTCAGCAGGGCTGATGAACACTGTTGGACTTTGCTGCAGATGGGCTGGGCTGCCCTGTGGAGCTGTGGCTGGCAGCCGAGCACGAGGGACAGCCGTCCCCGAGCACAGACACAGGGAAACCCTGGATGGTACCGGGCAGGCGAGTGTGCGGGCATAAACCTGGGCTCAGGCGTGGTGAGGCTGGGCAGCCCCCCCTCTTTGGGCTCAGGCGTGGTGAGGCCGGGCAGCCCCCCTCTTTGGGCTCAGGTGCGGTGAGGCCGGGCAGCCCCCCCTCTCCCTGGGCGCAGGCGTGGTGAGGCCGGGCAGCCCCCCTCTCCCTGGGCGCAGGCGTGGTGAGGCCGGGCAGCCCCCCCTCTCCCTGGGCGCAGGCGTGGTGAGGCCGGGCAGCCCCCCTCTCCCTGGGCTCAGGCGTGGTGAGGCCGGGCAGCCCCCCCCTCCCTGGGCTCAGGCGCGGTGAGGCCGGGCAGCCCCCCCTCTCCCTGGGCGCAGGTGCGGTGAGGCCGGGCAGCCCCCCCTCCCTGGGCGCAGGTGCGGGGAAGCAG
>NW_012267433.1:27414-29141 GCF_000151885.1 Dipodomys ordii
GGGGCGGGGTGGGGGTCAGGCAGGCCGGGGGCCCTTCACCCCAGCTGGTGTTCTGCCGAACAGGGAGCGCTCCCCGGAGGCCCGGCCCCTCGGGTCTGGGGAGAGTCTGCACCTCCATGGTCAGGCTGACAGCGCCCCCTGTTGGGGGAGGGCAGGAGCTGGCCCTGGGCACTGGAAGCTGCATTTTGGACAGTACTGAGGTTTAAGCTCGGGGAAGGCACTCTACCATTGAGCCATGACCCAGAGAACCTGTATTTTATTTTATTTTACTTTTTGTTGTTGTTGTTGTTTTGTCGGTTGTGGGGCTTGAACTCTGAGCCTGGGTGCTGTCCCGTGAGCTCTTCAGCTCAAGGCAAGTGGTCTACCACTTAAGCCACAGCACCATGTCTGAGAACCTGTAGTTTAACCACTTGGGCTGTGACCTGCACAACTCCAGAGGGAGGGGTGTGGATTTTAGGGGTTCCAGGCCCGGCCCCTGAAGTGTGGCCACAGGCCAATGGCCGTTAAGCCAGACCCCAAACTCCCAGAAGCTCTGCTCCAGGTCAGGCGACTGGAGAGGGGTAAGGAGATGACAGCGGCCAGGGCAGAGCCAGGACCGGGCGGCACAGAGCCAGCCAGGCCGCTCCGGGCCACAGGCCTGCTCCGGAGCCTGCCCAGGCATTCTGTGCAGGGAGAGGTACTGCGAGCCCTGGGGGGTCCCCGCTGCACGGTCAGGGTCAGCCGGCGTGGGGCTGGGCGGGGACATCATCCGCCTGCAGTAAACCGTATGGCTCAGTGTCCAGGGGGAACGGAGGAGGGGAATGCAACGTCGGGGTCTCTGTGACTGGGGCCACTACTAACTGTGGGTGCCACCCCTCCGTTCCTCCCACCCTGCAAACACGGACAGGCCCAGGCTGCCAGGCCCTGCGCGTGCGCGAAGGTGGCACCGTGCATTCCACACTATACAGCACAGACCCCACCCACCCCGCTCCCCCGTCCCGGAGCAGAGAAGAGCTGCCCCGCGCCGCCCGCACCGCCCACAGGAAGGGTCCCGGCTGGGAGCAGCCCGCACACAGAAGCCGTCCAGGCCACGGCACCTGCTGTCCCCAGCTGCAGCGCTGCCCCTCCCCCGCCACGCCCCTCCCCCGCCTGTCCCGGCTGACGGCCGGGCACATGTGTGGCCGCAGCTGTGGGGCTCTGTCAGCACAAGCCTGTCTGCAGGGGTGGCAGCCGGTCGCCGGTGACAACCAAAGAAGGCAAACGTGGCTGGCTGCCCCCGGGGAGCAGGCCTGTCTGTCCTCAGCCGCCCTTCACTCGTCCAGGCTGCCCTTGGCCAGGGCGTGGGAGGGATGGGCCTAGCAGGGTGTGGGCAGGACCAGAACCAAGTGGCTCAAAGGCCAGGCCGGCCCTAGGTTACAGGTCTGGGGCGCGGGGGCACCCACTCCTCCAGAACCTTCTACAGAGGATGCTTACTTGGGCCCTGAGAACTGAACAAAACGAGCAAAAGGAAGATAAGCCCCAGAGGGGGATGTGGAGTGGCTAGGCCACTGACCAGCTGACCAGCAGGCTGGCCAGCGCTGGAACCGGTGTACCGAGTCCCCAGCACACGCTTCGGTACCACCAGCCCGTGTGTTACTCACTCCAGGGGACTGTGCTCTGTGGGTGCCCAGGGAGCGGCAGGGTGCTGCCCTGCGCAGCATGCTTATCTCTAGGGCTGTGTGTGTGTGTGTGAGAGAGAGAGAGAGAGA
>NW_012267433.1:29191-35879 GCF_000151885.1 Dipodomys ordii
TGGGCGCAGGTGCGGGGAAGCCGGGCAGCCCCCCCTCCCTGGGCGCAGGTGCGGGGAAGCAGACCCCCCCTCCCTGGGCGCAGGTGCGGGGAAGCAGCCCCCCCTCCCTGGGCGCAGGTGCGGGGAAGCAGCCCCCCCTCCCTGGGCGCAGGCGCGGGGAAGCCGTCCTGGACTTACCTGTCAGGCGACCCCCTCTTGCCATTCTCGTTAACATCCAGCAGAAGCTCAGAGGAGTCCACGGGCGAGGCGGCGCTGGCGTCCAGCAGGAGCTGCTCGTGCTGGGCCAGGTACTGGGCGGGTGTCTGCTTGGCCAGGCGAGCGCAGTGCAGGAGCTCTCGCTGGAGCAGGGGCAGGTTGGCCTGCGGGGGGAAGGGGTTGGGGCAGTGCTGGCTGGGCCGGTCCGGTCTGGGCCTCACGGCCCGCGGTGGTCTGTTGCTTCTGGCCGTGGCACGGGTGGGAAGAGAGCAGGGCAGGCTAGGCTCTGCCCGGCGTGGCGATTCTCGGTACATGGGACTCCCGTGTCGCTGCCTTCCGCAGGGCGCAGGGTGACCCTGACCTCGGCTCCCTGCTCCCGCCCTGTCCAGCGCGGCCAGCCGCCGGCCTGGCAGCATGTGGGTCTGATGTGAGAATACGGCTTCTGGCCCGGAGGGTGTGGACCGAGCTGCTATGGCTCCCTGAGTGCTCTCCAAGGGGCCCAACACCACCCACGCATGAACTTATCTGTCTGTCTCACAGCTTTTCACTGCCTGGCTGTCCGGCCACGTCTGTCTATCCACAGACTGCCTGACTTGTGTCTCGCTGTTCCAGCCGTGCTGTCCCCTGCTCTCCCTCCTTCCCAAGGAGAGCCGTTGTTCCTGCTGCCTGGAGGGCTCCCCCAACCCATCCCGGGCCCTTCCCTCATCTTCCTCTGGGACATTCCCTTGCTGCCTGTGATGGCTGGTCCACAGCCCACTCTCCTGACCAGGCCCTTTTCCGGGACCCTGCCTGCCAGCTCTCCTGATGACTGCTCAGACCACCTGTCCCACAGGCTGCAGCTCGGGAGGACCTGAGCTCTGGGTGTGGCAGCGCACGGAGAATGAAGCATCAGGGATGGGGTTTGGGGGCTGCTGGGGCCCCGTGGCAGGTAGGGTGGTTTGTGTTACCTTCAGGAAGGGGATGACAAATGGTCGCAGTGGGAAGTTGGTGGCCTCTTGGAGCTTGGAGTGAAACTCTTCAATGGTCAGTGTGGAGTTCTGAAGGAGGAAACCACCTTGTGTGAGCTGATGGGCACTGAGCATGGCCGCCCCACCAAACCCTGGGGAGGGAGTTGTGGGGGTGGCAGGTGGCCGGACGGCTGGGCACAGCGAGGGGGCACTGGGGCATCGGAGCGGGGCCCGTGACTCACCACCAGCCCCAGCACCAGCGTGTGCACGCGCTCTCCAATCTCGGGGGAGATGTCGCTGCCAAACTGCTGCAGGGTGGTAAGGAAGCGCTTCAGCTTGCTCAGCTGCCGCACCCCACAGGCCGGGGGCAGGTGCTGCGTGGACAGCGAGGCCGTGGACGAGGTGGCCGGCCCGTTGCTGAAGCCATTGGGTGTGGACGGGGTGCCGTGGGCGGCCGTGGGCGAGTGGCTGCTGCCGTTCATCACTGCGGGAGAGGAGGCAGAGGCGTGGCTGGGTGTGCAATGGTGTGTAGAGCCAACGACAACCATCCGGAGCCACCACGACGGCCAGAGCTCCGGCGGCAGCCGTGTGGCTGCCGAGTCCTGGAGGGGGCCAGGCCCCGTCAGTGGCAGGAGCTGGCACTCCAGAAGGACTGGCTACAGCCACCTGGGTATGGCCTCCCTGTGGACGGAGGTCAGGCCCAGGCCGGGGGACAGCCACCTGGGTATGGCCTCCCTGTGGACGGAGGTCAGGCCCAGGCCGGGATGCTGGGTCCCCACCGCCAGCACGTGCCCAGCCCCCAGGCCGGCTCAGGTAGGCGGTGCCTCCACGTCCTGGCTCACCGCCCCAGCCTCTCCATCTTACCCACTGGGCACCACCCGCTCCTCAGCTCACCGCCCCTACTGGGGCGGAAGGTCTATGGGAACGGGGTTGCACTGATCAGTCCCCAGGAAAGCCTGGCAACTCTACCTCTGCCCTGGCCCCAAGCAACACCCCCGTAGGAGCCTCCCCAGCCCACCGGGAGCCTCCTGGGCCACCAGCAGCTCCACTGCCCGCCTGGTGACCGGCCGGTGCCCGGGATGTTGCAGCCTGGGGTCGGGCGCGGGGTCTGGGACACCAAGGGTGAGGGGGTGGGCCCGCCTGGTGCTTCTGGACACGGCGGAAGCGTGCACACGAGCCCTGGGCTGGTGTGCTGGGGACAAGCAGGTGACCGACGCGACAGCTGAGAATGTGGCAGGCCAGCACTGTCCGTCACTGCAGTGTGACCGCCTGGCTGCCCGACACCAGGTCAGTGCCCCATGGCCCTAGCCAGGCCCGGAAGGGGGGTGAGTCCTCACCCCTCAGCCTGGGTTGATGGAGGCCAAGGTAGCCCCGTGCCTGCACCTGTGCTGCTGGCCGCACGAGCCTCAGCCATGGCCCCCAGGGTCTGCAGAGGCCAAAGGTTGCAGAGTGAGCACACACGGTCTGTGCTCTGCTCGCCCTCAGCTGGGGCTCCTGGGCATCCATGCCCTGCCTGCCCCTTAGGCCCACTCTGTTCCCGCCTCTGCGGCTCCCTGGTGCACGGCAGGACTGGGATTTGGAGTGGGGCCGCTCAGGCCACCTGCTCCCTCAGGGACACCTCCTCTGGGGCCACCTGTGGTAAGGGCCGTGCTTTTTGGGGGGGCGGGGTTTCCAGGATGAGACGGCTGGCCCAGCTGCTACTGCAGAACCCCAGTAGCGTCTGCTGTTCACTTTGCTCCTGGTGGACGGTGGAGGCCTCACTGTGTCCATCTGGACGGCACCTGCCCTGTCCACTCTGACCGAGGCCTGGGACAAGATGTCTGCTGGCCATTTCGGCCTGGTCAGCCTAGCAGAGGTGTGTGTGTGTGTGTGTGTGTGTGCGTGCGTGTGTGTGTGTGTGTGAGGTGGGGTTGCATCCCAGCCCCTTCTTCTGGGGCTGAGGCCCGGCCGTGGCTCCCCTTCTTCTGGGGCTGAGGCTCGGCCTTGGGTCCCCTTCTTCTGGGGCTGAGGCTCAGCCTTGGGTCCCCTTCTGGGGCTGAGGCTCGGCCGTGGGTCCCCTTCTTCTGGGACTGAGGCTCGGCCGTGGGTCCCCTTCTTCTGGGGCTGAGGCTCAGCCTTGGGTCCCCTTCTGGGGCTGAGGCTCGGCCGTGGGTCCCCTTCTTCTGGGGCTGAGGCTCGCCGTGGGTCCCCTTCTTCTGGGGCTGTGGCTCGGCCGTGGGCCCGGGTGCCCCTCCACCTGCCTGCACACCTGGGCGCCTGCCCTTCCTGTTCAGGCGACTCCCGCTCAGTCCCTATCCCTGGTCCTGCTCGCCCCGGGGGAGGGACTGGCTTTGGGTGCTGGGTGTGGTTTGGAGAGATGGTGCTGGAGCCCAGGGCACTGGTGCAGGGTCCTGGGCCTCCACACGGCCGGGCGGCATGTGAGCAGGGAAGCCCGTTACTCCCCCCCGCGACTGGCCCTGGGTGCTCCTTCGAGGCGGAGCCTACCGTGGCCCGGCCGCCACCCGCCGTCCAGTGGTGCTGTGTCCAGTGGCACATACCCCCACGGCTCACCGACAGCCCGCCTCCCAGAGGACCCCGCCGACACACAGGAACATGACCCCATCTAAACTGATGACGGCCTCTCGCGGTCACTCCAGCCAAACCGGGAGATGCCTGACCACCACGGAGACCTCACGGTAACTGAGGCTGAGCCTACTGCCAGTAGAGCTCCAAGCCTTCTAGCAGCTTCTAAGACATACCAGTGGCATGCGGCGTGAGCCCCCCTCCACCAGGCCTGGCCAGCCCGCGCCTGCCCTCCCCGAGGCCCGCTTACCAGCTCTGCCCTAGGCGCTAGGTCCCCCGCGGCCTGCTTGCCTCTCGGCTGCCGGGCAGTCTCAACAGCTTGCTAAAGAGATGCCTAAAATAGCCCCCAGCACAAGTGCCTGCACTCCACAACAGGTGTGTTACTAAGTTAGACTGCACACGTGTCCCCGGCTGAGGTCTGGGGCACACGCCTGCTCCCCCAGCCTGGCGGCCTCAGCCCGGGGTAGGAGAACCCCACTGGCAGCCCTTCAGCCAAACCTCCCTGCAAGTGGCTCTGGACAGCTCCCAGAGCTGGACCTCCACGGCTACCACAGCCGGCCACCGTCCAGCGGCGCGGCAGCGGCAGAGGCACCCCCCGCACCGCACCGCGGGCCTCCCGTGGCGCCTTCTCCACCCTCAGAGCCCCGGCGATACATGAGCTGCACCTGGGTTGTGCAGCCACCTGGCTCAGTCCGGAGACCACAACATGGTGGCGTTGGTTCAATGGAGCCTTGACCTGTGTTGCCCCAAGAGATGCCCACTGTGGGGCTGACACTGGTGCCTCTGCCCACTAGTGGCTGAGGTCTGAGGGACACGGTGCCACGCATCACAGCCACGCTCTACCAACCCATCTGGCCCTTCGTCCCTAGCGTTGATACAGTGACCATGTCCCTTGTAGGCAGGGAAACTGAGGCCCCAGCCGCTTTACCTGCCCGGTGCCACCCAGGCAGTGGCAGGACTGGGCCCTGCCCTTCGGCGGTCCCTCTGTCCCCCCAGCCCTGGGCTGGCTTCAGGCTGATGGATGGCTGCTAGGGATACTGTCCACTGGTGGCCCCGGGCCAGGGGCCGTCAGTGCTTAACCATCAGACCCTCCCGTTTCTGAGGCTGGGAACCCGGAATGGAGCCGAGGCCAAGGCCTCCCTGCGGTTTTTGTTATTTTACTCACAGAGACAGACCATGGACCACTTTAAGCAGCCATGAAAACGGCCGTGGGGCAGAGATGTCGCCGGCCCGTCCTCACCATCTGTAAGCAGAGCAAGAAGAACACGCTGTCAGGAGGGCGCCGTGCCGCCCGGGCCCCGGCCTCGGAGCGCAGCTCTGGGACTGGATGTGGATGGCACGGGGCCGTCCACTCCCGCACTGGCCTCAGTTTCCCTCTCTAAAATAGTGGGTTGGGCTGGACGGTTCCGGCAGGACCCTCCTGGGACTGGCACCACCGGGCTGCCTTGTTCTGAACAAGCCTCAGCCTCAAGGGCCTGGGGTCCACCCCGAGGACTCCCCTGAGAGAACGTGCTAGGCCTCGACTCCTCACACTTCTGGGCCTCTGCCTTCAGCCTCCTGACCTCGTCAGCCGAGGCTTCGGCTCCCAAGATGGATTTGCGGCCTGGGCAGCTATGGGGCAGGAAAGTCTTGGAGCTGAGGGTCAAGGTCAGCGTCGGCCTGGCTGGAGGCACTGGCAGGAATCTGCCGTCGGCAGCAGAGGCCTCGGCCAGGCCTGGCTGCCAGGCGCCGGGCACCGAGAACCAGCGGCTCTCAGGATCCCGGGGTCAGGGACAGCTCTGAGGACATCTTGGGGAAGGCGGAGAAGGGAGGCCCCCTCCACCCCGTGCAGCGGAAGCAGCGGGCAGGGGAGGGATGCCGCTGGCCCTGGGTTCCTGCGCGGACAGCGTGGCTGGAACCCACATGTAGATGTGGGCCCCAGTCCCAGGGAGCGGGAAGGGCTCAGACCGGAGCCGCAGCACCACCCCCGCCCCCCCGCGTCCATGACCCCCGGGGGCCCTGCGGGCCCCAAGGCAGCCCACCAGGAGCATCCATTTTCCAGCTGGTGCTTCCAGGACATGGACGCTGGTCCTGAGGGAGCAGCAGGCTGACCAGTCCCGCAGCCGCCCTGACTGCTCTGTCCACGTGGGCCTTTGACATTCGGGCTCAGAGGTTTTAGGTGGTGCCCTGCAACACCCTGCCTGCCCTCCGCTGGCCTGTGTACACAGTGACCGCCTCCCCAGCGCCGGCTGATCTGCCACTCACATCAGCACCGCCGGTACACCGCCCTCCCCTGCGTCCACCAGAGGAGCAGGTCAGCAGCTGGCCGCCGCTTGTCCGGGGGGGGGACTGCCGCAGAAGAGGGGAGGGTGGCCCTGGCCAGCCATGCTACTGATGAGGACGAAGCCTGAGAAAAGGCACCGTCACTGCACGCCTGGAGGGACGCGGCCCAGTTCCTGGCAGCCCAGGACCCCCGTGGGACACCTCTGCCCACAGGCCACAAGCCTCTGAGGACAGAGTCGTGCTGCCTGAGGTGTGTCCCTGCACACACTCGGGTGCCCCAGCGATCCTGCCACAGTCCGCATGCCCTGGTGTCTCTTCCACGCACCCGTGTGCCCCGGCGGCCCCTCCACACGCCAAGTGTGCCCCAGAACACCACACACCCGGTGTGCCCCGGAACACCACACACCCAGTGTGCCCCGGCGGCCCCTCCACACACCCGGTGTGCCCCGGAACACCACACACCCAGTGTGCCCCGGCGGCCCCTCCACACACCCGGTGTGCCCCGGCAGCCCTTCCACACACCCGGTGTGCCCCTGAATGCCACACACCCAGTGTGCCCCGGCAGCCCCTCCACACACCCAGTGTGCCCCGGCAGCCCTTCCACACACCCGGTGTGCCCCGGAACACCACACACCCAGTGTGCCCCGGCAGCCCCTCCACACACCCGGTGTGCCCCGGAACACCACACACCCGGTGTGCCCCGGCAGCCCTTCCACACACCC
>NW_012267433.1:41204-44020 GCF_000151885.1 Dipodomys ordii
AGAGAGACAGAGACAGAGAGACAGAGACAGAGACAGAGACAGAGACAGAGAGAGAGACAGAGAGACAGAGACAGAGAGACAGAGAGACAGACAGCACTAGGGCTTGAATGTAGGTCCTGGGCTGTCTCTGAGCTCTTTTTTTGCCAAAGGCTAGTGCTCTGCCATTTGAGCCACAGCTCCGCTTGGCTTTTATCTTTTTTCTGATTCACTTGGACGTAGGAGTCTCATGGTCTCTCCTGCCTCGGCTGGCTTCCAGTCGCAGTCCTCAGATCTCAGGCTCCTGCGTGGGCAGGATGGCAGGCGTGGGCCGGGGTGCCCGCGCGCGTCAGGCCCTGTGAAGCTGGCGCTGCTCACGGAGCGCCCGGGGCCACAGGGCACATGGGGCCTGGATCTTAACCAGGACCTGCTCTTGCCTCTGTGGGGTCTTGCTGTCTTCCAAGCTGTCAGGGTCAGGGGGCGTGGCGGGCCAGGGTACGCACTCCCGTTCGGGGACAGCACAGGGGCACGGGAGGTGCGCTGCGGGCACGAGGAGGGGCACACAACTAGGCAGCTGGAGCACCGGGGCTCCGCACCGTGGCCGGCCAGCTCGGATCTCGGCCCCCACGCCCAGCCTCCTGGCCCAGCCGGCACGCGCTCCGGTGTCTCCTGCCCCCTCCCCGTCTCAGCCACACCGTGGTCCCTGGCCAGGGCGCCCAGCCCCATCCCAAGGCCGGTGGAGTCAGGCCCCTTCTCAAGCCATGGCCCTGGGGTGGGGATGGCCCGGCCTCTCTTACACCTGGGTGGCCAGGCCCTCTTCCCCACTGACTCCAGGAGTCTTCTGCAGCTGGCCTGTCTGGGAGCCTGAGGGGTGGTGGGCACTGCCCCTAGCCTTGTCTCCTTGTGAGGCATCTGCAAGTGTCCGCCTGGCCGTCCATCAGTACTGACAGCAGGCCCTGTCTATCCCGCTTGGGGGCGGCCCCCCATGGTCTCCCACCCTTGGTCTCGGCTGGGCAAGGCTCTGGTGCACTGTGTAGTGGGGTGGCTGAGGTCATGCCCCACCCCGCCCCGCCCCGCCCCCGCCCCGGGGAGCAGGAGCCCAAGGAACATCTCAGGGAACCAGGGGCAGCTGATGGCCTGCCCCACCCCCCTCCCCAGTCCCAGCCCCTCCCAGGCCCGGAGCACCCATGTTCTCCAGACGGTCCGGCTCCCAGCTGAGGGCCAGGCTGGCCCCCGAGGACGCCACTCCCCAAGGCCAGCAGAGCTGGTGGGAAAGAACCCAGAATGTGCTGGAACAGGCCACACCATCCATCACTGTCCCTGTCCACTGTGGTTCCCAGCCCAGCACTCCCAGCCTGGGTGCTGGAGCCTTCCATGGAGGAGGCCTGGGGAGGAGCCCCAAGGCCCCAGCCGCACTTCCTGTCCCCCGGCTGACCTCGCAGAAGCTGTGGGACTCGAAAGGAGAGCAGGCAAGTCCACGACCTCCACGGGCGCTTCAGGCTCTGTGCCTGTGAGCCGGGAGGAACGCCGGGTGTGAGGACAGAGGCAGCGGGAGGAGGGCTCTTGGTCCTGAATCACGACCAGGGGAAGGGAGACGCGTGAAGGAGACCTCCAGCAGACAGTCTAGGAAGGGAGCTCGCTGACACACCACACTGGGTCTGGGGCACGGAGCCCCCATCTCCACACTCCAGCCTCTGTGCGTGGCTGGACTACAATCCGGCTGCCACCCAGGCCGGGTCACACGCGTGGCTTTCCAGCCCCCACCCCAGAACGTGTGTCGGAGCCAGGGCATGCGCGGCCTACCCCAGAGTCGGCTGCCCCTCCACCACTGACCCTGTCCCTCCTCCAGCCTCAGGGCCTTTGTATTAACTGGTTCCCTGGCAAGAGGGTCAGGCCTATGGATGTCTTTGACACACCTTTCTCTCTCTGGAGATGCGCTCCTGCCTCCTTCCAGAACATCCCCTACACACCGGCTCTGGGAGGCCCCATTCTGTGTGCTGCTCGTGGATGCATCCCAGGGCCTACAACAGCAGCAGGCACTCAGGAAGTGCTTGCTGTGATCACGAGAACCCCGGGAGGCGTCTCACTGACAGAAGACGATCCAGCCCCGCCTGCGCGCCCAGGTCTGGGGCAGTGGCAGGCGCTGCTTGGTGCTGGGTGACCTAGCTCAGCACCCTAGCCCTCTTCAGCAAGTACTACAGGAAAGGACCGGGATTCCCCAAGCCTGCCTGGCTGGGTGTCCACATCGCTCAGCTGCCGTGATCGCCCTGCCTCCCATCACCATCTGGAGGACGCTCTTCCCCCCTTACAGACGAGGAAACTGAGGCCCAGACACATGTCAACAGGTAGTGCTGCCCCCCCGGGCCTCAATGTCCAAGCCCACTGTGGCCCCCATTCCTTTCGCAGTCAGTTCGACTCCTCCTGTGGCATGCTGGGCGCTGTGCAACCTGCCGGGCCACCAGCACAGCCTGTTTCCACGTTCCCAGCAGAGCTCTTCCCTACCACCCACGATGTGCCAGCCACCAGCTCTCCCATGGCCTGGTGCCATGCTTCTCCCCAGAGGGCGACAACTACTGAGGGAGAGGTGGAGGAAGTGAGGAGTGGAGCTGAGACAGTGCCTGGCTTCACCCACTAGCCACCAAGTGTTCCTGCCAGTACTTACCCACCCCCACCTCCCAACCCATCCGTCCATCCATCCACCCATCCACCTACCAACCCATCCGTCCATCCATCCATCCACCCACACACTCACCCAGCCATCCCCTCAACCATCTACTCAAACACCTATCCTACACCTCTGTCCATCCATCCATCCATCCATCCATCCACCCACCCACCCA
>NW_012267433.1:45285-47695 GCF_000151885.1 Dipodomys ordii
CACACACCCGGTGTGCCCCGGCGGCCCCTCCACACACCCAGTGTGCCCCGGAACACCACACACCCGGTGTGCCCCGGCGGCCCCTCCACACACCCAGTGTGCCCCGGCGGCCCCTCCACACACCCGGTGTGCCCCGGAACACCACACACCCGGTGTGCCCCGGCGGCTCTGGTACCAGGTGTCTGGAGCCTCTAGTCACAGCGGGTGCTGTGCGGGACAGGGGTCTAGAGATGGCGCCTGGCAGCTGGGAACAGGGTGTCTCACACGGCCTGGTCACCGCCAGGCCTGTCTCCAGAGGGGAGACCCCCGACCCCCAGAAGGCTGCCAGTCTCCAGAGGGGAGATCCCCGTCCCCCAGAAGGCAGCCACAGGCCTGGGCAGGCAGAGGCCACGCCTTCCAGTCCATGAAAGAGGGGCCTGGGAAGCGCCGAGTCCCTGCAGGTACGGTCACAAGGCCCTTTCCTGAGGAGCTCACTGGGGGCTGCAGCAGGGCTCCCAGACAAGTGCTCAGAGGGCTGGGTGGGGTTGACACCGCGTCTCTCCACCAGAGCATGCAGACCTGCCCCAGGGACCTGGGGGACAGAGTGCCCTGGAGCCACACCAGCCCAAACTGGGGGTCTGCTTCCAGCTGCTTTGGATCCCAGAGTCTGTGACTCATACTTCTCAAAGAAAAGGAGCCCGGAGGTGCTGGCTGCCCTGCTCAGTACCCCCCCCCCAAACCCCCTGAGCAGTGTGCGCCTACCCTCCCCTCGGGCTGGCCAGACAGCAGACGGTAGAGCTGCACACTGTGTCTCCTCCCACCCAGCCTGCCTTACACAGTGTCAGCCTTCAGAGCTCCTCCCCAACCTCACAGCTCCTCCAACCTCAGCTCCTCCAACCTCAGCTCCTCCCCAACCTCACAGCTCCTCCAACCTCACAGCTCCTCCAACCTCAGCTCCTCCAACCTCAGCTCCTCCCCAACCTCACAGCTCCTCCCCAACCTCACAGCTCCTCCAACCTCAGCTCCTCCCCAAACTCACAGCTCCTCCCCAACCTCACTGCTCCTCCCCAACCTCACAGCTCCTCCCCAACCTCACAGCTCCTCCAACCTCAGCTCCTCCCCAACCTCACAGCTCCTCCAACCTCACAGCTCCTCCAACCTCACAGCTCCTCCCCAACCTCACAGCTCCTCCCCAACCTCACAGCTCCTCCAACCTCACAGCTCCTCCCCAACCTCACAGCTCCTCCAACCTCACAGCTCCTCCAACCTCAGCTCCTCCCCAACCTCACAGCTCCTCCCACCTCACAGCTCCTCCCCAACCTCACAGCTCCTCCAACCTCACAGCTCCTCCCCAACCTCACAGCTCCTCCCCAACCTCACAGCTCCTCCCCAACCTCACAGCTCCTCCAACCTCACAGCTCCTCCCACCTCACAGCTCCTCCCACCTCACAGCTCCTCCCCAACCTCACAGCTCCTCCAACCTCACAGCTCCTCCCCAACCTCACAGCTCCTCCAACCTCACAGCTCCTCCAACCTCACAGCTCCTCCAACCTCACAGCTCCTCCCCAACCTCACAGCTCCTCCCCAACCTCACAACTCCTCCCACCTCACAGCTCCTCCCACCTCACAGCTCCTCCCACCTCACAGCTCCTCCCACCTCACAGCTCCTCCAACCTCACAGCTCCTCCCCAACCTCACAGCTCCTCCAACATCACAGCTCCTCCCCAACCTCACAGCTCCTCCCACCTCACAGCTCCTCCAACCTCACAGCTCCTCCAACCTCACAGCTGCTCCCCAACCTCACAGCTCCTCCCACCTCACAGCTCCTCCAACCTCACAGTTCCTCCAACCTCACAGCTCCTCCAACCTCACAGCTCCTCCAACCTCACAGCTCCTCCCCAACCTCACAGCTCCTCCCCAACCACACAGCTCCTCCCCAACCTCACAGCTCCTCCAACCACACAGCTCCTCCAACCTCACAGCTCCTCCAACCTCACCACTCCCCACCAACCCTCATGGCCACTGAGGCCTGGCTGCAGGAGCTCATGCTCCTTCTGCATTGCGTCAGTGCTGGGCATGCGGAGGGCAGCCCTGTGCCCTGAAGTGTGGCAAGAGTTATGGTGTGGCGCTTCATGAGATGTCGGAGCATCTATCTGTCCATTGACTCACAATGGCGTGCGGCAGGGACCAGCCAGGCCAGAGGTCACACAGCCAGGAAGCAGAGGGGCTGGGACTGGGCCTTCGACGGGCTCTAGCAGGGTTGCATGCGTCCAGATGGGAGGGAGGGGCGGAGCCACTCACGTGTGTGCGGCGTGAAGGAGGGCGGGCGCGCGGCCCCCTGGGCGGCGGCGGGCGGCGGGGGCGGCATGCTGGGGGGTGTAGACCGGGGCTGCATCTTCACCTCAGCTGGGGAGTCGGGCATGGCTGCGGC